>NC_060124.1:376910759-377267755 GCF_021461395.2 Schistocerca americana | reverse complement strand
ATCAATGTCACAGGTTGCAAACGTGCGATCGTAAATTGATCATCTGGTAGTGGGCATTATGATCAATTATTTGTGATCATCATTTTTATCTGTTTTCCATCGTTCCCTTAGTTGCTCTAAATTACATTCCACAACATATTATTTGTGAGTTGCTTTCGAAACCCAGACGATTTATGCCGGTAGTGAGTGGGATGTCTGGTGTTCTTGACATTTCTTCAGCGGATTCTTTCACATGGACAAATCTAATTCCATGCTTATCCAGCGTAGAAAATTGTTTGACTTTTTGTCGCAAATATAGAGTACTCCCAGATGAGGAAAGTAGGGACTGTATAGACTGTGGTGGTTCAAAGTGTGTAAAACTTCTTAAGAAGAGTTTCAGTGCTGAAATACTGTTACTATTTCATTGCGGACAGTGCTGAAAACGAATTAGTATCAGGAAGAATACATGGTTTGACTCTTCCAGATTATCCATCCAGACTAGCATAATTCTTCTATCTTGCTGGATTTGAGACTACACCTTGCAAGCAACAGCATTGGAAACTGACTTATCTGCTAATACCGTGTGTGACTATTTCAGGTTTTGCAGAGAAGTGTGTTATGTGGTAGTGACGAATGACAGTGCACCAATCGGTGGACCAAGTAAAGTTGTTGAAGTGGACGATTCTCACATAGCAAGAAGGAAGAACCAGAGAGGATGACCTTCAAAGAGTGAAACGATCATATTTGGGTATTCGGTGGAAGAGAACAAGAGTCCCGGAGGTGTTTCATTGTCAGAGTATTGTCCAGAGACGAGGTCACTTTAGTGCATCTGATAAAGCACTTCATACTACCTTGTAGTAAAGTCATTACAGATGGGTTTAAGTCCTATAAGACACTCAGAGCAGAAGGATTCTACCACGAGTTCGTCAACCACTCTGTGCGGTTCGTGTCTTAGGATGACCCCAGTGTGCACACACAGAACACTTGAGTGGCTGTGGAAATCTGTGAAGTCTCTCATTAAAAGAGAAGGTGTCCAGGACAAAGAGACGAACTACACTTGTTTCAGTACCTCTGTTTCCACAACTCGCATTTTCAGGGAAAAGTTAACGCATGTGACACTCCACCCATATTCTTGCATGATATTGGCAGAATTTACTCAGGCTATGGCAAAAAGGAAATTGTCCCTGTAGCATACACATCCCATGGACTTTCACATGATGACAACACCAGCGACGAGTAAGGTAAGTCGTTTCCTTTGTAATTACAAGTATTTTTGTAATGCTCTTCTTTTGTCGTTGCCATAGTGACCACCCTAAACATAGTCATAACGCCCGCCACCAGAGTCGCATGATCGATTTATGATCGCACATTTGATATGCAACCCAGGACTTTGATAGGCAATCATTCTTGGAAATTACCACCAGTTTCTGAAAATATCCATTTTTGTTTTAATTCCCGTACTACAGGGTTGACCAAGCTCATAAAGCTGAGAGCGGTTTTCGAAATCAGATGCTCGTCTGTCACATACACATGTTTAGGAAATGCATGGCCTCTAGATGCTATGTCATCAATTATGATGCTGACAGTGTAGCATGCATGTGCACTGTCATGAATGAGATCATCACTGACAATAGCAAAACAGTGTGATGTTCCAAGGAAGTGGGCAACACCTGTGAATATTGATCCTGTGATATGTGCCAGTGATAACTTCGAATTTCATTCTGCAAAGCAACAGACAGTTTTCAGCAAAGTCGGAAAACGAAGAACTAATGCCTCGGTCTTCTGCGATGTGGCTGATTTTACTTCTGCTATGGCCTATCTCTGAATCCTCCAGATATGATGGTGAGCTATTCCTTTCATGACCAAATACCTAACCTCTGTAACAAACTTCTCACCAACTCTTCTCCCTCCCACAATGCATAGGTTATGTCACTGTCAGTATACTGAAGGTTTACTGCTTCAACAGTCATCACTTTAGCACCAGGACACATTGTACAGTTCTGCAACCAAAATTTATCTTGCAGCTCTTGACATATACACAGAAGCATCGGGTCTATCTCTGTTTACTTCTTTCCTGTGATACTGCTTATGGTGAAACAAACAAGTTTCAAATTAGTGCAGTAAATACATGTGCTTATTTCTTTCACTGGCTGGAATTTTACCCATTTTGATCATAAGGAGTAGAATTTTATGAGACCAATTTTTAAATTTGAGTTCTCCTTTTTCATTAGGAGATATGCTCCTCTTATTGATCTTGTCATATATCTGTTTACCTTTTTTACTATTTTCTCTAGCAGAGATAACACCAGCCTGGTTAGGATTTTGCTGCTGCAATCTTTTGTCATCACTTAGGTAATATTCCAGAGCAAGATTAAGCATATCATCTTGCAACAGATGTCCACAGTAAGAACATGGGCAAGTCCAAATACCTTTCTCACTCTTTGTTTTACGAGCTTTTGATATCAAATAGTATGAAGAAGTGGGTATGTATGTCTGTATCTGCTGCTTAGAGTAGCTACCTCATTTCAGTGTCAGTAACTGTGTCAGTATAGGTGGCTGCTGAGATAGCAGTGTTTAGGTGTTGAAACCATACATCACATTTTGTGCCCATATCACTATCTTCAGGTCCTGCATCAAGTGTATCTACATTATACACTTCACAAAGTTATGAAGATGTTGCTTGTGTAAAACTTGTTTCAATTTCTTCCACTTTTATTTTTACATACTTTTTTCTTCTTGTGCTTCTTACCTTTCCTGGACATTTAAAGGAGGACATATTAGGAGCTACAGCACACTCAGGAATATAAATATCTGCACTGGCTTCTGCAGCTTCACATTTAGGTGATGGTAATCATTCAGGTAGGTTGTCACTAAATTTCTTCTTGCAGCAATTCCCACACAATGGATTTGATGCTAATACCAATACTTGAGGACCAAGATATTTATGCAGTACCCTTGACAGATTTCCAACAACTATGAACTGTTTTTCACTTTTCTTGAACACCACCATCTTGTGTCTTTTCTCATAGTCCACAAACCCCATTCTTTCACTACTGAATTTCCCCACTGACATTGAATCTGACAAAAATTTCAAACCAAACACAAAAATCGAAGCAGAATGGTTTCTGTACAAGTTCTCATTCGTTTGTTAAAAACAGAAGAGCACTGGAAACAGTGTTTCCAATATGCATATTTTACTCTAGAAATTCAGTGATGTGAAATATGTGAAGTGTTGGAAAATTTTAACACTTTACACAGAAAAATATTGCTCACTGTGTTTGCACTACTACTAACATACTAACCAAACTATATTTTGTGTGATTCCTAAAAGTTTTCAGATGGGGTTTTTTGAGTAAATAACTTGTAAAAACTCATAAGAAAGTAATTTTTTTACATTTTTAGTAATAAATATTTACATGATACAGATAGCTGGAGCAGAGAAGATACTGTTTATAATTACATCATAGTATCTGCCAACATGACAGAAAAGATAGCATTGTGTGACTTTCCAAATTAGAAAAAAAAAGTGGAACAATTGACTTAAATCTCGTATTTTTGTCTTAAATTTGGAAGTCAAAGGAAGCCCATAACTAAATTTCAACACAGTAACAAGGAGCTTTAATGTAAAACATCTGCCACATCTCCAGTACTTTTAGTTTATTAGTTATATTTTTTGTTCTCCGCTGCTTTAAGAGTAATTTACAAAATATACATTTTTCAATGGGCCGTACCATTTACAAAAATTAAGATAAAATGAAAATACTTTATTTTTTTAAACTTATGTTATAGAGGTCTAATATATATTTTTCCAGAGAAATTCATGACCACAAGTTGACTTGACCTGTATGATTTGAAGTGAAATCACCCAGTGAGGCAGCTGAGTTGGTAGTAGGGTTCAAGCAGCTCAGGATCATATTATCTGCCCATGCGATTTGGTGTGTCACCTATCATTCAGAGATGGTGGTGAGTACCACACGGTCCTGGCTGAAATGATTGTCTGCATGGGACTGATATCCATTTTAAGATCGGTGTTCATCTCTGACTGGGCTATGAGAATCATCCCGCCTGAAGTTGCCAGAGGTGCTGGAACACTATACCACTGTGTCTCATGTCACAATGTTACCTGCCCACCTTTCATATTAAAGAGTACGGATATGGCACTGTGAGCAAAACATTCAAGTGCACTTCAAAGAAGCTGCTGCATGAACAGTAGTTGCTTTATCATCTGCTACTCTGTTGTACATTACAAAATTGACTTCAGTCGCTTCTTATAACTTCTCTGCCACCAGTTAACCTTTTACATCTACTGAATGCTACTTGATATCATACTCTTACATTGACATATTTCAAAGCTGTAATGGAAAAGCATACTCTTACACTGACGTATTACAAAGTTGTAATGGAAAAGCAGATGTGATCCCAGATGATGTGTTTTTGTGTGCAGAGGGCCTGACACTGCACCTCTTCCGGAACCGAGAAGCAATGGGTGGTGTGCTGGCGGAGGCCATGGCTTCTTTCCCTCGACTGGCCTGCCTCGAGTTCAATGGTTGCCTGAGGCAGGCACCGAGGCGGTACCTGCGACTTCTCTGCCGGCTTGCCTGCAGTGTCCGATGCGATTGTGAGTTCAAATGTTCAAATGTGTGTGAATTCCTAGGGAACAAACTGCTGAGGTCATCGATCCCTAGACCTACACACTACTTAAACTAATATATGCTAAGAACACCACACACACCCATGCCCGAGGGAGGACTCGAACCTCTGGCAGGAGGAGCGGTGCAGTCTGGTACGTGGCACCTCAGACCACACGGCCGATTGTGAGTAATCTGCTCTATGTTAGGTATTCTTGAAATAAGTTCATTTTGCCAGTAAGGGTGAACCGACAACAAGTCTGGTAAATTTCTATAAAGTACTGACAACATTTTGCTTTGTAACGTGATTGCTGGTAAGCATGATCTTATTACTAGTTCTGATCAGTTTTTAAAATAGATTTAATATCCTTTTGTTTGTAAGTAGGTATCGTTATTGAGTGGTTTAACACTTTTTCAGTAATGGGTAAAGATGATTTTTGTATGTTTGCTTGTTAAATGGGCTAATGGTTGTGACAGTGCCTATCTGCATTGTCCATTAATCTGTCAGAGTCTGGTGAAACAGCTGTAAATTTATTTCTAGGAATTGTGCAAATGAAATACACTATACAGGTTTCCAAATGATATGGCTTATTTTCCCACATTTATTACCACCAAAAACACTATTGTGACCATATTCATTTTCACATAAAATGTTTTTGTGAAGCAGATATCTACACTATCCATAACACAATACCTCAGTGGCAAATACAATCACAGTATACTTTTACTTGTTAATGGACATCTTAAGTTGCATGATGGCAGGTAGTAAAACACAGATTATTTTTAGACATGGAAACATCATAAACGGATAATAACTTTGAAGCATTTCCCTATCAATGTTTAGGCATTAATTGAAATTTAACTGAGAGCTTTCCAAAGATATAATATATGAGGTGACATGATATTTACAACTTCAATACATGACTCTTACATATATTCCAACAGCCGCAATAAATTTATGCACAGATGTTATGAGTTTACTTCCCAGCTGCAGACTCTTTACAGACTAGTTGCACTTAGATATTGCTGATGCTATGTCTGAGGCCAGACACAATTTTAGTTGGCGTTTAACTATGAGAGGTGCTCAGTAAGTAAAACAACAGGTTTTTTTCTGAAAGCTGGTTGGTTTTATTCAGGATCCTACTACACAATATAATTCCCCCACTCTTTTGGCTACAAAACCCTATTTTTCAACATAATCTCCATGAAATTCAACAGCCTTATTCTGTCTTACCAGAAAGCCCTGTATGCCCGCATGGTACCACTCTGCTTGTTGACATCAGAGCCAATGTCAGCAATAACTTCCTCATCATCCATGTATTACTTCCTTCAGTGTGCATCCTTCATTGGGCCAAACAAATGAAAGTTGAAAGGTGCAAATCTGGGCTGTAGGGTGGATGAGGAAGTTTTGTGAGCTCCTCGTGGGTGCAAAGACTTGTGTGAGGCCTTATTGCGGCATGGAGAAGGTCATTTGCATTTGTGTAGCAATGGACACGCTGAAGACATTTCTTCGATTTCATAGCTGTGTGCGGCCAGCTGACATGTGGGAGACTGGACAGTTTTGAGCGACCTTGTTGGCGCCTCGCACTACGTCTCACCATGCTTTTGTTCACTGCCAGGTCTCCATAGACATTCTGCAAGTGCTTATGAATATCTGTGTAGATACGGTTTTCCACCGAACGAAACTCAATGACTGCTCTTTGCTAGGAATGACCTCCTTATAGATGCAATTTGAAGGCTACATATAGCACCACCACCTGTCAGAACTTCATGAAACTACAGGGGCTGAAGTGGGAATATTCCACGATGTCCCACAAAAATTTCTTAATTTTTTTCAACTGAAACTGGTTGAGAAAAAATGTGTTGCAGTGGTTATTGAATGCCCCTCGTGTTTAAAGACTGGACAGAACATATTATGATCTTGAAAATTACATAATCATTTCAAAAATGGCTAAGTTAGATCTTGCCACTCAGAATGGACTATCAGCAGTGATTTTGTTTGTGAAATATGTTGTGGTCTAGGAAATTAGAAAAGTTTATAAAACCATTTTATACATCTACGTTGGTAATATCCTGTTTATGAATACAAGGTCCATATGGAGAATTATGGTAAATTAGGTATGCAAAAATATTAACTGATGACTTAGTCAAACCGTAAAGTATGCCATCTGTTGTCTAAAAATTAGCTCAGCAAAAACATGGTGATAAAGGTCAGAATCTAAAATGCACAGACGCAAAATCTGTAATGGAAAATGCAGCTACTCCTGAACTTCAGTTAGTTTTACAGAAATATGTTTCAGAAAAGTTGGAATGCCAGTATTTCTAATGAGTTTTGCCACCAAGTCCACAAATAGATACCAGCTAACATGAAAATTTTGAAGTTGAATGGAACTGTAGTAAAAAGTTCACTTAGTCATAACTTTTGATTAATGGAATTTTCAGTAAACCTACATGTACGATTAGAATTGGTACATTAAAAATAATGCCTTTAACGATGAGTTTAAGATTTTGCAATATTTAGGCACCTGTCACATGAATGTTACTTAAAAAATGTTCAAAAATCAAAAAATAGTAAAATTAAAAAATTAATTATAATTAGAGGTGCAATGAGAGTAATTGGGAAATTCATAACACCCTCCCCCTCCTCCCTCTACCCACCAGAAAAAGGAGTTGTACAGACAGATATTACGAAGTAGCTGACTTGATAATTCGGTGGTATATGAGTGATTATTAATCATTTCTCCATAATCATAAAAATAATAACAACTTAAATCATCTGACATCCAAAACATTACAGACATAGCACCTATAATAACGTCATGTGGTCATCATCATTATATAAAAATTAAGGACATGCTGTAGAGTTTTATAGGCAACTGCACACATTCAAACTTGAAAAAGATTAATAAAACTGGTTCTTTTCGCAATAGTTTTCTTTTTTTGTCTTACACGTATTCTGAGAATTTGATTATGTAACTCACAGTTTTGTTTAAAACACGTAACACACGCTTTGTTGTGACCTGCCTACTCCTTTCAAAGGTCCAGACTGTGGATCCATATCCCAGACACCTTGGTTCACTAGCTCTAGGTATGCAGACATATGGAAAAATACATGAAACACACTCTAAGTAAAGCAATAATACTTACTTCTACACCTGGAACAAAATGGCTCCAATCTTTCTATGTATGAAATATAGATTCCAAATATTTGCTGAAGTTTTTAAATTATCATGCATAAATCAGTCTAAAGGGCCTGGAAGGTGTTCTTCAAATCTATACTTTGTGAGGACAACCACTGCGATAAACATCACTGACATGTTGTGAGTGTAATATCTGTGACTTGATCAGAGGCTCTAGTTCATTCTTAGTGTCCATGGTGAACATTTGTGTGTCTTTTATTTGTGTATATATTTTCTCAATAAAATGTAAGTCTACTGTACCATGCCTTATCTCATTTATACCATACACAACGTCATTACACACAAAAATCAGAATTACTGGATTTACCAAACTTTACTGAAAGTCTCTGAAATGACAATTTTACTAGGCTTTAATCCTGTCAGAATGCCACATATTCAGTTTGTTTATTGACTGTGGTTAATTAGCAGCATACTTTTCTTAGTGCATTGCTACTTGAAATCATTAACACCAAAGACATAAACAGCAAATTTTTAGAATAATGAAAAATAAAATATGCAGAAGTAAATGGTTAGCAATTGGTCAGAACTTTAATATTTCATTCAATTTCTTCTTTAAAGTGCTATAAACTGCCAGTGCTGCTCACACATAGCTTTAGTTCACACAGATGTTTTACCATATCAAAACCATCTTTATCTTCACACAGCCAGATGTAATGTTCACTTATGCCTGTATCTTCATTAAATACTTTCTTTAACTGAAGAAGTGCATTTGCAAATTAAACTGCTTTAAAGACAAGGTCCCTAACTCTTGCTACTTCACACAATACCTCTCATATTTCCCATTATTACTTCAAATATTCCATTACATTTTATTGCTTCACATACAATACTCATTGATTCATTACATCATTACCATTGCTTCATTACCACATCATCATACAATCATTAATCAGGAATATCATTGCTTTCTTTCATAAGCAAAAAATGACTCTGTTAAACGACAGTCCACTGCAACAAATCAATATCATTATTTAACACAATAGTTGGATCATTCTAGTGACTGCAAGCAGATCGAGATGAGTGGCCTTGCATGTGGAGTTTCAACAAGACTCACAATTTGCTTCATTGACCCCAAAACTGATCATGGCCCCCTGGTTCTGAGTCAAGTGGAAGGACTGAACCAGAGACTTTGACAGTTCTGTCACAAGCTGGGCTGCAACTTCCTAGACTTGTGCCACGGGGTTGAGAACTGTAGGGTCCCCGTAAATGGGTCAGGTGTGCACTACACATCACAGGCTGATACCCAGGTAGCTGACTGTGTGTGGTATGCACACAAAGGTTTTTTAGACTAGGCAGCTCTCTGTCCAGCCCAGATAATGATTGCTGTAGGAGACCCAAAAGCATTAAAGTAAGATTTAAAGTAATGCCCCCCCCCCCCAGGTGACAGCATAAAAAATCCTAGCAGTTAACAGCTGAAGAATTCACAACAAACTGCCAGAGTCTGAAGTGTTTTTGGAAAGCAGTGAAGCCCACATTGAAATAGGCACAGAAAGCTTGTTTAAATATCTGAAGTAAATATGAGTGAGATTTTTTGGGAAAATTTAAGTGTATATCAAAACAGTAGGCTGATGCAAAGTGAAGGTGGTGTAATTGACACAATAGACAAGGAATTCAAATCCACAGGGATACAAATTGATGCTACATGCAAGATTCTTTGGAAAAAACTCACTGTCAGGGATGGGTATAAAATTGTAATTCTGTCCTTCCATCAACTACCAGACTCACCTCTTCATATGGTTGAAGATGTTAAAGAAATTCCAGTTCACTATTATGTAAGTTTTCCAATTGTCCTGTAATCATCAGAGGAGACTTCAGTCATTCAACAACAAATTGGAGAAATTACAGTTTTGTTAGATGTGAGCATGACAAGAAATCCAATAAAACAGTACTAAATGCTAGGAAAACTACCTGGAACAGATAGTTCGGAACCCCACTTATGATGGAAATATATTAGACCTAATGGCAACAAACAGACCTAACCTTTTTGAGAATGTCCACATTAAAATTGGTATCAGTGACCATGAGGCAGTTGTATATAACAATGACTACCAAGGTACAAAGACAACTAAAGCAAGTAGAAAGATTTATATGTTCAGTAAACTGAATAAAATCAGTAGATTCAGATCTCAATGAGGAAAAAGGAACTTTAAGCACAGGATAGAAGCATGTAGAGGAATTGTGGTTCAAGTTTAAAAGAATAGTTGACCATTAACTGGATAGATATATACCCAGTAGGACAGTTCATGATGGAGGAATCCTCCATTGTATACAGTCACTGTACAAAAACTTCTAACGAAACAGAGACAAGAGATATGCTAAATGAAACCTATTTAACTCTTAGGAGAGCAATGAGTGAAACCTTCAATGACTACCATAGCAGAATGTTGTCAAACGATCTTTTACAAAACCCAAAGAAATTCTGGTAACCTGTAAACGCTGTTACTGAGAGTAAAGTAAACATCCAGTCATTTGTGGATGAGACAGGAATTGAAATAGAGGGTAACAAAGTAAAAGCTGAAATGCTTGACTCTTGTTTTTAAATGTTGCTTTACAAAGGAAAACTAAGGAGTCTTGTCACAATTTAATTCTGATACCAGATATAATTGTCAGTCATAGATATTATTGTCAGTATTATTGTCATAGATATTATTGTCAGTGGCATTGTGAAACAGCTGGAATCATTAAACTTGAACAAAGCTCCAGAGCCCGATCGAATCTCTGCCAGATGCTATATTGAATTTGTGGCTGAGTTAGCTCCTGTTTTAACTATACTTATATATTCCTCAAACAAAAAGCCAAGCCCAGTAGTTGGAAGAAAGCCACACACCCACCTACAAGAAGGATTGCAGAAGTGACCCACAAAATACCATGCAGTATGCTTGAAACCCATTTGTTGTAGAACCTTTGAATATATTTCCTCGAGCCTACAATCATGGATTCTGAAAACACCGATCATGTGAAACACAACTTGTACTTTTCTCATATGACGTATTAAAAGCTTTGGATCAAGGCAGTTAGGTAGATGTACTATTACTTGAATTCTGAAAAGCATTTGACTCAGTACCACACTTGCACTTATTATCAAAAGTAGGATCATATGGGATATCAAGCAAAATATGTGACTGGATTAAGAATTTTTTGGTAGGGAGGGTGTGGAAGTCACTTGGGGTGACTTGCAGGACTAGCAGTGCTGGAAGAAAGGATATTGCAGAGATTTGGCTGATCCAAAGCCTTGGGTATGTTTCCAGAACCTTGAGTTGTAAATGCATAACTGTGAAGCTATGGCCATAAAACAGCAGAAACCCAAGTCAGGTGAGACTTACCAGTTGGGATGAGAAGGAAATAGTCCTTCCTTCTGATCCCATCCAGTTTAAGTCTACCCTGACCCTGGATTCTGGGGGATTTTTCCAAATTCTACCCCTTTTCCTAAACCTATCCAGTCGTTTTCCCTCAGCCCTCTTCCTTCCCCTTCAATCCTTCTGCTGGAAGATGGAGGCACGGCACTGGTTTCAAAAGCCTGCATCAGTAAAACCTTTTTTTTATATGTGTGTTCTCCTGATGTCGCTTAGTAAGTAGATTTTTAATCTATCCAATTACATAAGTTGTTTAAAGGCAGAAATGAGTAAGGATGGTAGTGACATTAAAAAGGAGTTTAAGAATGACATTAGTAGTCTGGGTTCAAAACTAGACCATACTAACCAAGAAGCTGGTGTAATTAATGTTAACCTTAAAATGTGGACAGAAAGGTAGACTCAGTGAAAACATGTTTAGAAAATAATTTATAAGAAATGTCAAAAAAGTAGCATCAAAATTAAACGGTTTTGGTACTGACAAGCTATTGAGCAAACACATAATTGAAAACCAGTGTAATAAGAAGATGGAAGTTGATGTTCTCAGTTCTTGTTGTGATGATGTAACAGGAGTAGTGAAAAAAATGTTCCTTGTATGACAGTAATGAAATGATTTACAATGCAAAGCAAATGGCTACTGTTAATATTGAGAAAGTGGGGGTAATTAAAGAGCATGTTAGTAACGCCTTTGCAGATACTGAAACTGAATGTTTGGAAATAAAGAATAAAATTATGAACAAAATTTATGATAATGTTGAAGAAAAGAATAAGAGTGATGTACTTAGTAATAACATCTGGGGTGGGAAAAGAGATTTTCCAATGATGAGGATGTTCACACAGCCGTTTTCAAATGTCTCCATGACCAGAGGATGATTATTGTTATTGAGGTAGTGAATGACTGATATAAACCATTGCTTACAAAGACTTCATGACTATGATGAAAAAGATTGTGATGTATGTACGTCACTTTGAAATTTAATGCAGCATTCAATGATTGTGTCTGTGCCTGCCAGAATAATGTGTAAGTTATGTTTTTAAGTCTCCTCTTAAAAATTCAATTCCAGTGTACTGTTGCAATAAAATCCAACACATTCTGTTTCTCCCTGTGTAATACTTTATGGGATGACTTAATGTATCTGCACAAAGGTGACATTAATGAAGAGAAAGATGTCATATTTCTGGGATTGAGTGCATGTTAAGCTCACATGAGGCACATTCTCATGACACTGTAGGGGTGTTGAATGCCACTACCTTTGAGACTAATTGTTAGCTCAAAAGCTTGCCATCAGGACCATCGATAATATTACTTCATGAGCTTCATGAAGGTCATTGTTTAATAAGCTAGGAATTTTTTATATAGTTCAGTGTGTACTCTCTTTTAAGATTTATTTTTGACAGCATATGTTTGCATGAAAGAGGTCTTTTACTGATAATAAAAATCAGTTTCACTTGAAATGCAATTTGCACTATCAGAACAAGACACAAAATAAATTTTAATACAGACTTTGCTTCCTTGTCTGGTGTTCATAGTGGAGTTATGAACTCTGGTGCAAAGAGATTAAATAGGATCCCACTGAATACAGAGCCATACTGAGATAATTCTACGGCCTTGACAGAACTTCCAAAGCTGTGCCCCCTCCTCCTTACCATTCTCTCCCTCTGGACCTGTAAAACTACTTCTCTGCAATTTGTTGTACACAAATTTAGCAAATTATGTGATTGCTGAAACTATGTTCAAAAGATGGTGCAGCCACTGGTATCATAAAAAAGCACGTCTTAGTCCATACTTTGAAAGATCTCTGAAAAATCTAAATGGGAAGCCATGTCAAAGCTCTTCATCAATTATTTCACAAGGAACTTGAAAGCAGCTCCACTGTATCAATATCTCTGAGAAAAACTGGCTGCACAATTTTCAAGGTACTATATAAGCTTTTATTTATGGCATGTTCTAACAGAGAATTAAAGCCAGATTAAATGGTGCAATTATTTCTACATCTACATCTACATTTATACTCCCCAGGCCACCCAACAGTGTGTGGCGGAGGGCACTTTATGTGCCACTGTCATTACCTCCCTTTCCTGTCCCAGTCGCGTATGGTTCGCGGGAAGAACGACTGCTGGAAAGCCTCCGTGCACACTCAAATCTCTCTAATTTTACATTTGTGATCTCCTCAGGAGGTATAAGTGGGGGGAAGCAATATATTTGATACTTCATCCAGAAACGCACCTTCTTGAAAGCTGGACAGCAAGCTACACCGTGATGCAGAGCACCTCTCTTGCAGAGTCTGCCAATTGAGTTTGCTAAACATCTCCGTAATGCTATCACACTTACCAAATAACCCTGTGACAAAAAATTTGGGTTTTATTTTCCATTCTACTTGCTATTCTATCAAATACTCTAGCCCAAATGGTTCCTCCTACTCCTGTAGGACTATGGATGTTTACACTGCAGCCTCATTGCTGGCTCTTGATGAAACAAATAGTGATGGGCAAACCAGGAACTACAAAGTTCTTGATTCTAATAAAGTTACTGTTTTTCTTGATGGATGATCTTGGTTCTTACTTTCTAGTCCTTGTTTCTCAGTTCTTGCTTTTAAGTTCTCTGTTTTCTGTCTCACTTCTTAATTCTCACTTTTATATTTTCAGTTTTTGGGTCTCACTTCTTAATTCTCATTTCTTTGTTCTGGCTTCTAGGTTGTCACTTCTTGGTTCTTGCTTCTCATTTCTCACCTGTTTATTGATTTCCACTGAACAAAAAAAAGACCAAAGTTTACGATTTTCAGATTTGTAATTGTTTTAATTTTGTGCCTGCTGCCTTTTACTATGGCAATTTGGGGAATGCCATCGACTTCTTCATTTGTTAAACAAAGTATAAAGTGGAACTGAAATATATGTATTAAAACATACAACACAGCATTTTACGGACTACAATATGCAGTTTTTTCTTCAAAAAAAAAAAAAAAAATGCCTCCAAAATTCACATGCATCTCATACTCGAAATTAATATAAAAATGTCCAGTGTTTGATTTAAAATTCCCACCATTCTTAAAAATAGCCATATATTCAATGCTGCAGGAAACCTATCTCTATCCGGCAACATTGGATTCAACAGGCAGCAGCAGTGCACCAATGTGACATGAGTTGCAGGGATTCACAAGCTTGCTAACCTTGTCTCTGCCCCCCCCCCCCCCCCTCCCCTTTCCTTCGCCACAATCCCAGAACACTGTCTAGCTCATGATGCGTCATACGTCATTGCAGTCTGCCATGGCAGTGAACTTGAATCAACAGTGATTGGTGTTATCTGTAACAGTACAATGCTTTTGTTAGTAGCTAGTTTCGTAATGGAAAAAAAAAGGTATTCATTTGATATTTTGATATGGGCTATAAATTGAAAGTAATAGCATATGCAAAAGAACACGAAAACAGAGCAGCTGAGTGACACTTCAGCCCTCCACCAACAGATTGGTGGCCTAGTAAGGAAGAAATGAAAAAATGAGGAATACTAACAGTGCAAATAGAGGACTGACTGCAAAAAAGTCAAAACTAGAAGATGACTTATTGAAACGGATTGAAGCACACTGTCAAAATGGCACTGGAATCAATAGAAAAAAGGTTCAAATACATGCTCACAAACTAGCACTACAGTGGAACTCAAGAGACTTTAATGGTGGAGTTGGTTCGTGCTACATGTTTATAAAAAGTCATGGACTTACCATGCAAACAGAAACCAAAATATCTCAGAAAATACCAATAGAAAATGAAGAGAAGATATTATCTTTCCATCACTTTATTATTCATCACCAATAGAAAACTAGTGTGGAACTAAGCCAAATAGGGAATATGGACGAAACACCTCTGACATCTGATGTGCTGAGTAACAGAACTGTTGCCGTGAGAGGTGCTAAAACTGTAACTATAAAAACATGAATATAATAGAGGGAAACATTCCATGTGGGAAAAATATCTCTAAAAACAAACATGTTGTAACTTACCAAATGCAAGCATTGGTATGCTGATCGAGAGAATAACAAACACAAACACACACACAAATTTCAAGCTTTTGCAACCCACGGTTGCTTCATCAGGAAAGAGGGAAGGAGAGAGAAAGACAAAAGGATGTGGGTTTTAAGGGAGAGGGTAAGGAGTCACTCCAATCCTGGGAGCGGAAAGACTTACCTTAGGGGAAAAAAGGGACAGGTATACACTCGCGCGCGCGCGCACACACACACACACACACACACACACACACACACACACACACACACACACACATCCATCTGTACATATACAGACACAATCAGACATAGGTAAAGGCAAAACTCTTTACCTTTACATATGTCTGCTTGTGTCTGTATATGTATGGATGAATATGTGTGTGTGTGTGTGTGTGTGTGTGTGTGTGTGTGTGTGTGTGTGCGAGTGTATACCTGTCCCTTTTTTCCCCCTAAGGTAAGTCTTTCCGCTCCCGGGATTGGAATGACTCCTTACCCTCTCCCTTAAAACCCACATCGTTTTATCTTTCCCTCTCCTTCCCCCTTTCCTAATGAAGCAACCGTGGGTTGCAAAAGCTTGAAATTTGTGTGTGTGTTTGTGTTTGTTATTGTCTCTATCAACATATTAACGCTTGCATTTGGTAAGTTACAACATCTTTGTTTTTAGATATAACTATAAAAACAAGTGGACATAAAAAATGCACTACACTGTTGTCCTTTCATGTTGTGCTGATGGTACTAAACTTAATCCAGTGACCATTCCCAAGCACAAAACAATGCCAAAACCTTCTGAAATACCTCCAAGTGTTGTTGTTCATGTACATGACAAGGGTTGGATGGACGAGGCTGGTATGAAATTGTGGGTTAATAGAGTGTGGGAGAGAAGGAAAGGCGGTTTACTGAAGAAAAGTTCTCTTCTCATACTAAATCAGTTTAGTAGCCATTAGAAAAATTCTGTGGAAGAGAAATTGAGACAGGGAAATACAGAGCTTGCTGTTATTCCAGGAGGACTTGCTTCACAACTGCAACCTGTTGATGTCCCAAAAAATAAACCATTTGAAGTATATAAGAGAGAGTAATGGAACAAATGGATGATGGATGAAACCCAACATGAAGTTACACCGAAGGGAGTTTCAAAATGATGTACAATCAAACAGGTGTGTCAGTGGATAAGACAATCATGGTCTAGAGTGAAAGAAGACATTATTGTTAAAACTTTCAAAAAGTGCAGCATAAGTAATTCTCTTGATGGCAGTCAAGGCCATTTTATATATGGAGTGGACAGTGATGATGACAATGAGTAAGAACAAGAAGAAAGTTCAGATGATGATTTTCATGGATTTTAAAGGTCAGGTCAGTTTTATGAACTAAGAACTTCTTTTACTCTGGCTTTGCAGTTGGTAATAAAAATGGTAC
Source organism: Schistocerca americana (assembly GCF_021461395.2). Taxonomy (NCBI): domain Eukaryota; kingdom Metazoa; phylum Arthropoda; class Insecta; order Orthoptera; family Acrididae; genus Schistocerca; species Schistocerca americana. Next base: position 377,251,190 of record NC_060124.1, on the reverse strand, counting down.
AAATGTTATTTTAAAAAAATGTTTAAAAATTAAGGTGTGTCTTATAGCCCATAGCATCTTAGAGTCTGTAAAATATTTTATATTTCCAAGAACAGATACATATAACTACGGAATGAAATGTTCCATTAACTTTCAAAGCTCATTGTGAAAATGGAAGTAGGTAAAATGTAAATCAAACAGTTGTGATGAAAATAATGAAGATGTTTAATAACTAATGAAACAGGAAGTGGCAACAATCTCTGTGGGCAGCCAGGAAATATGGGTAGAAGCCACTGGGAAATGTCATGGTGGTTGATTTGCTTTCTGTCCAGGAGACACCATGTGTCAACTGAGCAGGCGTCTGTGGTCTAGGGGTATGCTTCCTATAACCAATAACATTGTGTGCAGAGTCATAGGAAGTATCGAACAGTGTATTTGAAGAGGCAGTACATTCAAGACACCATTCCACATGGCCCATCTACATTAACACAGACAAGAAATTGGACTACAAAGGATACAAAAATACTGCTGCCACAGCAGCATTGGCCAATCTCCCTACATATGTAGGCTCTCTAAGAATGACTTACTGAGAGTGACATCTATTGGCAGCACTAGGTACTTGATAGCCTGATGTTGTGATCTGTGGCCTCAGAAAGCACAGAGTTTAATGTTGAGTGAAGCAAATGATAGTCAACAATGAGCATTGACAATGTATCAGTGAGTCCTTGTTCGCTTGTGTTCATTTTCATCCATTCTGTATAAAGGAGGCTTATAGAAAGAACACATAGCATATAATATGTAATTTCATTAAAATGAATGTGTGGGTGTATATTTCTGTGTACCTCTGGAAGGCTTGAAGCAATATTAGCCAGACTACTTGCTCTCTGAACAGAAGTACTGTGATGATAAGACTGTCCTAGAACACTTATTTGGAGGTGGAGGAGAGTGGCGGTGGCAGTAGGAAAGGACTTGCATATTTAAAAAAATGGCTGATATTAGTGTCAAATAGTCATTTTTAGGACCTCTTAGCTGATTGGTAACATGCCTTAATTTAGTTGAATAAAACATTCTGAAAATATTTTCAGATGAACAAAACACTTTATAATTTTTGATAAGGAACTGAAACGGAAGACATGTTTTATCCCATCATGTTCCCAAACGACATTCGTCTTCCTATTAGACATAAATGAATATAACATTTATTAACTAGAAACTACTTCCACCCAAATTCCTTGGATACAATCTTTAACTTGTCTAAGAATACTGCATATATTATCTTTAATTTTTTGAACAGAAAATTAGCTGCAGTTTACTGTATATAATTGACAATGCACTTCACAATTTTGATGGTGGCAGTGCAGTGCGCCATGCAAAACACCACATCTTGAAGGTATACATCATTCATTTAACTGCAGAAATGGGTACAACTATTTATTTATTCCTGTTTTGTTGATCTAGTGAACAAAAGAACTGAATGTATATGGAACATGTAGTAATTATCAAAATTAAAAATTAAAAATTGAGATATTGTAACCATACATGTGGATTAAATAAGCTAATAATTAGAAACAGTAACATAACATGTGTACAGGAACAAAATGTGCCAATACTTGCAAATGTGAGCATTTACTGTACTGAAACTGAAGTGTAAAACAATAAAGTCATACAGTACAGTTCTTCCACACATTAAGTTATAAAGTTACTAAAATTAAGTACAAACTTAGCATAAAAAATTTCAGTGATGAAGTAGGCTAAGTATTCATTTACAAAGTGATAATAACAAATATTACATGTACAATGTATCATCCCTAAACTACAGTGGAGAGAGAGTAAAAGGAGCTTTCCAGTAAATATTCCTTTAATTTAATTTTAAATTATGGCATTACATTGGCAAGACATTTTATGGCAGATAAGAGTGTGTTGAACACCTTTGTGCTTGACTAATGTAACCCCTTTTGCAGAAGAATGAAGCTTTCACTGTAAATAGCCAAGTCGTGTTTTGATCTTGTATTGTTAGGCACTATTGGTTTTGAATGTGGAGTGAAAAAAAAAGATGATTTCTATGTGAATGATTTCTAACTCTGCTTATAATCTGGATTTCTCCTTTCTGAGCAACAAATACTTTTTTGCCTTTGGTTGGTTACCCCAAAATATAATGCCAAAGGGCAACAATAAATGAAAATAACCAAAATAAGCAGCATTAACAGCATCTGTTTCAACACTTGGTGCTATAATACAAGGGTGAGTCAAATGAAAACCTTAAATATGTAATAACAAATCGAAATTTCACACCGTTATCCTGTATGTTGGTAAGCATGCTACAAACAGCATGAAGAATGGCCTGTAGGTATCAGCATCATGCAGATGCACACATACCATCGCAGTATCAGTATAAAGATGGCTGCCCCAGTTGCAACTTGCACCAGTGAAGAACAGCGTTCTGTTAGTCGGTTTTTGCGTAGTGAAGGTGTGAAATCTATTGAAATTCATCGATGAATGAAGGTTCAGTATGGCGATGCATGTTTGTCACAGCAGCAAATCTACAAATGGAGTAGGAAGTTCGCAAATGGTGTGACTACAGTGGAAGAGGCTCCTTGTCCAGGTCAGGCACAATGAGTTGTGACTCCACAGAACATTACACCAGTTGAAGCCATAGTGAAGGATGCCGAGTGACACTGAATGACATTGCAGCATGTTTACAGATTAGTCATGGGTCAGCACACCGTATTGTGCATGATGTGCTCCAGTTTCACAAAGTGTCTGCAAGATGGGTGCCATGGCAGCTGACTTCTGAAATGAGAGAACGACATGTCGATGCTTGTGAAGAACTTCTTTGGCACTTTGAACAAGAAGGTGATAGCTTCCTTGCAAGAATCATTACTGGGGATGAACGTGGGTTCACTTCCACCAACCAGAAATGAAGAGAGCGAGCAAGGAATGGCGCCATTCCTCATCACCAAAACCAAACAAGTTTCGAACAGAACCATCAGCAGGGAAGGTTATGCTGACTGTCTTTTGGGATGAAAGAGGCGTCATTTTGGAGCATTGCATGCCTAGAGAGACCACTGTCACCAGTGCATCATACACAGATCTCCTAAAAAAATCATCTGCAGCCTGCAATCAAATCAAAACTATGTGGATTGCTGTCAGCAGGTGTCCTTTTGCAACATGACAATGCAAGGCCCCACACTGCCCGTACAACAGTTGCAACAATCACAGAGCTGCATTTTGAGTGTCTAACTCATCCACCATACTCACCAGACCTTGCCCCAAGTGATTTCCATATGTTTGGACCACTCAAAGATGCAATGGGTGGAAAGAAGTTCCGTTCTGTTGAAGAGGTACGCCACACGGTGCATGAGTGGTTGTGCAGACTACCAAAAGAATTTTTTGCTAAAGGAATTTATGCACTATGTAAGCACTGGAGGACTTGCATTGAGTGTGGGGAAGATCTACATCTACATCTACGTCTACATGATTACTCTGCAATTCACATTTAAGTGCTTGGCAGAGGGTTCATCGAACCACAATCATACTATCTCCCTACCATTCCACTCCCGAGCAGTGTGCGGGAAAAACGAACACCTAAACCTTTCTGTTCGAGCTCTGATTTCTCTTATTTTATTTTGATGATCATTCCTACCTATGTATGTTGGGCTCAACAAAATATTTTCGCATTCGGAAGAGAAAGTTGATGACTGGAATTTCGTAAATAGATCTTGCCGCGACGAAAAACGTCTTTGCTTTAATGACTTCCATCCCAACTCGCGTATCATATCTGCCACACACTCTCCCCTATTACGTGATAATACAAAACGAGCTGCCCTTTTTTGCACCCTTTCGATGTCCTCTGTCAATCCCACCTGGTAAGGATCCCACACCGCGCAGCAATATTCTAACAGGGGACGAACGAGCATAGTGTAAGCTGTCTCTTTAGTGGACTTGTTGCATCTTCTAAGTGTCCTGCCAATGAAACGCAACCTTTGGCTCGCCTTCCCCACAATATTATCTATGTGGTCTTTCAACTGAAGTTGTTCGTAATTTTTACACCCAGGTACTTAGTTGAATTGACAGCCTTGAGAATTGTACTATTTATCAAGGAATCGAATTCCAACGGATTTCTTTTGGAACTCATGTGGATCACCTCACACTTTTCGTTATTTAGCGTCAACTGCCACCTGCCACACCATACAACAGTCTTTTCTAAATCGCTTTGCAACTGATACTGGTCTTCGTATGACCTTACTAGACGGTAAATTACAGCATCATCTGCAAACAACCTAAGAGAACTGCTCAGATTGTCACCCAGGTCATTTATATAGATCAGGAACAGCAGAGGTCCCAGGACGCTTCCCTGGGGAACACCTAATATCACTTCAGGTTTTCTCGATGATTTGCCATCTATTATAATGAACTGCGACCTTCCTAACAGGAAGTCACGAATCCAGTCGCACAACTGAGACGATACCCCATAGGCCCACAGCTTGATTAGAAGTCGCTTGTGAGGAACAGTGTCAAAAGCTTTCCGGAAATCTAGAAATACAGAATCAACTTGAGATCCCCTGTTGATAGCAGCCACTACTTCGTGCGAATAAAGAGCTAGCTGCGTTGCACAAGAACGATGTTTTCTGAAACCATGCTGATTACGTATCAATAGATCATTCCCTTCGAGGTGATTCATAATGTTTGAATGCAGTATATGCTCCAAAACCCTACTGCAAACCGACGTCCATGATATAGGTCTGTAGTTCGATGGATTACTCCTACTACCCTTCTTAAACATGGTGCGACCTGCACAATTTTCCAATCTGCAGGTACAGATCTATCGGTGAGCGAGCAGTTGTATATGATTGCTAAGTAGGGAGCTATTGTATCAGTGTACTCTGAAAGGAACCTAATCGGTATACAATCTGGACCTGAAGACTTGCCCGTATCAAGCGATTTGAGTTGCTAAGGTATCTACTTCTAAGAAACTCGTGCTAGCAGCTGTTCATGTTTCAAATTCTGGAATATTCCATTCGTCTTCCCTGGTGAAGGAATTTCGGAAAACTGCGTTCAATAACTCCGCTTTAGCGGCACAGTCGTCGGTAACAGTACCATCGGCACTGCGCAGCGAAGGTATTGACTGCGTCTTGCCACTTGTGTACTTTACGTACGACCAGAATTTCTTCAGATTTTCTACCAAATTTCGAGACAATGTTTTGTTGTGGAACCTATTAAAGGCATCTCGCATTGAAGTCCGTGCCAAATTTTGCGCGTCTGTTAATTTTAGCCAATCTTCGGGATTTCACGTTCTTCTGAACTTCACATGCTTTTTCCGTTGCCTCTGCAACAGTGTTCGGACCTGTTTTGTGTACCATGGGGGATCAGTTCCATCTCTTACCACTTTATGAGTTATGAATCTCTCAATTGCTGTTGCTACTATATCTTTGAATTTGAGCCACATCTCGTCTACATTTGCATAGTCAGTTCGGAAGGAATGGAGATTGTCCCTTAGGAAGGCTTCTAGTGACACTTTATCCGCTTTTTTAAATAAAATTATTTTGCGTTTGTTTCTGGTGGATTTGGAAGAAACGGTATCGAGCCTAGCTATAACAACCTTGTGATCACTAATCCCCGTATCAGTCATGATGCTCTCTATTAGCTTTGGATTGTTTATGGCTAAGAGGTCAAGTGTGTTTTTGCAACCATTTACAATTCGCGTGGGTTCATGGACTAACTGCTCGAAATAATTTTTGGAGAAAGCATTTAGGACAATCTTGGAAAATGTTTTCTGCCTACCACTGGTTTTGAACAAGTATTTTTGCCAACATATCGAGGGAAGGTTGAAGTCCCCACCAGCTATAACCGTATGAGTGGGGTATTTATTTGTTACGAGACTCAAATTTTCTCTGAACTGTTCAGCAACTATATCATCAGAGTCTGGGGGTCGGTAGAAGGAGCCAGTTATTAACTTAGTTCGGCTGTTAAGTATAACCTCCACCCATACCAATTCGCACGGAGTATCTACTTCGACTTCACTACAAGATAAACCACTACTGACAGACACAAACACTCCACCACCAATTCTACCTAATCTATCTTTCCTGAACACCGTCTGAGACTTTGTAAAAATTTCTGCAGGACTTATTTCAGGCTTTAGCCAGCTTTCTGTACCTATAACGATTTCAGCTTCTGTGCTTTCTATTAGCGCTTGAAGCTCAGGAACTTTCCCAGCACAACTACAACAATTTACAGCTACAATTCTGACTGTTTCTTGATCCAAGCAGGTCCTGTATTTGCCATGCACCCTTTGAGATTGCAGCCCACCCCGTACTTTCCTGAGACCTTCTAAACTAAAAAACCGCCCAGTTCACGCCACACAGCCTCCGCTACCCATGTAGCCGCCAGCTGAGTGTAGTGAACTCCTGACCTATTCAGCGGAACCCAAAAACCCACCACCCTATGGCGCAAGTCTTTATGTTGAAAAGTGATACAGCTCTGTACCACTTCTGCACAATAAATAATATTTTAAAAAATATTTAAGGTTTTCATTTGACTCACCTTGTGTGTAGTGCATAAGTTGCTGAAGTAAGTCTTTTTGTTGAATTCAGAATATCACAAGACCAATTTAATTTATTGTCAATGTGGAGCACTAAAAGTTTTGAAGAATATACTTGGTGTATGTGCTGATCATTGGATTTTAATCCTACATCCTCCTGAACTTCTCAAGACCAATGAAAATTTCATCCTCTTTGCGGCATGCTGGATCAACCATTTCTTTGTGTGTTATTCCTTTCTTAGAGCCCAGTATTTCTTCATTCTTTCTGATCTTCTTTTCCTCTCTTCTTCTGAGATGAAGGGTTTGGACTTTTGTGTAGATTTGTCTTGGAACCTTATGTTTTCATCTTTAGTAATTAATTTAGCTGTTCGATCGACAAGTGAACTTTCTGAAATCTTTAATTCTACTAGGTCTTTCTCAGTTTCTTTAAACCAGTTGGATTTTGTTTAGCGGTTACGGACAAAGTCAAAGATTTGTTTGGTTAATCTGTTGAAATTCATTCTGAGAAGATCACCATGTTTTTATTTATTTATGTTTTAATTTAAAAGTTGGACTACTGTAACTGGAATGTAATTATGTGAGTGAATTGTTAAAAGAATAAATAAATGAAAATCTGGATGCTCTACTTCTCAGATAAATTATTGATTCCTTTTGATTCTTGGGAACAGATTCCTCAGTTACCTGAAATTATGTTTTCCACCAATCTCTAAAACAAATCCATGAATCATCAAAACATTTAACCTGCAGCAGCTCTGCCAAACTTACCCAATTCATTCATCCACATGAATAACATATCCACATGGGTATGACTTTCAGTTATAGCAAAACCATCTAAAAACGGATATTTGATACAAGAATTACCTGGCTTCAAGTTTTAGCCAGTGATCGGCAATGAAATTTACAACTGTTGATGTTTTAGCCTGTGTCAGAGTTGAATTTGCACTAAAATTACAGTGAAATACCAGGCACATGAATAAAGACCCCTTCTAGTGGCCTTATGACACCAGACGCTTGGGAAATGCAGCTGATAATGAATGGCAGGACAAAGCATACATTTGTTTACATAAGGGTTCAACTTAGATGAACACAGACTAGTTGTACACAGACACAAGAGATCCAATAGTATTGCTGTTCACCCACAGAAGGCCTATTCTTGAATTCATTTTATTTACACTGCAGATCGTACCAACTCACTTTTGAGAACAGCAAAAGTAATGGCTGGAGGGTCAAGTAAATTTCATTTCCCCTTAAAATGTAACCACTTCTTATGGCTACTAGAACTGGATACTTAGCTTAATGTTTCTTGAAGTTCGTAAGTTGAGGTGTGGCTCTCTTCACTACAAATTAACTCAACCCTAAATGAAAGTCTGGGCCCTTCGTATGTCAGGACTGACTCGTCTTAATTGTTACTTGGTTTAAATAAAATTGTTTTTTGTACCACAAGGATGATGTGACATTGGTCCTACAAAATCTGAGACAGTACTAGCCATCCCAAAGCTCTTGCTGCTGGTCCTGATATATGTTTTAACAATCAAATAAAAAAGCATTCAATACTGCAGTGCTGTTGTTATTATGTGCAAAATTTCATCAGACACAAATGCATGTTGAAGGAACACACTGTGGTGACTACAGCCATTATGAAATACAAGAAATGTATTCACAGCTGGCAATATGAACAACTATCAGCTATATAAGGGAATGTTGACAGTGAAAATTTGTGCCAACACTGAGCAAGTGACTTTCAAGTAAAATGTCTCCCCTGTATGTGAATATACATAATGGATGTATGAGTATAGGTTGTAGACACATGGTTGATGATATATGGAATTGGAGTCTGGCCATGAATTGTCCTCAGATAGCCAAATGGTAAGGCAACTGCTTGCGATAAGCAGGTAATTTAGGTTCAAGTCCCGATCCGGCACAAATTTTCATTGTCGTCATTCCATTATACAGCTGATGGTTGTCCATATTCACAAGTGCAAATACCTTTCTTGTATGAGCTACAATTTGTTACTATTTTTCCAGAATAATTAACACGCTGAAATTGTACAATGATCGCTGACAAATTACTTGAAATACCTTTCTACATTAACACCTGATTTACAAATCTTAATAACTTTTTAAATATGGGTTTGATTTTGATACTAACATGAATCCTACATCTTTACACTTAGCTAAGCAATAATTACAATCAGATTTCTGTATATGAACTTTGTAAGTACAGGTTTTAACATTTTCTGTACATATTTTCAGACAGTAGATATATTTTGTCAAATTTTTGTTATATTTCACCATAATTACATTCTAGGTGTTCTAATCACATCAGTATATTGGATTCATAGTGTTAACAGAGTGTGCTCATGTGTTTATACTACTTTGCATAATCATCATGAGGTAGTTTTGGGTACTTTGATATAATCAGAATCACAGTTTTCGTTAATAGTCATCCCATTCTGCTACTTTATACCTTACATCTTTTTTGATGGCTTCCTCCATCATAACATCTTGCTCCAGTCCTCAGTCAGCAGAAATCAGAAAAACCTGGAAGCCTTCAGGCATGCAGCATATTTGCTTGATCACCCACCTACTGATCTTTGAGATCCTACAGTACTATAGAGAAGTAGTAGCAAGGACTCCTTTTCTGGGTATGAACAAGCTCTGTAGGTGGCAACTGTGTGAATCAAGTGCAAGGTAGTGATAGGCATCTGTTCGGTAGTTTCTTTGTTATTACTTGAATGAAATGACACTGTTGAAATGACTGTAAGACAACAGCATACGTTTATCTCATGGACCAAGGGGAAGGCTTCTTCTCAGGCAGACAACAGGAACACAAGGAATAAGAGAACTTATGTATCTCTTACTTTTAGTTATTGAATCATCTGTCTTGCCACACACTAGGCTTAACATAATTCACGTAATGGGCTATTCCTACCAACTGAAAAGAAAATTAAAACATACTTCATTATCCCCTTCTTCAACAATTTATCTGATTATCCAGATTCAAAAATTTCAGATTCATGTTAGTTACATGGCAAGAAGGAGTGTTCTTATTTAAGCTTTGCAAGTAACAGTGTACAGTAAACAAGCCTCTTAGATGTAACAGTAAAAGCAGTCATCAATCTGAAGATTGTTCAGAACACCATAGAGCTTTACTATACATGGTACTGTTGGAGGTGGTTTGCTGTTGCATTCCTCCGACATTTGAACTGACTTACTCAGCCACTTATAGGGAGGCCTATATTTTTATATAGATTCTGAACCATGATGCAAATTGACATTCTTCACATCAGCAAGCATTGAGGGCTCTAAAAGAAGTGATAAGTGACACCCAAAAAATCCTACAATTGACTGGGAATCAAAGCCAAGACCTTTGGATTTATGGTCTGGCACTTTACCTTCAAGCCCCCAAGCCACATGTTATTTATTCAAGTTAGTACTTAGCTACCAATAGAACATAAACAACAAAATTTCAAGTAACTGTGGAAGCAGCTTTTTCAAAGTAGTGCCTTTCCTGCTAATTACTAGATCATGTTTAGGCAGCATAAGCTCTATAGTAATAGTTTATTGTCAATACAGCATGCAGACTAAGTTTAAAAGAAATGATTTCTTTTTGTTAATGTGTATCACAGCTCATTCACCTGAAGGTTTTCCTCATTTATGGGATCTACACAACATGATGAATGAATGAAGAAATGAAGAGTGAGTGGATACAAGGCAGGAAAAAAAAAAAATTGTGCAATGGGAGGAGTTTGTTATCAATTTCCCAGAAACCTATGCATTACTCTGTAGCACACAGTTCCAGCAGAATTACAGGCAACAGCTGATAAACAGTATTATAACACCAAGTTATAGGATTTTCTCTTGCCAAAATCATTCTGCTCATGCATTGGTTGTTCTCCTTTGGTCTTCTCCATACTTTTGAATCAGCAGAATTTGGAAGACTCCGGGATGGTATGTTATCATGTTCAGTCATTGCCAACATCAAAGATCAAACAATAACAAAATTATGTGAAGTATGGTGTTGATAATTAGGAAGTGAATGTAATATTGTGTTTTGTTCAAACATAAATTACAAAGCAAGTATGAACCAATCTTGGATGCTGTTTTCTTCTCCTTGCAGTCACGAACCTTAAAGTAGTTGTTGTTTACTAGGTCACAGCTACTTTTGTTGATGTTTAGTATCAAGTAACAAGCTCATGTGTGGTCCCAGCTTTGCTTGAGAAAGGCAAAACCTGTTCTGCACATCACAACTCTATTGATTCCAGTCAACTGTGCTGGGCAGAGTCTACCATTTCCCACTCTCTCTTGGGTAACATGCAAGAAATTCTCAACAAGCAATTGGTACCTTATTTGTTTGGAGAAATATATCTGAGAGAACTTCCAAGAATTTGTATCTATAATTGTAGCACAATGAACTAGTAATTCTGAACTTCACACAATTTTTTATTATTATTATTATTATTCTTTTCAACTTTCAGGTCTGCGTCGCATGAGCATCGCCATTCAGGAATCTCTTCCACATGACGAGAAGCTCACATCCATAATTGATGATCTTCAGCAAGAGTTTGAGCCACGCTGCAAGGAGAGAGGTGTAAAACTGACCCTAAGTTTAAGCAACATGTAGTTTCGATCCACCTGTGAAACCGTTTTGGTTCTGGAATACGTTTGTCATTCATTGTCTTTTTGAAGTTGTAACAAATAAAATATTGTGGCCTATGCCTTTATTGGGAAATTTTTTGACTGTCTTCATTTCACTACAAGCCTATTAAAAAACATGTAAGACTTACAACTCTGCGACATGGAAAACTGCCTTATGAAAGTGATGACCTGTGATATAGAACAGCATTATCTTCAAACTTGGAAGTCCCAAGTGTTTTAAACTAAGTAATGAGTAACTGAGAACTCCTTTCCATCAGAGAAAAAGATACAACCTTTCCTCTTAATACATATCGATGAACCAAACAAAATTTTGCCCTTTATGCTGCTCGAGAGTGTTGAATTGCTCACACATTTAACTGAACAAGAATCTAGAAAAGATGTCACCAGACCTAAATCACATTAGATTGTATTTTTTTTTTAAATTTGTAATGTTCTGTAGCTAATTCTTAATGCATTATTACACTGTTTTTGAAAGTTTCAAGATGATACTGAAGTAATCTACTAAGGTGGCCAATAACTGAAACTGAGAAACTAAACAGTACCATTAATTATTGAGGAAGACAGAATTTCTGTTTTTGTCTCCCCCCCCCCCCCCCCCCCCCCCCCCCGAGAGTTATGTCAGTGAAGTATTTGATGAACTCTGTACAATCGTTTGCACCCATTTGTTTGACTACAGCACCCCAAAGGTGATATATACCTGCAACCAGTTGTCCCTATGTCCCTATTGTCACAAGGGTGGCTGTGTGGCCTCAGAGTCACCCCAGTCCTACTGACCTCATCAGATATGATCAAATGAGATGAACATGCCTTGGACTCAGCCTCAATTAGTTGGTGTTGTTTGAGTGGTTATGGATAAGGATATCTCTCCAACACTTTGTGTTTGCAGAGTCAGTGCACTTTCTTAAGGGGAAAGAGTTGAATGTAGGGGGCTGTTACAAATTGCTAGTAAATGCCCCTAATGCAATTATTCTTGAATTATACTTGTTAACTATTTGCCAAACTTCTTGATTGTGTGACATGTTAAATATCATTATACAAATTAACCAAATTATAAATATAATAACATTAATAATATCAATATGGTGCAGGGGCAGTGTGAATTGCTTTTCACATTTACATAGCATGTAATGCTGTAGATGAGAAATCGTTTAGTAATTCCAAACTTTGTTTGAATGTAAGTGCCAAATTCCTAAAGTTAGAGCAGTTTGGTTTCATTAAAAGCAGCTTTTTTGGGCCATTTTAGTGTGTGTGTGTGTGTGTGTGTGTGTGTGTGTGTGTGTGTGTGTGTGATAGCCTATTGACTCCTGTTTTGAATTACATATTGAAGCTCTTTCTCTCATGTTACTCATTCTACATTCATTCTCCCTTTTTTATTCTTATAATTCATGCACTAATTCCATCTACTGTGGTACTGGCAAAATACTTTGCTTGCCAGACTGTTTTAGTTTTACTTATACTCTAGCATGTCACTATGTCCTTTAGGTACAAGTATTAGTTCCCTTTCTTTATCCACCACCCCTCCCCTCCACCCCATTTAATTGGCATTGACAACATGTATTTCAGATCAAAATACAAATGATCTTCTGGATTAGATTCTAGATTATTTGGTTCTAATGCACTTATTCTTTCTATTTCTGAAACCCTTTTTTTTTTACCCATGCTGCTTCTAAGGAAAGAAGCCAATTAAATGGGGTGGAGGGGAGGGGTGGTGGATAAAGAAAGGGAACTAATACTTGTACCTAAAGGACATAGTGACATGCTAGAGTATAAGTAAAACTATTCCTTAGAAGCAGCATGGGTAAAAAAAAAGGGTTTCAGAAATAGAATAGAAAGAATAAGTGCATTAGAACCAAATAAATAAGAAGATAGATCCCCAAAGACAGATTCCAATCCCACCCATATGATAGTTAGACAAGGGGGGGGGGGGATTATGCCTGGGCCCCAGGGGTGAAGGGGAGCGTCGAGTACTTTTAATTTATTGGAAGATGAATGGCATCTTGTAAGTAGCCATAAAAAAAGTCCCAGTCCTGACTGTTAAAAGCCTGAAGAATACCATCTTTTCAATCTTTCTCTTGAAAGAAAAAAAACCTGACTGCAATATGCTTTTTCCTTTCCATGGGAGTTTTCCCCCCTGGCATGGGCACTGTTACTCGAAGGTATCTTCCTCATGAGTTATTTGTTGAGACACTGTAGGACGAATTGTGGTTGTCATTCCCTACAGAACAAACAGTTCTGTACAGGCACTGAAAAGTGATCCTAACCACACCTCTATGTGTAGCCAGTAGAGATTGGGTAACAACATATGAGTCATCCCAAGCATTATTCGTAAGTGGAAAGAGAAGACATGAAATCATACATACAAAACCATGTTTGTTTTACTCAAATAAAGCTTATAATCATTATTCACTGACGTGGGTTCTTTATGCTCAAATAACAAGCTTTCCCTGATACTTTCATGCTTTAGGAGAGGACAGTAAATGATGGATTACAGACAACAGGAAAACTGAAGGGGTAGGAATTGCTTCATGGAAAAGTAAATATGAAGTAATGAAACAATTAACTTGGACATCACTCTGCCAAACTTGCAAAAGGGTGCAAATTTTTCTGGGATTTAAATTTCTTTATTATATCAGTAGTATACAATGTTTCTTATTGATTTATATTTTTTAGTTTAGAGTAAAATATCTTTCTGTGCAAACTACTGCAACTCTTATATCATACATGTAATATTTCACACACACAAACACACACACACACACACACACACACACACACACACACTGGCAACTGAAGCCACACTTCTTTTGTGTGTGTGTGTGTGTGTGTGTGTGTGTGTGTGTGTGTGTAGTAACTTTCCTTTTCACAATATTGTTACATTCCATCCTTGATTTTCTGTTGTTAAAGTTAATACACAGCAACACATTAGCACCTACAAGAAATTTGTTCAAAATTAAGCTAATGCTCTCCTGTTGATCCAGAGATTATATATAACAGACTTTCAATTCTAGCAAATGATAACAAATGAATACACAATACATTCATAATGCTATGTAAGTTTATAATCTTTTCAATCAAATTCCCATAATTTACAAACCAATTTAAGAAACAAATAAATATAGGCTAACTTCACCTCAGGTAAGTAATTAAAGTAGCTATCATTGTATAACTTTTTGAAATAAATAAATTTTCCTTTCCTGGCTATGTGACTAGCAATGTGAGGCACACTGCATCCAAAAAAAAAAAAAAAAAACTGTGCATGTACGTAATGCAGAATGCCTGAACTCGCACATGGCTCACTGCTAATAAACTCTCCTCTTTCAACTGATGATAATTGACTTAATACATTACATAAAGTGCATTCATAGTTTAATATTCTACCCAAATATATCTTAATGTTCATATACTCATTTAAATAAGCTTATCAATAATAAACATCTTACCACTTACACTAGTACTCAGCACACAGCATTCAATGTGTAATTCTTCCTCTAAATATTCATTATTTTTTTATATACTTTTGAGAAGCAGGCTTACAAACATAACTCAAGAGTATTCTCACTAGGACAAAACAAATTCTCTCTTACATGCTACTTCAAATAGATTTAATATCTTAAACTTAATTTTATATTTGGAACACGAGTCTACTGCTTCCTGTTGTAAATGCGTAACAATAAAGTTTATTTTGGTAATATCTGGCTAACCCTTCAGTAACACTTCTTTACATTGCTTCAAAAATGTCAGTGGGTGTACAGAACCATCACATTTAAACTTTATAAATTCCTTCTGGTGTGCTACAATACCTCTGAAAGAATTCGTGGTAGTGTCAGTAAAATTGACAGTCTTTTGTACTTTTGGTTCAACTAGTTTGTACAGGTGTTCCTCCAAACTAGTTGAAGTATTTGGGTCATTAACTATTTCACTAAAATCTCTATTTGGCTTTAATAGCTCTATCCATTCCTTGTATCCAAGTTTTGAATGTATAACATCTTAGGTTCATCATATACCTCTGTAAACTGTTCATTCATTTGATTTATTACTGGGTGACATCATGCAAGGGTTCAGTTAGTTTTTAAATTGCCTCGTTACTGATCTTTAGCACTGAACAGTCTGTGTACCTCCAACTCATTGATAAACTTTTCTTATGTCTGTTTCAGAATTATATTTATATCCTAAACCAGAACTCAACAACTCTGATTTGTATGACGGCTTTTGTTATGCCTTTTATTACAAACATGATCTGAACTTAATCAGTTAGGTACAATCTACCATGACCATCTCCGTGCTTTAAAAAAAAGTATACACAACAGCATTTACATTATTATTCTTCTGGTATTCTGTGATGTCATGTTTCGTGCAGAAGATTCTTTGCTGTGGCTGTTCATTCCACACGTCATGACACCAATCACCACTTTAATGGTCCTGGGGCAACACAAAGCTCATGCAGAATATCTCCAAAAAATAACAAAACACATGAGACAAAACATGTCCTCACCAAAACTTCCCACAAAATAATTAATCTTTTAACCTCTGTATAGTTTTTCTAGATGAACAAATGAACAGATCTTCTGGTAACAATGCTTGTTCACTGATATTCAAAATCAGCTTGAGCTTTCCCTAAGTAAATAAAATGATTTATTTGCAAAAACTTTGGCCACAAAACTTCTGGGAAATCTTGTACCTTCAGACCTATTTATTTAGTTCAGAGTATAACTTCTGAGGTAATTCTGCTAAATTCTTCTTTATTAGCTTTCATACTATCAAAAAACTCTTGTTTAGCAGCTTGAATGCTGTTAGACAGTTAGTCCAATTGCTTTAGCTTTTCTGCTTGAGCCTTCACAAGAGCTGATAATTCTTCCATTTTGTGGGTGATTATGAGTATACAATAATAACAACAATATATCTGCTAAATAGCACTGACATATCATTACACAGCTTTGACACCACTGCACAAGTCTAGAAAAATATATATTCACAATTCCCCATAACAAATCACAAAAAACTCAACTTGTGGCTTTTTATAACTCACCTCAAGGGGTGGAAGCTATTCTGTGCTGCCAATGTATCATGTGTGGGCTATTTACAATAATCACTTAGTCAGCTGACCAACCGTCATGCTGTGAAGTGAAGTAGCGCTGCCATTGAGTTAGTTGGTTGCCACAATGACTCTCTCGGAGATTGCTGCTGCAGTCATAGCCTTGAAATCAACGCTCAGGATTCTTCTGTATCATTGGTGTACTGCTTCTTTACTCAAGTGACAGAAGTTTTCATTTAAGGACATGAACATGTTTTGCTTCTGACCTGGTTACTATGGTCAACTATTTCCTTTTATTCAATTCCATGCAACAATTCAGTTTCCTTTGGCTGTCACCAAATGGAAATTATTTTTTCTTAAATATTTAAATTACTTTGGGCAACAGTAAATCATGTCTTCACTGACATATTTTCACGTTTTTTATTATCGCATATACGAAAAGAGCCGCGAAATATCTGTTAATAATGCTGTGCTTTGCTTTTCTTTATCATCATTACCCTTTAGCGGAATAAAATGTATATATGGAAGTCTTATTGTTCTGTATCTGGCCTACAATTTCAGGAACGATTTTTAGTAACTGCAACTCATGCTAAGAATCAATATATCTTCCCTACGTCATAGTGATTAAAAGTTGAAATTACTTTGTTATGAGCACTGATGTTACAGTCCATGTGATCGTTCAAAAACACAAGTTCGCAGTGGATTTTATTTCTCGTTAAAATGCTATTTCATACCACGACTAGCCCAAGAACATGAGACTCTCATTAAAAAATACGTTGTCACTATAAAGTTTGCCAGATCAGAACGGAGCACAGCAAGATTCCTATCAGATTCTGAAGGTACATTAAATTA
The DNA here is from genome assembly GCF_021461395.2 of Schistocerca americana. Classification (NCBI taxonomy): domain Eukaryota; kingdom Metazoa; phylum Arthropoda; class Insecta; order Orthoptera; family Acrididae; genus Schistocerca; species Schistocerca americana. The sequence goes on along the minus strand of NC_060124.1, from coordinate 377,234,127 downwards.
TTTGCACTGTAAATTATATCCTATCAGCAGCCCGCGTCAATCTGCAACACATCATAAAATCTGCTGATCTTCACTGCCAGTCTGGGAGCTAAAAGAAATAATATTATTTTACTATTATTTTACCGCTTCCTTGCGGTATGCTCGACTATATTGTAAGTCGTTTAAATACGCCGCGGCAGCGGCTCTTCGTTCTCCACGCAGCTCAGCACCACAGATAATATTTATATAACTGAAAAATGTCTCAACAGGATGGGATAATATGCAAGCAAGCTTAACAATAAATAATACAAGTTTTCATTTAAACAACTCTATTAAAACCTTTAAATATCTCAGTGATTACAGACCTTTGTGAATTCACACGTAATGGCGTACATTGCTTAGTCTCGACAAAAGAATGCTACACTAGCGTTCGCTACTACGACACAGGATATCTTACTCGTTCGACTCCCAGATGAAGAAGACAAAGAAATTGCTATTCGTCACGTATTATATACTAGTTACTTATTTTAATCTTTGTTCGACATTTATCGTCTGTGGCGGTTTCATTACTCGCCGACGCAGATATTCTCAAAAATAAATAATAAAAAAAAATACATAATTTTATACAATAACACAATATGATACATATAATTTTCTCGTTACTACATAATATGTTGTTTTTGTTTCTTACTAGACGTTACAATGCCCCCTGGCAGCAATTGACTAACGTTAAGAATGTTCGGCAATATGCTGCCACTAACGTCTGTTTGGTTATTGTCTGTTACCTTGGTTAGAACATTCACTTTAAACTTCTTAGTTCTTTTACACTGTAGGTTTAATTACACTTTTTATACTGTTCTTTCACTTTGCGAGGTGACCGTCAACCTAGTCCCAGGGTCATTACATTTGTTTGGCTCCCCCATTCGGGCTACGTGCGATCAGAAAACCTGGGAAAACTGCGCCGGAGCCATGGTCATCTCGTCTGGTTTGTTTTAATACCCAGTTTGATCACAAAAAGTTCAGATTCTATCCAATGTTCACATATAACAAAGGCTATTTGTGAGAGCATGTTAAACCTTTAGTCTCTTTGTTACCCATATAATATTTGTGTTTTGGATTGTAATGAAAGTCACTTGTTACACATTTTTACAGTAGTATCATGAATCGTCCTTGCATTTACTCACGACAATTGGTTTAAAATGTCCAGCATTCATGCGAGTATACTTCATTAACATGACGAAAACATATTATATCTATATATCACTGAACCAGTGAATACTTTGAGTCCGTATTGAATAACTCAAGAAAAAACAAATGTTTGTCACGTCATTTCGTGTCCACTAAACCCTATTCATGTTAGTGCATTAAACACATCTTTGATAGTTCATTTGAATGACAACAATGTTGTACGGAGCTGGCGGCGCGAAGCAATTGTTGAGTAGCGTCGTCTGGAACGCCGCGTGCCGACGGCCGCTGGGTTCGACGACCGGCTCTCAGTAACAGCGACGTCGTGCTGACGTGGCGCCCAAGCAGTCGCGCACCGCGGCGAACCATTCGCCGATGTCGGCGAGTGGCAGTGGTTTACCGCGACCGGCTGGCTGGCGGCACGGCACTCGTCTCGGCTTCTCCGCATGGCTCCCCGTTGTAGCGCATGAAACAAACATTCCACAACGGTGTACTGTCTTTAAGGACACAGATTACTAGCTGTGGAAGAAGATGCAACTTGTTAAAAGCGTTTATTGTTCAGTAAGCCGTCGCTTCACTGGTATGCACAGGATGGTTTGGCGTGATAACAGGTTTCTTGTGGCATTGTGACACTGGTATTCAAGGTTCGTCACACGCACATTGTACTACACATTTTCACTCACTCCACGGTTGGTACACTGCCAGAGCGTCTTTCAACACGTGAAAATGTTTCGTAACACACATACTAAATGTCCCCGTCGATCGATGTTCGTTTAACTCGACTCCGAACGAATCAATAACTACTGTTTTTATACACTGTCTATTGTTCGTTGAGCACTGCACTAGGACAGTCTGTCACTCAACACTAGACTTATCGACGTATATATTGGTGCAGATACAACAGTCATTTTCTGTCCCTGCTACACACAATATTCCGCCCTTTCCTCCATTGTTTATGCACACAGTTTATTTTTTAATACCTTTTAACTGTTCTTCGCATACTCACTCTCATCTACATGGCGTCTATTTGTTTTTACCTTATCACAACACACTTTTCATATTGTTACTAGGCGTATATAGCCCTTTTGTGAAATTTTTTAATTTTCTTATCAGTGTAGCTTGCCTGGTTATCACCCATCTATCAAACAGATTTTACCATGTGCATGACAGCTTGACTTGGGCATATTGATCAATAAATACTTCATTTAGCACTAGCATTATTTTTAATGATTTTTCCTATATGACTACAGTGTAGGTTCCACATTGGTTGACTTAATTCGCGTATCGCGTAATGAATATTCAAGGGCGTGTACCAAGTACACAGGCTTCAATTGAAGCATTGTTATATACAAAGCGGATTTTCCACGGAACGGGCTTGTTTTTTGATTAGCTTATGCTCCAGTGTCGTTCTCATATCACTACTGGCAGCAAACATCACATAATTGTTGCATATTACAGAGTCCATGTTTGGCTAGTCAAGACTCTCTCTCTCAGGGTTCCTTATCCTAATACAACAGTTACCTTACTATATTAGATTGCATCATTAATTGCACTTACATACTACACATAGAAAATGGTTCAAGAAATTAATCCTTTGTATAATGATTCAAGAAATTAATCCTCACTTTATCAACAAGAAAATTGTTCGTTGCTTAATGAGCCTATAATTTTTAAAGGGCTCTAATTGTCTGTAAACAAAATCTTTCCTGTGTAAGCTATTGCCTACTTTCTGAATCCACTTCCTCCAAGTTTCATTACACACAAATTTCTTTCTTAATACTAACATACTTATATTCTAAAACACAATTAAAATCTTCTTACAACTATTACTCTTTATATGTGATATGTCACTGAATAAATAACTTCACATCTTTACGTGGATACAGTCCTTTTATTTTTCCCCGTCTGGGGATGTGCTAACAAATAGCTACATTCGTGTGCCAACATCTTCCGAATCTCTTTAGCCACTACTTCCCTCCTCGACCAAGGGATGGAGTAAGTTGCGCGACAGTATGTTTTGTGGGGCATCACCTCTATGTGATAGTGGTACCCTTTGACTATTCCTGGTCGGTCGGTAAATACCATAGTGTATTCCGATAGCAGCTGCGTCAACTGTTGCTTTTGTTTACCGCTTAAACCTTCAGATTCCTGCACTTTGGTTTGAAATGCCTCAACATTTGTTTCAAAATTTCGATCCTCTAAGTTCGGGTAATAGAGGTCTGCTGCATGTGACAAATCATCAAGGTGTAGTACCCAAGGGTTCCTACCCTTGATATTGATTCGATTACAACACGGCACAAGTACCTCCTTCGATTTCATCATAGATAACTCAATCCTCCTACCCCTATTAACTATGCTTAATTTCCCCAAGGAGAGGTCGATCAATGCGTCCCTCTCACGGAGAAAATCTACTCCCAGAATGCAGGCCACCTTCAATCCTTTAACAACGAGGAACGAGCTCACTATGGCTTCGCCCTCCTTACAAATCTCCACCTGCACCTGGTACTTAACTGATTGGCTCTGTGCACCAATGGCTCCAGACACCTTACAATTATTAACCGGGAAAGTCGGAATGCTATGTCCTTTTCCCAGTGCCTTAAATAACTCCATACTCATTACACTTACTGAGGCACCTGTGTCGATGATTATATTCACTGCAACATCATTGATTTTCGCTTCGATAATAGCTTGCACATTTTCGTTATTATCTTTCTTACATTCGTGTGGTTCGTTCAGTAGATCTTTATCCATACTGACACCATCGTTGTATCGCAGCATACGTATCCCAGGTATATTATTATCACTCGTGTTGCTCTCACTCCATCCCTCGGCCATCGATGGAGAGCATATCGAGGCCGATTCTAGTTTGTTGGATTAGTTGCTTGTGAAGTACTTGGAAGGCTATTGTCCGCGACCTCCACTATATGTACACTCTGATTTGTCGGCCGCCACGGCTGCGCAATAGGCGCGTTTTGCGGCGGTGGTCTATTGTTGTCATACCGGTCATTACCCTGTCGCTCTGGGCTTCTTCGCTGATTTTGCTGCCAATTTCGATTACTATCACTATAATTGCTCTGCCACTGACCTCGCGCATTTTTCCAGCGGTTGGTCCCTGACATTCCAGATTCGTACCGGTCGTCAAATCGACGCCTTTTGTTATAAGTTGTTTGTCCATACCCGTTCTGGCCTCTACCATTACTACCATTTTGCGAATGTTCTTGCCGCTTGTTACCCCCCCCCCCACCATTTCCATGGTTGTGGTTTTGTGCACTACTATTTCTGTCATGTTTACATCCTGACCCATTATTCCGCGAGTGATCACACGCTGATTTTGCGTCTTCCTGTATCAAGTCTATAGAATCTAGAACAGACAGGAAGTTTTCCATATCGCTTTCTGGTACGTGTATTAATTTCTCTTTGATATGAATGGGTAAATGTGATTTTAGTAGTCTTATTATGTCTCTTGGTGATATAGGCTCGTCCCAGTAGCGTGTTTTGTTTATATATTTTTCAAAATACCGTCTCAAATTCCCCAGACGAGGTGAGTACGGTTCGGGATTATATACTTCTTTTCTTAGCCGCTCTTGTATACAAGGCGACCAATATTTCGATAGAAATGCCCTTTCGAACTGTTCATATGTCATGCAGCTGTCTGCTACTTCTGTAGCCCACAACGCTGCATCACCTTGAATGTACGACATTACGTATTGAATTTTCTGTGTTTCGTTCCACACACTGGGCAAGATATTTTTAAAGCTTTTTATGAATACTACTGGGTGTACTGATTTCCGTTCAGTAGTAAACGTTTGAAATTGTCTATTTTTGATTAAACTTTCTTCCACTAATATTTTTGAACTACATGGTTTTGCTCCTTGGACATATGCTGTGTGCTCCGAACCGAAGCTACAGCTCTTCGCATTATCGACTACAGATTCCCCATTGTTGTATCGCGTATAAGTTTGTGCGCTGCCAAAACCATGGGCTGTTGGCGACAGAGGTTCCTGTTCCAAATGTTTTCTGCCTTGTGCTAAACCCTTCTCCAGGTCGGATATCCGTTTGTTCATATTCACCTGCCACTGCGGAATATCCTCACTGAGTATTTGTTTGATGGTTTGCACGTCGTTCTGTACCTGACTATTCACTGCGGTACTGAACGATTCGGAGCCTCTATTTGCTATGGCTGCTTGTACTTTGGAATTAATGTTCTTGTCAATCTCACACTCCTTCACTTCTAGCCATGAGTTGAATTCTGTTTCAATTTTAGTTGCTTGTTCGTTCCACTTCTGCTCTACAAGCTGCGTGGAATCTATTTCTAGCTTTTCTACTCGATTGGCTAATACACCTATTTCGTCTACCTTGTTAGTGTTTGCTACTTGCAGGTTGTTGACCTGTTCAGTCAGCTCCTGCACGGCCTTAGGTATCGACTCATAATTCTGTTTCATATCTGCAATCTCTTTTTTCATGTTTTCTAACGATTGCACAAGTTGCTGGTCCCGCTCAGCTTGCCGGCGATCTCGCTCAGCTTGCTGGCGGTCTCGCTCGACTTGCTGTTGCGCAAATTCTGCCTGGTAATTCAGCACGCGCTCTAATATAGCCTGAAGCGAATACCCACCAGGCAGATTACCACTCTCTGGTTCCTGCTTTTCTGGTGGTGGTACAACTTCTTTCTCTACATCCCCTTGAGGACTAGTGGGCGGTGGCACCACTTCCTGTGCCCCTGCCCCCACATTCTCACATGTTATATCCTCAAAGAGAGTACTAGTACTACTTGAGGTACCCGGTTCCACATTTCCTGCACTAACTAATTGTTGTTCCTCAGTATCCATATTGCTCGGACGTTGACTACGCAACTTAACCATATTCATAAATTGCTTACTAAACCACAAAGTCTGACAGTTTTGCCCCTTGCACACAAAATACGTTAATTTATCTACACTAACTGCACACTAAAAATTACTATCTACCATCAACTTTGTCCTGTCACAAACACTAACATCAAACTACGCACAATATGCACACCACTAGCGAAATGAGATCACTTCACTGGAGCTCGACTTCTACAAACAGGACAACTACACTGTAGTCTTACCTTTAGTTTATTTTATCTCGGGGTTCGGCTGCCCCCGGATTACGTAGTCATTACAGCTTCTCAGTACTATCAGGATCGTCTTCTCAGACTCGTTTGCAGTAGTACGTTTTGTCATGAAAGAGTGTTTACACATTCATTAATACATAGCATTGATCATGATATACATACATACATTTATCACTAAATACATATATATCTACACATACATAACAATCAACACTGAAAGAAAAATACATAAAATTTTATATTTGTGGCCACTGCAAATTCGGGCCCCGCTTTTTGGGCGACAGTTTCACGTACAACTCTCTCGCGGATTGTAAAATTGTTGCTCTTTAGTTTATTTATTCTCTTTGTAACAACACATTTACGAAAAGAGTTACATGAAATACTTTTAGCAATGCTGTGCTTTGCTTTTCTTTATCATCATTACCCTTTAGCGGAATAAAATGTATATATGGAAGTCTTATTGTTCTGTATCTGGCCTACAATTTAAGGAACGATTTTTAGTAACTGCAACTCGTGCTAAGAATCAATATATCTTCCCTACTTCATAGTGATTAAAAGTTGAAATTACTTTGTTATGAGCACTGATGTTACAGTCCATGTGATCGTTCAAAAACACAAGTTCGCAGTGGATTTTATTTCTCGTTAAAATGCTATTTCATACCACGACTAGCCCAAGAACATGAGACTCTCATTAAAAAATACGTTGTCACTATAAAGTTTGCCAGATCAGAACGGAGCACAGCAAGATTCCTATCAGATTCTGAAGGTACATTAAATTATTTGCACTGTAAATTATATCCTATCAGCAGCCCGCGTCAATCTGCAACACATCATAAAATCTGCTGATCTTCACTGCCAGTCTGGGAGCTAAAAGAAATAATATTATTTTACTATTATTTTACCGCTTCCTTGCGGTATGCTCGACTATATTGTAAGTCGTTTAAATACGCCGCGGCAGCGGCTCTTCGTTCTCCACGCAGCTCAGCACCACAGATAATATTTATATAACTGAAAAATGTCTCAACAGGATGGGATAATATGCAAGCAAGCTTAACAATAAATAATACAAGTTTTCATTTAAACAACTCTATTAAAACCTTTAAATATCTCAGTGATTACAGACCTTTGTGAATTCACACGTAATGGCGTACATTGCTTAGTCTCGACAAAAGAATGCTACACTAGCGTTCGCTACTACGACACAGGATATCTTACTCGTTCGACTCCCAGATGAAGAAGACAAAGAAATTGCTATTCGTCACGTATTATATACTAGTTACTTATTTTAATCTTTGTTCGACATTTATCGTCTGTGGCGGTTTCATTACTCGCCGACGCAGATATTCTCAAAAATAAATAATAAAAAAAAAATGCATAATTTTATACAATAACACAATATGATACATATAATTTTCTCGTTACTACATAATATGTTGTTTTTGTTTCTTACTAGACGTTACAATATCCTTAATGTTTTGCTCTGTTTCTCTGGGCAATGTCATATTTCTTGCTTCACACCTCTTATCTTTTAACGACCTCCTTTGTTACGTACATTGGATAATGATTATTTGTAATAATTGTTCATGGAGTTAAAATAATATTGGCTGGGTCTAGTGGTAGTTTTAAATTAAAAGTACTCATCTTGTTTCTTGAGGATCTCCTTAAATCTGTTGCTTGAGTTTCTTCTGCCTGGAAGCCAGGTTCTCTTGTAGGTCTGGAAGCCCTATAGGCTGATGTGTTTGTAGAATAATGTAGATAACAAAACTGATTTGCATGTAATTTTCATATTTAATAGTCCTAGATGCCTTGCTACCACAAATTTACAATGTTCACTGAGTGAAATACATTCCATTTATATGCAACTCCAGGAAACTTTACACTTCTCCTTCCTTCCTTCCCGCCACATAGACATGCAAGCCAACCACACTGAGTTAACTTCATTCCAAATAACATCAGTAAAGATATATTCATACTAAGATTGAAACATAGAACATAAAACATTAAATCAAAAATAATTTACAAAAAATGAAATTAACTCATTCATACAATAGAACATTTATGATAATATATATCACATAAACAAATATATCTATATCTTTTTGTAGTACAGTAATTTTATGAAATTAGTTCTTTAATCACAGGGGCTAATTGTGTTAGCATGACATATTATACAGGTGGAGTTTAAAACATTCCAAGTAAGAACAAAAAAAGGATAAGGTTGTAAATTTGAGAATATAGATGGTCCAAATGGCTTATTGCACATTACAACCTGCGTCCTGTCGTGGTCACCAAACTGGAATGTATCATCACTGTTCTATAGCTGGACTGAGTCAATAAGATGTGTTGGCTTCCCAGTGACCTGTCACCCAGATATTATCTGTGACACTTTTTACTTTAATTACTTTCCAGTATGGTTGCCTTCCTTAAATTTTCTTGATGTAGTGGACCTGTTATTCTTGCCATCAACTCTTGCCATGTGACTTTGTCACCTTCTGTTGAGGGTCAAGAGCTGGAAGAGGCCTTCAAAGTATTGAGGCTACAAAATGATGTAACAATACCAACATTAGTTGAACAGATCTCTTATCAATTCATAGTTCATGACGAACTATTACAACATGCATATGTCTTGCTTTGACATTAGCAATTGAGAGAGTGGCAATTATAATGACCATTATTGAGTTGTGTTATCATTTAGATTCATGCTTGCTTCTTTTTTCTTTGTTTAATTTTTTTTCATCATAATTTATGTTTGTGTAAATAGTATGTGGAGACCTCGTCTCCAAGTGACAAATATTTTGCATAAACTCTATGTGCAATTATCTTTTTCATACATTTTCTTTGAGTTGATTTGTGCCTTTGAAGTGTTGTGTGAGAGGAGTATGTTCATTGCTTTACTGTAGTGTCTAAGTACTTTGCATGTTCTCAGCAATATTATGGATAAAATACCATCAATCTCAATCTGCAATCTGCTTGGGTGTCATTTCTGCCACCTGGAATTACCACAGGTATAAAATTTTTCCCACTCACATTTCATGGACTCATTTCTCCCCTCTGCCTCCCCCTTTTTTAGCATTTTCATCATGTGATGATGAACCAGTTGTTTGGTCCATACAACATCACAGTCTGTGCTGATGCTCTCTTGTATGCTGATTTGGCTTACACATTTTCATACTTATAATCTTAGAATATAAAGTAATAGATTTACTTGTTCATAGCTTCTTTGTGAATTTCATTACTATTGTGTTCTTGTATAGATATATAATTGAAGGAAACATTCCACGTGGGAAAAATTATATATAAAAACAAAGATGAGGTGACTTACCGAACGAAAGTGCTGGCAGGTCGATAGACACACAAACAAACACAAACATACACACAAAATTCAAGCTTTCGCAACAAACTGTTGCCTCATCAGGAAAGAGGGAAGGAGAGGGGAAGACGAAAGGAAGTGGGTTTTAAGCGAGAGGGTAAGGAGTCATTCCAATCCCGGGAGCAGAAAGACTTACCTTAGGGGGAAAAAAGGACAGGTATACACTCGCACACACGCACATATCCATCCACACATACAGACACAAGCAGACATATTTAAATTTGGTCTTTAAATATGTCTGCTTGTGTCTGTATGTGTGGATGGATATATGCGTGTGTGCGAGTGTATACCTGTCCTTTCTTCCCCCTAAGGTAAGTCTTCCTGCTCCCGGGATTGGAATGACTCCTTACCCTCTCCCTTAAAACCCACTTCCTTTCGTCTTCGCCTCTCCTTCCCTCTTTCCTGATGAGGCAACAGTTTGTTGCGAAAGCTTGAATTTTGTGTGTATGTTTGTGTTTGTTTGTGTGTCTATCGACCTGCCAGCGCTTTCGTTCGGTAAGTCACCTCATCTTTGTTTTTATATGTATAGATATATAGTCATAAAAGAGCACATATCTTTGGAAAAACAATCTCTGTACTGCTAAAAATCTGGCTGATGATGTGTAGATGATGTGTTTAGTCTTAAATTATTAGAGGATGGCCTAGAAAATTGAAAGCCAGTTTATATTAACACTAGAACGGCGGAGTTTCTGACATTCCTAAAACGACAGAAAGGGGTTATTTTGACCCCACATAAAATATTTTCATATTTGACTTAAACAAGTACTTTTTTTAGTGTTTCTTCATCCCACAACAATTATTTACAATTATAAATAATAATTACTAATTTATATGAACAACAATGTATCATACAAATGTATTGTGGCTCCTGCTAACATAATAATAATAATAATAATAATAATAATAATAATAATAATAATAATTTTATTGTCTTTAAGCCATTACAGCAATAGACAAAGTCATACATATAATACAATACAGTACAGTACATGCTATAGAAGGACAGAATTGTTAAAAACTTTACAGTTTAATACCACAGGTCATGAAATCCTTTACATTGTAGAATGGGTTTATAACTAACCAGTCATAAAGTGTTTGTTTGTATTGTTGCTCTGGTAAATTTTGTATACCTTGTGGAAGTTTGTTAAATAATTTGTGGCCCATAAGTTCATAACTGTTGACTGATTTTGACAGTCTGTGGTAGGGCATATAGATAGAGCTGTTTGTCCTAGTGCTGTAACAATGTATATTTGCCCTGCGTTTTACTTTAGGTAAGTTCTTTTTTGTGTAGATTAAAACATAATAAATATATAGGTTTATTACTGTCATGATTTTTTGTTGAGTAAACAAAGGTTTACAATGAGCCTTGTATGGTGAGCCTGTAATTATCCTAATAGCTTTCTTTTGCAGCAGTAGTATATCATGCACACAAGTGGAGTTTCCCCATAAAATAATGCCATAGGATAAAGATTCTTAACCATAGATTTTAGACACATTTAGTATATTTGGGCCTTTTTACTCTCATATTTGTTTTACAAACAGCCGTATTTCTTTTCACTCAAGTCATTTAAAGCTGCTAGGTGCACTTAGCACAGGCGATTTCAGTTTTACGCGCACATTTTGCGCACACAGCGTTGTGGCACTTTACACAGTTTTTGCTGGTCTTGTTGCCTTTCCAGAGGCTGATTTGGCACTTCATCCACTTTATAGGTGACTTCAGTCCCATATCCTCTTCCTTTGCCTGATGTTCTTGCTCTTTCGTTCCCTTGAATTCATTTGCCAGTTGAAGTATGAACTTCTTCCTTTCCATTTTCTTGTTCGATACTGTGTTATAGATGAGCCATGCATTTATTGGCACCATGTCCAGTATGTTGTAGAAGACATGCATTGGCCATCTCCTACATGCAACCTTCGTAGTATATTTACAGCTCATTTGATCAACCATGTCCATCCCGTACTTTGTTGCATTGCAGAATGTTACGATTTCAGGTTTTTTTCTTTCCTTCTTTGCTTATTGCTACTTAAGAATGCAGAATACTCAGAAGAATGACATTTTTATTCTTCTTACATTGGTATACATAAAGATACAGTCTGTGTTGCCACTATTGTGCAGCACGGTGGTGGAGTGTATTTCAGCATTCGGCTTCCTTACTTCATCAAGGATTTCATGACAGATCTTGTTCATTGTACCAACTAATGAAGTCTTCTTTTCTTTGAGTTTTTAGCAAGTTGAAGAGATGTAAAGAAGTTGCTTGTGGTCACATTTCTCCCTTGATTTACAAACTACTCCATGAGACGCAGAATGACATACTCTCCAAGTGGTTGTTGCTCTTTGCTCTCTATGCAAGTCCTCTTTGCTGAGGTATGGGCAAGCATTACATATGTACCTTGTCATTACATCAACAGCCAACCAGAATTTGATACCATATATTGTCTGGTTTGTTGCACATGAATTCATCATCAGTGGTTATATTTTCTCCAGGATGGTAAGTGCAAATACTGGTTTCAATGAACTTTACCCAAATTTCAGATACAAGAGCGAATTTGTTGGCTGCCAGGCATTCGCCCAGGTTGATTTTTCATCAAAATGGAGAAATCTGAGAAGCTCCTGAAATCTGTCCCTTGGCATAATGTCCTTAATAAAAGTACGCCCCCAACGGTGCAACCAGAGATCATCCACAAACGTACCTTTTGTGTAAAATACACCCCAAACGTACATGATGGCTATCAGTTTCTTCAGTTCCTGAAGTGACACAGACCAGTCATTGTTTTTTTGTACTTTTTGTACATTTGGTTCTGTGTATTTCTTCATGAGATGTAGCATTGCTTCGTCAAAAATAAGATGGAAGGCAGAGCTGTCTACTCATTGGCAAGCATAAGCAGTGGGACCTCCTTTCTCTTTCAGAACATTCATAGCTGACCACCTTCCACAAGATGAATAATTTCCAATCCCCCACACGGTTCCATCCCTTGTAATCATCTTTGTAGATGCTTCAAACTGTGCCTGCTATGGTGAAAGAGGTGATGATTGACATCTATCAGCATCTGAATCCTCTTCCACTAATCACTCCTCATTCACAAGTCTTCATCTTCACTTGTGTGAGGTACATAATCATCTTCATCAGTGATGTCAATTTTCAACTGAATTTTGGAACTCTCTAAGAGATGTAACACTTCTTCATCAGAAAGTCCACACTGACGATGTTGTTGTTGTTGTGGTCTTCAGTCCACAGACTGGTTTGATGCAGCTAGCTACTCTACCCTGTGCAAGCTTCTTCATCTCCAAGTAACTACTGAAACCTACATCCTTCTGAAACTGCTTAGTGTATTCATCTCTTGGTCTTCCTTTATGATCTTTACCCTCCATGCTGCCTTCCAATACTAAATTGGTGATCCCTTGATGCTTCAGAACATGTCCTACCAACCGATCCCCTATTCTAGTCAAGTTGTGCCACAAATTCCTCTTCTCCCCAATTCTTTTCAGTACCTCCTCATTAGTTATGTGATCTACCCGTCTAATGTTCAGTATTCTTCTGTAGCACCACATTTCGAAAGCTTATATTCTCTTTTTGTCTAAACTACTTATCGTCCATTTTTCACTTCCATAAAGGCTACACTCCATACAAATACTTTCATAAAAGACTTCCTGGCACTTAAATCTATACTCAATGTTAACAAATTTCTCTTCTACAGAAACGCTTTCCTTGCCATTGCCAGTCTACATTTTATATCCTCTCTACTTTGACCATCATCAGTTATTTTGCTTCCCAAATAACAAAACTCATGTACTACTTTAAGTTTCTCATTTCCTAATCTAATTCCCTCAGCATCACCTGATTTACTTCGGCTACATTCCATCATCCTCATTTTACTTTTGTTGAAGTTCCATCTTATATCCTCCTTTCAAGACACTGTCCATTCCATCCAGCTGCTCTTCCAGTCCTTTGCTGTCTCTGATAGAATTACAATGTCATCGGCAAACCTCAAAGTTTTTATTTCTTCTCCATGGATTTTAATTTGTGCTCCAAATTTTTCTTTCATTTCCTTTACTGGTTGCTAAATATACAGATTGAATAACATCGGGGATAGGCTACAACCCTGTCTCACTCTCTTCCCAACAACTGCTTCCCTTTCATGCCCCTTGGCTCTTTATAACTGCCATCTGGTTTCTGTACAAATTGTAAATAGCCTTTTGCTCTCTGTATTTTACCCCTGCCACCTTCAGAATTTGAAAGAGAGTATTCCAGTCAACATTGTCAAAAGCTTTCTCTAAATCTACAAATGCTAGAAACATAGGTTTGCCTTTCCTTAACCTATCTTCTAAGATAAGTCATGGGGTCAGTATTGCCTCACATGTTCCAACATTTATACAGAATCCAAACTGATCTTCCCAGGGTCAGCTTCTACCAGTTTTTTCATTTGTCTGTAAAGAATTCATGTTAGTATTTTGCAACCATGACTTATTAAACTGATAGTTGGGTAATTTTCACTCCTATCAACACCTGCTTTCTTCGGGATTGGAATTATTATATTCTTCTTGAAGTCTGAGTGTATTTCACCTGTCTCATACGTCTTGCTCACCACACGGTAGATTTTGGCCAAGGCTGACTCTCCCAAGGCTATCAGTGGTTCTAATGGAATGTTTTGGCTTAGGTCTTTCAGTGCTCTGTCAAATTCTTCATACATTATCATATCTCCCATTTCATCTTCATCTACGACTTCTTCCATTTCCATAATATTGCCCTCAAGTACATCACCCTTGCATAGACCCTCTATAAACTCCTTCCACCTTTCTGCTTTCCCTTCTTTGCTTAGAACTGGTTTTCTGTCTGAGCTCTTGATATTCATGCAAGTGGTTTTCTTTTCTCCAAAGGTCTCTTTAATTTTCCTGTAGGCAGTATCTATCTTACCCCTAGTGATATATGCCTTTACATCCTTACATTTGTAATCTAGCCATCCCTGCTTAGCCATTTTGCACTTCCTGTCGATCTCATTTTTGAGACACCTGTATTCCTTTTTGCAGCTTCATTTACTGCATTTTTATATTTTCTCCTTTCATCAATTAAATTCAGTATATCTCCTGTTATGCAAGGATTTCTGCTAGCCCTTGTCTTTTTACCCACTTGATCCTCTGCTGCCTTCACTATTTCATCTCCCAAAGCTACCCATTCTTCTTCTATGGTATTTCTTCCCCCCGTTCTTGTCAGTTGTTCCCTAATGCTCTGTCTGGAATTCCACAAGATCTCCAGGAATTCTAATCTACCCACGCATAGCGACCTGCCACTTTTACCAAGTGTTAGCTATGATTAAGTTATGCTCTGTGCAGAATTCTACCAGACAGCTTCCTCTGTCATTCCTTATCCCCATTCCATATTCACCTACTACTTTTCCTTCTCTTCCTTTTCCTACTATCGAATTCCAGTCCCCCATGACTATGAAATTTTCGTCTCCTTTCACTACCTGAATAATTTCTTTTATATCATCATACATTTCTTCAATCTCTTCGTCATCTGCAGAGCTAGATGGCATATATACTCATACTACTGTGGTAGGCATGGGCTTCGTGTCTATCTTGGCTACAATAACGTGTTCACTATGCTGTTTGTAGTAACTTATCCATGCTCCTATTTTTTTATTCAGCTGGCTACAGGAGTACAAAGCCTGTGCCAGATGCCCGGTTCATCACCCTGGTTATCAGCAATTGGAGTATTCCATGTAGTGTGGTGCAAATAGTGCAGTGAAGTGCAGTGCTCGCCAAGTCTAGCAGTCTGATTTACTACTATCCTACCCCCAGCTGTTTTGCGCTCCTTTACCACGAAGTGCACCACTGAAGAGGTTTTTCCCATGCCAGTGGATTGTGCTGAACGAAGGTTGCAAGCCACCAAGGGCCCACCATGTCTTGACCCTCCTCATCTAAGAGCTATTAGCTCATTTTGAATGCTACTGTAGTTGTTAGCTTTTGGATTTGTATGTTAGAAGCAGCTCGTGTGGCTCTTCCAGCAAGCCCCTTCATGTATTGCTGTTTTCTTAAGTAGCACGCCGTGTAGGTTTGTGCACCCCTTAGGTGTATAGAAGAGAACGTAATTCATATCTTCAGGCTTGTTCCAGTCATCAGATATGTGCAGCATCATTTGGAGGTGAGTCACTGTTAGGACAATTATTGTTATACCGTTGTCCAAGGGTTTGGCGGAAACATGATTAGAGTCAATGACAGTGACATTGAGATGGTTGATGAGAGACAGTGTTGCTTTGAATGTAGCCCTCTGCATCATACACTCCTGGAAATGGAAAAAAGAACACATTGACACCGGTGTGTCAGACCCACCATACTTGCTCCGGACACTGCGAGAGGGCTGTACAAGCAATGATCACATGCACGGCACAGCGGACACACCAGGAACCGCGGTGTTGGCCGTCGAATGGCGCTAGCTGCGCAGCATTTGTGCACCGCCGCCGTCAGTGTCAGCCAGTTTGCCGTGGCATACGGAGCTCCATCGCAGTCTTTAACACTGGTAGCATGCCACGACAGTGTGGACGTGAACCATATGTGCAGTTGACAGACTTTGAGCGGGGGCGTATAGTGGGCATGCGGGAGGCCGGGTGGACGTACCGCCGAATTGCTCAACACGTGGGGCGTGAGGTCTCCACAGTACATCGATGTTGTCGCCAGTGGTCGGCGGAAGGTGCACGTGCCCGTCGACCTGGGACCGGACCGCAGCGACGCACGGATGCACGCCAAGACCGTAGGATCCTACGCAGTGCCGTAGGGGACCGCACCGCCACTTCCCAGCAAATTAGGGACACTGTTGCTCCTGGGGTATCGGCGAGGACCATTCGCAACCGTCTCCATGAAGCTGGGCTACGGTCCCGCACACCGTTAGGCCGTCTTCCGCTCACGCCCCAGCATCGTGCAGCCTGCCTCCAGTGGTGTCGCGACAGGCGTGAATGGAGGGACGAATGGAGATGTGTCGTCTTCAGCGATGAGAGTCGCTTCTGCCTTGGTGCCAATGATGGTCGTATGCGTGTTTGGCGCCGTGCAGGTGAGCGCCACAATCAGGACTGCATACGACTGAGGCACACAGGGCCAACACCCGGCATCATGGTGTGGGGAGCGATCTCCTACACTGGCCGTACACCACTGGTGGTCGCCGAGGGGACACTGAATAGTGCACGGTACATCCAAACCGTCATCGAACCCATCGTTGTACCATTCCTAGACCGGCAAGGGAACTTGCTGTTCCAACAGGACAATGCACGTCCGCATGTATCCCGTGCCACCCAACGTGCTCTAGAAGGTGTAAGTCAACTACCCTGGCCAGCAAGATCTCCGGATCTGTCCCCCATTGAGCATGTTTGGGACTGGATGACGCGTCGTCTCACGCGGTCTGCACGTCCAGCACGAACGCTGGACCAACTGAGGCGCCAGGTGGAAATGGCATGGCAAGCCATTCCACAGGACTACATCCAGCATCTCCACGATCGTCTCCATGGGAGAATAGTAGCCTGCATTGCTGCGAAAGGTGAATATACACTGTACTAGTGCCGACATTGTGCATGCTCTGTTGCCTGTGTCTATGTGCCTGTGGTTCTGTCAGTGTGATCATGTGATGTATCTGACCCCAGGACTGTGTCAATAAAGTTTCCCCTTTCTGGGACAATGAATTCACGGTGTTCTTATTTCAATTTCCAGGAGTGTAGTTAGAGATAGGTGACACCCAGGGCTATTGTAATCATCTGGGATGCTGTCCTCATGAAGTATCTACACTGGGTTCAGTCGACTGATGATGGCAATACTGACTTTATTATTGACATTGATGTCAAAAGTGTGCATGTTTCATCTAATGACTTTGTATGGTCCTTAATGAAGAGGTTGGTGTGCAGGCCGCAATTATCACAGCATAAAATTACATGTCTGCAGTCTGAAAGGGCTTTCCGTACAAATATTCAAGATGTAGATTGAGGGTTGGGGGGCAGTACATGAGAACATCGGATGTGTTCTTTGACACATTTTATAAGTCCTGTGGGGGTTGGATATTTGTTGTTTTGTGTTGGTAGTATGAAGTCTGCTGGCAGGACCACAGATTCACCGTAAGCAGGTTTCCATCAACAATGCTTGTAGGTCTTCTTTGTAGGCTGAACACACTCCAAGAAGGACACATAGTAGAGCCTCTGTCCTGTATCTGCCATGACACAAGATAGCAGCCTTAAGAGACCTGTGCCATCTCTTGACCAGGCTGTTGCTCTGCAGGTGGTGTTGTCTGTGGAGTGGGTATGTTTAAGAGTGCTGACTGAAGTTGGCAGCCCTGGTCTGTTATGATGGTTTCTGGTGTGCCAAAGCATGATATCCATGTGTCAACAAAAGCATGTGCTGTCATTTCAGTTGTAATGTCTTTAAAGGGTGTTGCTTCTGCCCAATGTGAAGCTCTATTTATCATGGAAAGGAGGAATTTGTAACCTTCTGACCTAGGGAAGGGGGCCACGAGATCAATGTGAAGATGGTGGAAGTGAGCATGGGTATCTTGAATTGCCTGAGTGGTGGTTTGGTATGTCACCCTACTTTGCTATGTTGACAAGATTCACACATCTGTGCCCAGATGCAGCAGTCCCTCTTACTGCTAGGCCACATGAAATGTTCAGTCATGAGGTGGACTTGGGATGAATGCCAAGATGTGAAAAGCCGCGCAATGGGTTAAAGATTTCACGTTGCATTGTTGGTGGTACAATTGGTCAAATTTCATTGAGAGAGACATCACAAAGGATCTGTGATCCACATCCAGGGATTGTGTGTCTTTCAGTTTTGGGGCTGTTGTCATTGCTGTGTTGTAGTTCAGCAATGCTAATAATGTCAATTTGTGGGTGACAGCTATTTGTCGTATTTACGGCACCCTCACTAGCATTGTGTAAGAGCCATACATCTGTTGAGTACTGTGAAGTGAAATCCAGATGTTGAAAATGTCATGAAATGACGTCCTTTGCAGGTATTTTATAGCATCAACAAGTGGCTTGTGGTCCATGACTTCAGTGATGTTCTGCTCTTTAATGTCTTTGCAGAAGTAATTAACTGCCTCATAAAGGACAAGGAGTTCCCTGTCAAATGCCGACCATTTGGATTGGGAAGCTGTTAGTTTGTGAGAGGAAAACCAGAGTGTTTGGGCTTCACTGCCCACCAATGCCTATGGCATTAGTGGTAACAGTCAGATGAGCATCCAGGATGGGATTGGATTAGGGGAACATTCTTTTGTGTGATCAAAAGTATTTAATAGTCTTAGATCTACTCGACTCTACTTTTTTGTTTTTGTTGTGATTTATAATGTGTGTGTGAATGGTGCTTGTAATGCAGCAGCTTGTGGCAGGTGGGCGTTAACAGAAATCTAAACTTCTGAGGAAATGTCAAAGTTCATTGTAAGTTCGTGGTAATAGGAACTGTCATATGGTGTCAGCCCTGTCTGGTGTTGGTTTGATACCTGTGACACTGACTAAGTATCCAAAGAAAGTGGTTTCTTTTTGATGTAATTGAGATTCTGTCATGTTTGACTAACACATCACTCTCTTGTAAGGTTCTGAGAACTTGCTTGAAATGTGTCTCATATGCTTCAGGAATGATGGAAAAAATAAGGATGTCATCAAAATATGTATAACATTGATTGAGGTGGAAGAGGTTGTTGTCAATAAATTTTTGCAAGTCTGTACATTTTTCAATCTGTAAGGCATGAAAAAGTTTTCGCACATGCCAAAGATGGTGATAATTGCCATTTTCATGGTATCTCCAGTGTGCACAGGGATTTGTAAATAGGATTTTTAGCAGCCAAGTACGATAAAGGTGGATGTGCCTGCCGGTACATGAGTAAACTCTTGTATATTTGGTACTGGGTAATTGTCATACACTGTACAATTATTGAGGGCTCTGTAATTGCAACAGAGGCAAAGATTGTCATCTTTCTCTGATACTAATTTGATAGCCAACATTCATGGACTACCGGGCGGATGAACAATGTCAACTGGAAGCATTTCGTCAGTTGCTTTTTCAGTAGCATGCAGATTAGGTGGTGGTGGTATGTTTTATGCCATACAAACAGATTATGCATGCCTAAATTATGTGGGGTCTGGGGAATGAAGTAGAGACAAAGTGCAAGGTGGTACAAGGTGAAGCAGATAATCCAGCACTAACCTTTGTACTATATGGTGGCACCAGTGAAATGCAGTTGGATGCATCTGCACAGTATGTGATGCTGTGCTTGACCAAAATACACGGCAGCTTTTCATGCACTAATGCGAGGACAGTCAAAAGTTTCATTGATGCGTTGGAGTAGAGAAACATTTCGTGTGCAGAGCACATCTTTATCTGTGTGGAAGTTCTTGTAACGCTGATGACTTACGAGAAGTTCCTGTGCCAGTGTGACACAGTTGCAGAGTATGTCAGTGTGCACGGAACGGTTTTCAATTTGCCAGGTAGGGATGCATGCTGAATCAAGGGGTTGAGGTGCAGTCAGTGCTAGAAGCCCTGGGATGCATTATCTGGTATCACCCTGTATGAGTAAAGGTGGTTGGATGTCAGGCAAGAATTGGAAATGGTGAAGAAAATTAATGCACAATACATCTGGTAACATCACTGATGTAGAATGTCCATGGGAGTTTGTGTTGACTTGCAATGTGTAAATTAAATGTCATGGATCCAAATACTCAGATCATGGAGTTGTCGGCTGCATGCAGTTGGAGTGACTGTGTGCAGTCAGCAGTCATTTCATGGCATGGAACTGATATCCATACTGATGTTGATGAGGAAGTATTCACCAGGGTTGAGATCGAGGATGTATAACCTGTCTCCTTGATGATCATATGAGGAAGAGCATATTTGTGACACATGTGGCGGTTGGTGGTGGTGATGTAGTTGTGCAAGCCAGCATGTCTCCAATGGCTCACACTTGCAGTTTGGGAAACTTCATGGGCTATGCCATTTGCAAACAGTGTTGCTGAACTGGTTGTGGTATCAGCAGGCTAGTAACACTGAATCGACTGTTGCGACCTTTGTTATATTGTCCGGTGTTGGTCAACTTTGGTGGAATTCAGCTGCACTCAGAGCTGTCCTGTGTGTGAGGCAGCTTGTCGATTTGTAGAGTGATGTGGCTAGCTGGCTGATACAATGTCTGTGCTTTAATAGCATGATCAGCCTATCAGCAAGAACCAAGCACTTTCACTTCATGTGGTACCAACATCAGTTGTAACTGCTGTAGCAGTTTGACGATCCAGAACATCCATAAAGCGGCATTCATCATGAGATTCCTGTCAACTGTGGATCATAGATATCACCAAACTTGCAACTTGTCCTTGAAGTATTGTAGTGCCCCAAGAATTTTACGAAAGTCTGGAGTCACTTGTGTTCCAGCCGCTTCGAACACACGTTATTTTGTAGTGGGTTGTAGCACAAACAGATACACACTGCTGCAGAACGTTATTTGTGCAGGCTAACCGAGAAAGAGAGCAAAACCTGGCCAACAAGTGATGCGCTTGGTTGCAGCAAAGAGAAAAGAAAAACTTCCAGCCCAGTATTCTGTGGACGAATTTCATGCACGAAAAACATTGGTGATTGTTGTGTGTTGTGGAGAGACAACGGAAGAGAAAAAAAGATTATTATTAATAGTGACTTGGTCTTGAGCAGACGGACAAGTATATTAGAATTGTATCGTTGAGAAAAAATGTTATTTAATTTGGTTGCATTCAGTCGTGTGTGACTGCGCTAAGAAAGTGTGGGCTTACTGTTTAATGTGGCAGTGAAATGGTGTATTGAATTTTGAATATAGAATATGTTAACAGCAACTGAATTTTGAGAGAGTCTTTATTTGGTCTAGATAATAGGATTTTGGAATAGTAGATGAACTTTCACCTTCTTCAAAATACAGAATCTTCGGAGAAGAGTTTGATGCAGGCAGAAGACACCAGAGCTGCGGGGAAGCTGAGCCTGTATCCGGCATACAAGTAAGTTCACACTGATAGTCCAAGGAGCACGGCTCTAAGTTTTAGAGAAGATACAACGGGGCACTGCATAACGTGGCAACTGGTAAAGAAAGGACTTGTGAAAAAGGCGGAAGATTAATGAAATCAAGTTGAAAAGATTGATGAGTGTTGCCATAGCAACGAGTAACAGCGAACAAGATTAGAAGATATTAACGAAAATTGTTCTGTTGGTTAATGGTGATAGAAGCAAGGAAATCAAGTAGAATGAACGCTACAGTCAATCCATTAATTCACAAATGCCGACGCCACCTTCAACAACGCCGATGCCGCCGTCTACAATGCCGCCGCCGTCTACAACGCCACCACGACTGTCTACAATGACGTCTCCGTCGCCGCCGGTAGCAGATCGTCAAGTCACACCGGGTGAGCGAACTTTGACTTTTGTTGAATTGTGCAGTGTAAGACTTGTGAGTAGGGGGTACTGTAAATGTTGACTTGACTTAAGGCTTAGAAGAATAATATGGAAGGAGATAATCAACAATCAGAAGAGCATGTTGGGGCTATGGGGATAGGAAACCCAGGACCTGATTTGGGTGAATTAATGAAGTTTATCAAAACTCAGTTTGAGTCACAGAACACAAGACAAGATGAACTGAAGGCAGAATTAAATTCTAAACTAGATTTACAGAACTCAGAATTAAAGTCTAAATTAGATTTGCAGAACACTCAAATGCAACACCTCAAGTTAGACTTGAAGAAAGAATTGTCTGACTCTCTAAGTGAAAGAGTAAATATTTTGTTTAAAGGCTTAGAGGAGAGACAGGAGAAAAATTTACGGCAAATAGCCCAGAAATTAGAGTATGATGTCGAGTGTAAATGTAATTGCCTAGAAACCAGAGTCAACGAAAATTTTGAATACTTGAAAGATGTCTTTAAGGTCACATTTCATGTGGTTAAACAGGAATTAAGTAACATTAAAACAAATGTACATAAACAAGATAAATTGCTCCCATTAGTTCAGGTGCAAATTTCAGGAGTTAGCTCATGTTTAGAAACTGTAGAACAAAATCTCAAAGAAAAGTTAACTACAACTGAGTTGATCAATCTAACCGGTATAGAGGAACAGGTGGATGAGCTAATAGAATAAAAAGTGGAAGAAAAATTAAGCGTTGACGTTCCTTCACCTGTAATGACCTCCAAATTAGATCAAACTAAAAAAGACTTAGATAACCTAAGAAGGGAATTCAAAATTATTCAGGAGAAACTTGAAAAGAGTACAGTGTCTCAAAATCTTGTTCTAAATATAAAAATAATTAACGATTTGCAATGGGGATCAAATTCAGGCTTTTCCAGACAGTTCCCTAGGTTTAAACCAGACGGGGAGGTACAACTTACACATTTCCTAAAACGATTTGATCAGGCCATGCCTAAAAGTTGGGAAGAGGCTAAGGAAATAGAATTTGTGATAGGTTATTTGGAGGGTGAAGATTCAGTATGGGGCACAGTAAACATAAGAGAACTTCACGCCCTGGGAAGACTTTCAAAGAAAATTTAAAGAAAGATATTGGTGTTCCAGTGCACAAGAGAAGTTAATTTCAGATTTGTGGGACCCGAAATACTACAGCAACGCCTGGGGTTCGATGCGTAAGTATTTCGACTGGCACTTGATGAGGGCCAAGTATTTAGACAAACCAATGGAAGAGGAAGGTTTAGTAAGAATTTTAATAAGACGTTTACCTACTTATGCATGGAAAGATATCTTATGTAGTGGGTGGAAGACAGTAGAGGAGCTGCTATCTTTTGTAGATGCATTAGATGCCATTAATAAGGTTAGAAATGAGAAGTTACATGCACAAGAAAATCAGAATTTTAGGAGGGGTAACATGAATAATAATAATCAATCAAAACGATATGAAACTAACCTTGCCCGAGTTCACCGACCAGGGAGAAATGGTAATAGAGGGGGTGGCTCGAGAGCACAATTCTCGTCTAACCTCGGTCCAGTAACCACGCAGGAATTTGTGCCCAACAACAGCTGTGGTATGGGTAACGCTGTACCGACCTTTGGAAATAGGCCTGTGGTTGCTACCCGTGAGGAAAACATGGAGCGATCTGGACCCAGGGCCGGAGCCCAGATCGTTGAAATTCATCGAGAGGCCTAAACAGGAGGTTACAGGTATCCTTTATGCACAAAGTACCTTCAAAAGAGTGGCTGTTGCAGGAGGAAACGAATGAAATAGCTACAACACCGCACCCTATAATAGAAGGAGAAATAGAGAAACACAAAGTAGAAATATTTATTGATTCTGGTAGCGAAGTGTCTTTAATTTCTAAAGAATATTTTGATACGTTAAGGACTAAGAATAATTTACCAGTATTACCTGTAACAGGAGTATATATTGTCGGAATAACAGGAAAGAAAAGCAAGGTTGTTAAGTCAAGGACTAGAGCACTTGGTTATGAGGATGACGGTTGCACTTCTCAGAAGGAATGATGCATTTAGAGTAAGTTAAAATAAACTGTTCCTATGATGTGTTTAGAGTAAATTAAAATAAACTGTTCCTAGATGTGGTAGTACCTTGTAGAATAAGTAGAGCTAAGGGAAGATAAAAGTTAAGCCAGAGAAGAAAAACACTACCAGAACCTGTATCAACAGATGGAGTTCATAAGTTTCTGAGGATAAGAAGAGGATTGTGCATCCCGAATAGCATGATAAGAAACAATAGAGTAATAAAAAATAGGTGGAGGATAATTAAGTGTTAAAGCTATGGAAGCAATTTGTAAGAAAAAAAAATCAAGGAGGACATGTATATTTGACCAGGTAATTTTAAAGAGAATTGTATGAAGAGGTATATGACAGAGGAGTGACTATGAACACTGTTGAGAGAGGATAAGGAGGGTGCATCTGATATTGTTGAAATGAGAGAAAGTGACAGGTAGGCAGACCCGGAGGAGGCTGTGACCTATACTGTGCAGGCAGGGGCACCAGAAGGGGATTGACCTGCACCATAGTTTTAAGTAAGTGGAAGGGGCATACCTACCTGTATGTGAGGAAGAAAATTATGTTCATAGGATCATACCTTATGTCATTGATAGATATTGTACCCGCAGGAAATGGGAGGTATCGTAATTCTAATTTATTGTGGAAAAGTTTCCCCTGGTAATTTTGAATTCTTTTTTTCCTTATCTAGAGACGATGCATTCTGAAAGAACAGGTGGCTACTGTTGCAGCCGTAGAGTAAAGATGGAAAGAGTTATTTGATGAGAACAACACCTGAAATTTGTGACTGGCTAAGGGGAGGAATTTATTTTGCACAATCCTAAAATAGCCTCGAAGGAAGGCTTATATTTGATTAACTGGTCAAGATTTGTTGTAGCTTAAATTGCTTGTACTATTAAGTCTATTGGTAAAATGACTGACCATCTGAGGAAACGATAGCAATGAGACAAATGTATTTTTTATTTATGTGCTAAAAGTTTTGTGTGAATAATAAGTGCAAAAGATATTATATGTTGTATCTAAAATAACAAGTGTTTGACCTAAGGGGAGGGATATGTAGTGCCCCCAGAATTTTACGTAAGTGTGGAGTCACGTGTGTTCCAGCTGCTTGAAACACACGTTATTTTGTAGTGGGTTGTAGCATGAATAGATACACACTGCCGCAGAACGTTATTTGTGCAGGCTAACCGAGAAAGAAGAGCAAAACCTGGCCAACAAGTGACGCGCTCGGTTGCAGCAAAGAGAAAAGAAAAACTTCCAGCTCAGAATTCCACGGACAAATTTCATGCACGAAAAACATTGGTGATTGTTGTGTGTTGTGGAGAGACAACGGAAGAAAAAAAAAAGATTATTATTAATAGTGACTTGGTCTCAAGCAGACAGACGTGTATATTAGTATTGTATCATTGAGAAAATAATGTTATTTAATTTGGTTGAATTCTTAAAGAACTTATATATGTGAAACTTAAAATTCTAGAACTGGAATGTTAGAATTTAGGAGGAATTTGTGGAGTGACAGGACTGTCTCTGTGAACTGATATTCATATTTTGTCTGATATGTTTCAGTATGCAACAGTATGTGTGGACAGTATGTGTAGACAGAATTATGACAGTATGTGTAGACTGTGAGTGAACTACTCAGTTAATAGAAGAAAAAACTCAAGTTCAGATTATAAACAAATCATTAACAGATACATATGAAGCAGAAAAGAAAAAGTGCTTGGTATTGTACATAATCATGGGAGGGGAATCATCAAAACTGAAGAAATGAACTGTGTAACTTTGAAATAAGTGGACTAATTAAACCAGGAGCAGTTCTCTATTAAGCTCTAAAATTGATGACACACAGTAATTGTATCATAATTTGTGGCATCCATGATGATGACCATAATCAGGCTCAGCATACTATGAGAATGATGAAGGATATAATTGAGAAATTACCTATAGTGAAGTTTTATGCAGTCAGCCTGCCTCAGAGTTATGTCATAATTGAAACATTGTGTGTCAACATTCAGCTGACTACCACAAACAGGAAATTCAAAAACACATGTCGAAGTAGTGGAAATGCAACATTCGTGGAGGTAAGTAGTATGGTATCATTAGTGAACAAATCAGAAAAGCATGATCTCTAAAGCAACACCAAAGTGAAGTGACCAATGAGTATGGGAATATTGAGAAAAACTTAAAGCTGAGAATACAGGTAAGACAGCCATCATCCCACTTGTAATGGAAACAGAAGAAGACACACCAATAGTTATGTTAGAAGAATCATCAACTGAGGAAACATTGCATGACAAGTTTTCAGCAGCAGCAGCAGCAGCATCTGAATGTCAAACAGTAACAAAATGAATAGCAGCAACTACAGACATCATTCACAGATCACCCCCATCAGCAGAACACATTAGTGGAACCATCATTGTTACCAAGTTCAGTAAGATCATCATTGTGAACATCAACAGCAGAGGAACCAAAAGAAGTGGAAGAAAAACAGTGCTACCTCTTTGCCTCAATAATTTTTAGTCAATGCCAAAAGGACAAGAAAACCCACAGGATAAGTAGTTTGAGAACAGCAATTTCAGTCCCATTTTTTGTTTACTTTTTATCAAAACATTCATCCAATAAGAAATAAATGATTAGAATTTAAAATTCACTATTTGACCCAGCTCACCAATGTAGTCTCTCTGAGTAGTGACTCAAAGATGATGAACTTCTATTCTCCCAATTTACTGTATATAATTTTGAAGTTTTAGTAACTTACGACAAATGAAAATGCCAATAAAAATGCACTCACTTGAATGCTGAATCCAAAAATACATTTAATCCATCATCTTTGTTCATTACCAGTTAGATAAACAATGATCTATGGGCAGAGTGATGTTAATTAGCACATCACAAAACAAGAGTGAGACCACTCCACTCTGGGGTTGAATAGAAAAGTGTTAGACATTCCCTCACAGTAGTGCTGGACAGCAGCTGTGTGCACTGCTCCTGATGCACGGGTGTGGTCTGTGGAAGAAACTTGTGGTAATATGTGACTTTGCCCGAGAATATTTGGACGTTCTTCACATTTGTAAGGTGTGGAAGAGCTGCAATAGCTACCATGAGAGTGCTGGTCGCCTGAATCCCCCGAAGACAAATAACATGCCCAACTATTCTGTAGAGGGCTGGAAGAACTCTAACTTTTCCAAACTGTATTTAAGATCTGCAACACACAAAGTTTGAAACAAAGGATGAAGATCGTGAAGATGGTCCTCAGTGGTGGAACTGGTAATGACTATGTCATCAAGGTAGTTGACACAACAAGGAATGCATTGAATAAGTTGCTCTACATAGTGCTGAGAAAATTAACTTAATTTCAATTCATTTTTCATTGGTCATTTTAATCATTTGTTGTAGAAGATATACAACATAATATTGGACAAGTTAATGTGATTTACAATAGGTACATTTTTAAATCATACAAGTATATTCACATAGGCTTAATGTTATCACAACTGCAAATTCAGCTTTCATATATGATATTTAACACATGTAATTCAATCAGTGATTTTACATGAAACTTTTGATTAACATTTCATTCATTCTTTTTTTAATTTTTGGCAATAAATTTTTATGTTTCATGATACTCATCTATACTATAACACCACTTTTGCAATAAATATCTATGGATGGCAGTTTTCAATTTTGAAGTATCTTTTGTTGTTTTAATGTTATTAGGTGGCTTATTGTATTCTCTGTCTCCTGTTTGCAGTGGTTCATTCTGTTTGTGTTGCATATGCATGTTGAACATGTATAACTTGTTTTCCTCTTGTGTTATACAGATTGATGCTCTGGTTAGTTGATACAAGATTGTTGGTATTTTCTAAGATTTTCCTAACAAATTTTATTAATTGTAATATATTTAGACATGTAGTGGAGGGATGTGAAGTTTCTTAAATAAGAGCCTGCATGAGCTTCTTGAAGCAGCATTTTCTATGGTTCTTACAACTATCTTTTGGCATATAAAACAACTTTTGCTACCAGATGCACTTCCCCAAAAGATTATGCCATATCGCAGGGTCAACTGGGAGAGCAGCTACAATAGCAACAGCAGCAGGAGAAACAAAAAAAGAGACTGAGAAAATTATAATACTGCCTAACAACCACCAGTAGAAACTACAGTAATGAAAATATAAATCACTTTCTCCATTACTTGAGGGGGAAAAAAAACTGGAAACAAACAGATTGAAAATTTCATAACTTTATTGCCAATTTTTTGTTAGGTAGTGTTTAAATTGCAGCTCAGTTTCCATACTCAAATAGAGTTTTTAAGCTGTGTGATCCACAAAGCCCGTGTTTAGTATTCCTGTTTTATAGTTCATTTCTACAGTTAAATATATCTGATCAATGGTGGCAGATGGAGTCTTTGTGATATGAGTTGCTGTTTCTATGTAGATTTCAAAAAAATGGTTCAAATGGCTCTGAGCACTATGGGACTTAACTGGTGAGGTCATCAGTGCCCTAGAACTTAGAACTACTTAAACCTAACTAACTTAAGGGCATCACCCACATCCATGCCCGAGGCAGGATTCGAACCCGCAACCGTAGCGGTCGCGCAGTTCCAGACTGTAGCGCCTAGAACCGCTCGTCCACTCTGGCCAGCATAGATTTCATGTTAAAAGTTTGCAAGAGACCCAGAAATACATTCTTTTCTTTGGTGTCCTTTTCAAAGTCAATATTAAAATCACCACATAGAATAACTCTTCTGTTTCTTTGTGTTAGTCTGTTAAGTGAATATTCCAAACTTTTTAGAAAAGTATTTGTCACCAGTTTGAGCTCTTTATAAACAAATAATGGTTAGTTTAGTGTTTACTATCTCATCTCCTCATAGCTCTGTATCTTTCTCCTTCATTATTTCAACAGGAAATTTTATACTTACAAAGTTTATATTGTTTCTTATGAATATATAACTGCCACCATGTTTAAGAATTTTTCGACAGAAACCACCACCTAGCACAAAGTTAGGTAGGGATGCAATATGTAACTTGTCCTCATGAAGCCAATGTTCTGCGAGACACAACAGTTAAGATACTTTTTAATTTGTTTTCTAAGAGGATTTGGATTTCACTTATTTTACTGGTTACTGATTGTACATTTTGATGAAAAAGAACCAAGTTCATACTTTGGATTTTACCTGTGAGTTTTTATTTTGTCCCGCTACAGAAAGTCCTCGCTGTGAGGTGGAGGTCTGCATCCTCTTGATATTTTTCATCCTTGTCTTGTTGTTGTCTGAAGCTGTGGTCTCCACTGTGATGGGCTGGTATCCTTTTGTGATATTGCTATTTCTGAAGGTGCCTGTACTGTTGTTGATGCTGTTGTTCCTGTTAATGTTGGTGAAGATACTGCTACTCTTATAACTTTTTCAACCGATGCTTTTGTTTCTTCTGCTGCTGCTACTGTAGCAACTGTATATTTCTGCTTCAATTTGTAATCCAGTTTCTGCTGCTGCAGGTTCTGAGTGTGATCCTTCTGGTAGTAGAGGAATGGATCCCACAGTCCAACTACTTAATGCAGCTTTCAGAGAATCCTTGACTTTTTGGGCCAAATATATGTTGCCCTTTTTGTTTAGGTGCAGCCCACATTTTGTGAAATGAGCTCTTTTTCGAAGTCATCTGTGGCGAAAAATAAAGCATTTGTGGTTGATTTGCAAATTTTTTTGTTTATCCTGCTTGCTATCTGAATTTCTTTGTTTACATAGGCTGAAGCAATTAGGTTGTGCCTGTGTGGAATATCAATAACAACAACAGATTAATTCTGTATTTGATTTAGAATAAGACTCAAATTGCGAGTTGCTTCCTTTAATTTATTTCTAAAGACATCATTTGCACCACCATGGATTACCATGCATAGGTTCTACGTCTTGCTATTTTCATTTATAGGCCTACAACTTTCTACGATTTCTTGCATACAAACGCCTGATTTCATGAAACTTGTAACTCTCAGTCCATACTGGTAGTGCAAAGTTTCGGTAATTCCTCTGACATGGCTGTCTGCATATGACACAATTTCTATTTCTTTATGATTTATGGCTGCATACTTTGTTTTGTTTATGGTATTTTTTTCTGGCACAGTGGTTTGAATAGAAATTTTGCTTGCATTCCCATAGCATTGTTCCTGCTTGTGGTTTGACATGGGATTACAGTTTACGGCATGTAAGTGATCACTTAAAATATTATTTTTTAATGCATCCTGATGTACAACATCTGTAGATTCACTGTCTACACTCGGGCAGCTGTATCTATTTCTACAGGTTAGCAAGCACTGATTCGCTGAAAGGTTACAGCGAGAATGTTTTTTTCTGCCCTGTGCGCTGGTAATTGTCCTTACTTTTTGAGTCTGAAGCATGTTCTGATAAAAATAGTGCCATGTGTTCCAAGATGCTGAATTATGCCCTTACTGCTGCAATGTCCTGTTCCAGTACTTTTAACATGTTTTCTTCGGCTCCTAAATAGCCCATTTCCATTGCTGCTTTGTGATCATTACAACAATGCTCACAATTACACACATTCCTTTTTGAGACCACCTGGGCTAAATACTGTGAATGATACCACTTGTGCACTTCCGAGCTTAACCTAACACCTTTTAGCACATTTTCACCGCACGATATACACTTGATTGACTCCAAATAGCCACAATTTATGGAGCATTTGCTTAGGACTTGTATACGCACCGTCATGATGTTTCTAGGGGCATTCATGATTGCAATGCCAAAAACCAATCAGTTGTACCTACAGAGGCCATACAGCATATTAACAACAAGAACTTGATGTGATTCTTCATCAAGCAGCACCTGTAAATAAGCTTCTGACAAATCAAATTTTGACAAATAGTGGCTGCCCATGAGTTTTGTCATAAGTTCATCAAGGTGAGGAATGGGGTACATATCAACCATGGACTGTGAATTAACTGTCACCTGGAAGTCACCACAAAGACAGAGTTTGCATGTTGGCTTCTTGATAATGGCTAATAATGGAGTAGGCCACTGATTAGACAAGAAGGTTCCATGAGACCTAATGCTGTTAATTTCTCTAATTCCTCTTTCACTTAAGCCTGATATGTGACTAGAACAGGATGGCATGGAAAAAGCAGGGTCGCACCATAGGACTGAGAGTGATATGCGCTAAGGGATCAGTAGCCGTGCTGACTCCCGGGAAAAAAGAGCAGAATATTACTTGAACAATTCCTCTAACTATACATAAGACACAAGATCTGACACTAAGTGAACAGAATAAAAGACTGTAAATCCACAAGCCCAGAAAGTGTCCAAGGCAAATTAATTTTACATAAATGCACTGTTCACTACAAGAAATGTTAAGAACAAACAACAGTCTTGTACCTTGTTGTTGCCATAAACTCACTGACAAATAAATGTTACATAAATGCACTGTTCACTACAAGAAATGTTAAGAACAAACAACAGTCTTGTACCTTGTTGCTGCCATAAACTCACTGACAACAGGAATCTGCTGTCTGTCATAACTGACAAGATGGCATGAACCAACTGACAGTGAAGGGGAACCAAGATGCAGACAAGTATTTGAATTCAGAAGTGAGGTTGTTGCACCCATATCCATTTGGAGATGTATGGGGGATCCCATCAATACACACATTGATGAAAAATTTGTTACAAACAGGTGCAATAGCTTCACACGTGTGACTAAGAACATTAATGACAAATAATTTGAGATGTGGAAGGCACAGCTAAAACTTACCAGGCACTGCATACAGATACAATGTGACCTTTTGTTATGAAATAGATGGCACGGCACCCAGTGTTGTGGACAAGCCAGGCAGTCGTGTTGAACAAAACAAGCAGGCCATCAGGGTAGGCGCATGTGGGAACTCTGCCACTGAGGCCATGTTTGTGAGGAACATGTTGGCCAGCCATACTGCACTACCACAATGTTCCCTTCCAAAGGCATATTCGATCGAGTCTGCCTGTTTCTGTCAGAGTGAACAGGATCAGCAGTGGGTATGACAGCCAAAGAATCTAACTGATGCCCTATGGCATGCAAACCTTCAAATGCTTGCTTTATTGTAAGTATTTCTTCTGAGGAAGAGTCTTGAAACTGCAATGCCCTCCCTTTGCTGGAACTCCTTATCAGGAGTAGACTGGACAGTAGCATCCTGAACCATGGAGTCTGCATATGATTCCTTAGCCTGAGTAGAACAAAATGACACTTGTGACTTAACCACTGCAGCTTTAGTCATCCAAATTTGATATGATTGATGGGGTTGCTTTCTGCCATGATAGAAGTCACATGGCTATGTTTGTGGTAACATGAAGTCAATAAATGACACATATTATGATGGAGATGCTTGATCCTGAAGGAGGGCTAACTTCTAAAACAAGTGGTACATTTGGAGAGAGACCAAGGCCAGAAAAAGAGCTTTAATGTAGGCAGCAACTGTTACTTTAAAGGCCATAAAGTGTTGTCACAGGTGTTTCTCATACAACTTCCAGTCCTCCGCAGACTTGCTGTAGATGGGGAAGGGGGGGCAGGTAGGCTGACGAATCTTGAGGCCATTTTACCAGCTGGTCAATGTTCTCTCCAGCATCGCCTTGTGCTCCTGCTTCTGCTGCAAGAAACTCTACAGGGTAGCCTCCAATTGTAATTTCAATAACAACACACGAGAAAAGTGAACCTTACTCATTGTCACTTATGTATTAAATTGCACAACTGAAAACGCCAGTAAAGTACAATCATTTAATGGCAAAACCAAAATTCATTCAATACATTGGCCTTGTACATTGCACACTGGACTCGCATTCGGGAGGACGACGGTTCAATCGCGCATCCAGCCATCCTGATTTAGGTTTTCCGTGATTTCCTTCAATCACCCCAGGCAAATGCTGGGATGGTTCCTCTGAAAGGGCACGGCCGACTTCCTTCCCCATCTTTCTCTAATCGGATGATACCAATGACCTTGTTGTCTGGTCTCCTTCCCCAAACAACCCAACCCCCCCCCCCCCCCCTTGTACATTGCCAGGTCACTACCAGTTAGAAAAATTGTGATATGCAAGCAGACCACCATCTCTGAAGGTCTCGCTGTGTGGTGGTACAACAGACAATGTGTGTTTTTTATGAGCAATAAAAAGGGCAGAAATGATGTTTATTTTGACCTCTATTCCAGTTTTCCGTACTGGTTCCAGAGCTCTTGGAACAGAAGTGATACAAAACTTTTTTTGACGAGTGTATTTACTAAAATATGTAAAAAATTGTTCTATAGCATCGTAAACACACATGGCACAGCTGCCGATCTAAGTTAGACCTACTTTGAAAGTGCACTTGTCTACTAGAACCGTTCAGTATTATTCCCACTTCTGAACTGTCTCTATTACTTGTTTAAACTGACATGACATGGTGTCAACATTATCTTGCAGTACAAACATTTGACATCTTCTGCTGATAATGCTAACATAAGCCATCATACAGTGGAGACTACTCGACACTTCTCACACAATACTTCGTCATGTTACAGTAAAAATTTTACAAGTTTGGAGCTATTTGTAACAATTTTGCTGTAAATATGCGATGTAACAGCCAATTGGTTACAGTTTTACTGTGCAGTGATGGTGGTATGAGGACAAAGTGTCATTTCCTTACCACAGTACGATAGCATTAGACACCATTATCTGCAGAAGAAGATAAACTTTTGTACTGCAAGATAAAGTTAGAACCTGGCATATTTTCGCTATAAAGTTTGATTGACTCTGAAGAATAGTTAAAAGCACAGCAACCCATGTTTCTCACCTCTGAATGTATATTACTACTGTTCAGCATGCTGTTTCATCGAAATGTCATGTAGTCGCCACTGTGTGTCAGAGTAAGACAGCTTAATCAACAAAAGTAGACAAATGTTATCTACTGAAAGATATTCTGAATCCCTTGTATAGGGGTCACTAATATTTGGCTGACTTTTACATTGCTTTTAGTCGAACTAAGATTATTTTTGACAAGTAATGCAGAAAGTTTAATTCTGAGAATAACGCTGTCTACTTTCATACAGACATTAATATATTCTTGTTGACAAACACAATTTAGCTCTAAATTAGATCATCACTGATATGGTATCATGTTTGTTTTGTATTCCTACACGACAAAATGTTACGAATTTCGACAAATAATACAGATAATTCTTGGTTTCTTTAATCTGTGGTACAAAAGTTGATCTAAAATCATCGACTAACATGTAAGCTATATTAGTGCCGCCAAAATATAAGGTAATTGTATTTTAAGGAGTAATGCAGACAGTTCATATTCGGAAATACTTACTTTGAGGGTCCATTTTGAACAGCAGAACATGATAGAGTAATCGAATTATTCATGTTGAAAATTGCTGTTTATTCTGCAAGGTATATCATCTTTTTCTTTGACCATGTTGTGTGTTTACATCTCATAACAGAGCAATGTAAAGTTATCCTTTTGCGCTATAAAAGTTTGTAGTTTAAGTGATATAGTGCATTAAAGATCTTATCAACAGATGGTAATCGTCACCCTAAAATGATAGTTTGTCAAGTTAGTTTTTGTGCATAGTTTCTTATAGGCTAGCACTAATTGCCAGCTACCTGATTAGGAAATTGTTTTAGCACAGAATATGTGCTTTTTTACAGTTATATGACAATTTAGGTATACACTGAAGAGCCAGAGAAACTAAAACATCTGCCTAATGCCGTGTAGGGCCCCCACGAGTATGTAGAAGTGCAACAACACTATGTGCCATGGACTCGACCAATGTGTGAAGTAGTGCTGGAGGGAACTGACACCATGAATCCTGCAGGGCTGTCCATAAATCCGTAAGAGTACAAGGGGGTGGAGATCTCTTCTGAATAGCATGTCACAAGGCATCCCAGATATGCTCAATAATGTTCATGTCTGGGGAGTTTGGCACTGAGCTGAAGTGTTTAGATTCAGAAGAGAGTTCCTGGAGCCACTCTGTAGAAATTCTGTATGTGTGGGGTGTCGCATTGCCCTTCTGCAATTGCTGAAGTCCATCGAAATGCACAATGGACATGAATGGATGCAGGTGATCAGACAGGATGCTTACATACCGGTCTGTGTCACCTGTCATAGTCGTATCTAGACGTATCAGAGATCCCATATCACTCCAACTGCACACACCCCACACCATTACAGACCGTCCACCAGCTTGAATAGTCCCCTGCTGACATGCAGGGTCCATGGATTCATGAGGCTCTGTACCCATAGAGCTTGATACAATTTGAAACGAAACTGGTGCAATCAGGTAACATGTTTCCAGTCATCAACAGTCCAATGTCGGTGTTGACAGGCCCAGGCGAGGCATAATGTTTTGTGTCATGCAGACATTGAGGGTACATGAGTGGGCCTTTGGCTCCAAAAGCCCATATTGTTGATGTTACGTTGAACAGCTCACAAGCTGACAGCAATTTGCGGAAGGGTTGCACTTCTGTCATGTTCAACAATTCTCTTCAGTCGTCAATGGTGGCGTTCTTCTTCCAGCCACAGTGATGTCAGAGATTTGATGTTTTACTGGATTCCCGATATTCACGGTACACTCCTGAAATGGTCGTATGGGAAAATACCCACCTCATCGCCACCTCAGAGATGCTGGGTCCCATCTCTCATGCACCGACTATCACACCACATTCAAACCCACTTAAATCTTGATAATCTGCCACTGTAGCAGCAGTAACCGATCTAACAACTGTACCAGACATTTATTGTCTTATATAGGCGTTGCCGACCACAGCACAGTGTTCTACCTGTTTACATGTCTCACATGCCTATACCAGTTTCTTCGGCTTTTCAATGTATTATTATTGTTTCAATTAATTTGAGAGTGCACATTCATGGTTTTAGGCATCAAGTGTAAGTTATACGATCTTTTTATTTTGATGTATTATGTGTTTTCATCTTGTAGTGGGAACATTATAAGGCTTTCCTTGTGCATTATGATAATATGTAGTGCAAGTGATACAAATCATTAGCCATCTTGTCATAAAGTATCATTTTTAGTATAGTTTGGCATGCTTAAGTGTCATAAAAATGTAACATTGATGGTTAAAAACATTACCACACATAACCTAAAGATCTAATGAAACAGGAACATAGTATTAGCGTTCAGTAACATTGCCCATTATTGTTCTAGTGAATAACGTGATGCTTTATCGTCTACTCCCTACATTGGTGATCAGTGAGGTAAAGCATTACTAAAAATCTCAACAAGTCAGGTTATGAGGAGTCTGTCTTTATACAGGGACTACTTTGCCTGAAGTAGGCCTACAATCAAGATGCCAATATCATTACAGATTTTGTTAATTACTACAGATACTTAAGAGACAGAAAAGTGTACAATAATCAAACTACACATGTTGACAAGTGCTGCTTAACTTGGGAGTTCAATCAGTGGCTGTGTCACACATATTTTGATAAATAATACAGATATTTTAGACATTGAAATCCTGAAAATTACACCAACATTGTCAATATCTTTACATTGTGTAATAAATAATACAGTAAACTTAAATAAAATTATACTTTATTTGGGACACTGTTATCTAGTGGAAGGTACAGAGAACAAACCTGGTAATGGCTGCGTCACTTTAATGGCCTGTAAAATATTGTACTGTGTTTGGTTGTTTCATTTTATTGCCTGGTAAAGTACTGGACTGAGACTGGAGGAGTGGGACAGTATAGCATCACAGAAATAGGCATTGCTTAGGCAAGGAGGCGTGACCTTCTCCTATCACTGACGGAGTCCCTACCTACTAATCTCTGAGGAAGGAATGGTGCACTTATTTGACCCAGGAACCCCATTGCGCCTTTACTGATAAAAATCTGAGGATAATCATAGGCAGACAACCTCATTCTAATCTTAAATGATTAGCGAGATGGGATCAGTACAGCTGTTATACTCAACGGATAAATAAGAACTAGCAGAGCGAGAACTTACATCGGTATATTGGTCTCTATCAACCTTTGACTCAATTCTGTATCTTGGTGGCAGTAAGGTTGCACAAATTGCATAAAATCACCATTTGGCCCTGATCATGGAAGGAAGAGGTTCATTTAATCAAAACATTAGAGAACCTAAACATTTTAAGTCTATATAAAATAATAATTTCAATATTACATTAATGCTGAAAGGCTACCTCAGGTACTGTTTCATTACTGTGGCTTTTGATATTAATTGCACAACAATACTGCTACTTTCTTTTTAATGTGTTCATCTATCCTTCATACCAATAGTCTCTTGAGGTAGAATGGGAATAATTTGTTTAGTTATTAAATAGTTCACGTCTTTTCTTTTTACCCTTATGTATCCTCAGTTTATTAACGTGTAGATGGCATGGAATGAGTCACAGAGTGCACCCTAGCATGGGCCATCCATAAATGCATGTATAGCCTCAGGTTGTTAGCAAACTAGGTTCATGGGAAAAATTGCAAGGAAAACAGGTACGTCTGGGACATAGAAGAGCCTGAAATGTGTTGTGCCATAGTTGGTCAGATAAGTGATTCATTCTGCCCCACCGTGGAACAGAAGGTGTGGAACAGAAGGTGGATGCTGCCTCAGTGTGTCCACCATGATGGGCATTATGTCTTTGCCTTGTAAGTGACTGGTCACTCCATCAAAGCGTCTCGTACAGGTCGCAGTTTACAGTATGAGTTATTCAGTTATGAAACCAATTAATTCGCTTTCTTTCAGGTCTGTTAAGAGTAGGGAAGAGTTGCAGTGGCCACTAATTTTTATATTTCTGGAAAAATCAATAGAGAGAGCACAGTCTGATGGGAACTCCTTTATTCAGGCCTTGAATCATCAATAAGCATGAATATTCATCCAAGCCTGAAGCCTGAGGACTGCTGATGTTATCTTCATTTGGTTACAGGTGTATCGTTCTTATTTTTGCACGAATTTTGTAAAGGTCGACTGATAATTTCTTTTTAGTAATGTGCCAGTCATTGCCTTTGATGGGTCATCGTTCATGGCCGCATAGACAGTAAGCTTGGCCGTTTCATAGCGAATAATTCGTTTGTGCTCCATAAAAATACTATCGTGTGAACGTTCTTGCAACGAAGAATGATTTCACGGTCAGTAA
Organism: Schistocerca americana; assembly: GCF_021461395.2. Taxonomy (NCBI): domain Eukaryota; kingdom Metazoa; phylum Arthropoda; class Insecta; order Orthoptera; family Acrididae; genus Schistocerca; species Schistocerca americana. Next base: position 377,195,927 of record NC_060124.1, on the reverse strand, counting down.
CCTGTTTAGCGCTGTTTCCCATGTCCGACATGGCCATGGCTAGCAATAAGCTCTCATCATTGATGAATGACTTTCATATTAGGCAACATGTGCATGCTAATGTAAATTGAGAGAGAATATTTGCGTGTGAATTTTATCAGAACAGAGAACTATTAAATGCTGAGTAATATATGCCATTCTCATCCAAAAGCCACGTGGAGATGACTACATAGACAACGGGCTTCCGCCATTCTTAAATAGCTTTCAGATTAGGCTGTGTGTGTGTGTTAATGTGAATTTGATGAGAATGCCTTTGTGTGGGTTGTAGTCAACACAAGGACGATTTCTTTGTGGGTAACATATGTCATTTCTTTACGATGCTCATTTGTGGTCACAACGGCATATACAAAGAGGTTCCTCCATTTTTGGCCTGTGTGATGGTGTGCATTCTGTAAGGCTGAAATACCAACCAGTTCACCTTCTTTTTGTTGTTATGCACACTCACCTAACTTCTGCAACCAGTACGCAGCTGTGCTCTCTGTATGTACCGTTTGTAAATGTTCAGTCTGTGTTCTGCTTGCCGACAACGGCTGATAGATGTATGGTGCCCCAATTGGTTTCTGAGAGCTTGGGAGTGGGTGTATTATGACCCAGCCATCAACTCTCCCAGTTAGTTATTGAGGGCATTTCCCGCCCATATCCAGTGCAATAAATTAATATTACACTTACGTTAACATATCTTCGCTCCTAATTTGCTAGATGTTGTAACATTAGAGCGGGTCATGTTACTGTTTGATTCAGATAAGAACCTGGTCAGAGAAGGATAGGTGCTCAAATGTGGACCTCTAAAGACAGGTTCTCCCCATTGCAAGATTAATACCAGCAACGTTCCTACCCTATTTCTCCTCTCTAGGGATTTTGCCTAAATGCAGCGAGAGGAAAACTGAAACACCCCAACTTAATAAATATTATTCGCACAGAATCATATAGCTATTCATATCAGCAAATAGCGGGAGACAAATCCTCTACATGGCAACTTGATTTCCGTTAGCAATTTTTAGTATTTCATGATAGTATTCTCAAATAATCTAGATAAATGCTCAATGGAGAAGCAGGGAGAATCACAAACAATATGTTACAAATCTATCAACTCTTGGACATAAGAATGTATGCTTCTACTATAAAGAAATAAGCTACATAGGAGAGGACAGATTATAGAAGTCTTCGCAATGCCCTATAAAAGTCTTTAATCCAAAGCTCTCCTGTACGTTTCGTGACCATTAAATGTCCTCACACAGACTGGTCACAAGTGGTGGCAATTGTCCAAGCCATTATATCATCCAGAACGATTAGAGAGATTGGGCTATAATGATATGGTGGTTGATTATCTAACCCTCTCTAACAACTACAAAATCAGATTGAGTCCCTCGGGACTAAGCAAAGTGTGCAATCTAGAAGTGAATGTAGCACTTACTGGTGACTGTGCTCGTCTACATCACAGCCACTGAAAAGATCTTCCCAAATACCTTAGACTGCTCTTAAGGTTTAGTGGTGTATGTTGTTGATTGATGGTAACAATAGAGCAGACAGTCAGTTGTAGAATTAACTGAAAATGATATGTACTTTCGATCGGGCAACTACTATCATTGCAGGTGCACGATAAAAAAAAAAAAAAAAAAAAAAAAAAAAAAAAAAAAAACGAGAGAACAGTTGGTGAAATATGTAAAATTCTTGCTTTGTTTTAAATAAACCAAAGTTTGCTAACGAAAATCAAAAAATGAAGAAACAGAAACAAAATTAATATGAACGCAACAAAAAACCAAAAGGCTGAACATATAACGAAAACAGTAACGTAAACAGAATGGAAACTGAAAACAAATAATAACTTTGAGGAATAAAGAAACTTTTTTTTTTCAGTGCGTGAACATCGCACCCGAAGGATGGCTGCTGAGACTCTCAGTTGCCCCCTCTTCCATTTCTTCATGGGCTAAATGCATCTTGGCAGCATCCATTTGACTCTCGGTTGCCCCCTCCTCTAATTCTTCATGGGTTTGGTCCATCCTGTCATAATCTGTGACACAGTCAGCTACACCCTCCTCCAAATCTTCACGGGCTTGGTCCATCTTGGCAGCACAAATGAGACTCTCATCTGCTTCCTCCTCCACATCTTCATGGCCATGGTCCATCCTGTCATCATCTATGAGACTGTGAGCTGTACCATCTCCCAACTCTTCAGAGGCTTGGTCCATCTTAGCAGCACCGACGAGACTCTCAGCTGCTTCCTCCTCTACATCCTCACTTCTTCGGTACATCTTGGGAGCATCCATGGCACTGCCAGCTGCACCCTCCTCTAACTCTTCACTGGCTTGGTCCACTTTGACAGCGTCCACGAGACTCTCGACTACACCTTCCTCCAACTCTTCACGGACTTGTTCAATCTTGGTACCATCCACCTAGGAAACCACAATAGATTTAGCTGCATTATTATACTACAAACAAAATTATTCACCTAGAATATACATTATAAAATTCAGAAATTATGATGTAGTAAGAGCTGATATGGAGCATTGTTATTTTTCGACTGATACAAAAGCAGTAAGAAAATCAAAATCTGAACAGCACTGGTAATGGTTGGCAGCTGATAAATAAGATGCAGAACTATTAATACCAAATAGAAACTTTGAAGATTCTGATATTAGTACATGGTTTGATCTTAGTATATATTTTGTTCTACAAGATAACGTTGAGGATCTCATATTGGCAATAGAGCTGTAAAGAAAAAGTTTCTCTAATCCCTATTAAGTTATCAATTAAATTGAATCTAGAACTTAATACCTTCGTTGTAAATGGTTTGGATGTGTCTATGGATAGTGTTAAGGAATTCTCTCTCCTGATGTTGAAGATTAAATAAGAGTCTTCTCACTGGGAGTTACCCGACTCTTTTGTACACTAGCACCTGAAGAAAACTGTGTCAATTATAAGTGTTATGTGGTTTGGGGATATACAAGTCTATAGAATTCCTCATTTGGTCCTATTCCCTGAATTTAGAGTGCCTCACATTTGGCACACAGCGATCCCAGTCCTCTCAGGACAGCCATCTTAACTTTATACATATACAGATAGGGATGGTATTAATCTGGGTTTCGGGGTATGTGGGAATTTGGTGCAGTGGAATTAGTGACGTGGTAGCCACTGCCACTGCACAGTCTCACTGCATGCAGCAACGTCGCTTGTGATGCACAGCGCCACATGCTTCTAGGAGGGGGCTAGTTGGGTGTGGATGGTAAAGCTGTGGTGTGCCACGTTCTAGACAGTGAGGCGAGACAAAGTATTCAAGAGAGTCTGTATGTGATTGCTTCCTGCCGTATGGATTCCTTAGATAGCGTCAGCTGTCACCACTGTACACTACATTTCGGAAGACTGCTCCCAATTTCCTGATGAGGGGGCAGTCAATAATTTGGCTGTGACCTGGGATCACGTCTATGTAATGACACATGGTGTCTTAAATGACGAAATTAGACTAATTTCGTCAGTAGGGTTGGCTTGGCGATCTAACATTTCCTCTTTCAGAGACCATTATGAAATTTTCTACAGATTTTTATCTACTTTTTTGTATTTTCTCGCATATCCACTTTCGATATTTCTTTAAAGTTCTCTGTCCCTTATTTGTATTGGTAAAGCACAATGATCATGTTCTTTTACACTCAAATAGTATGAACTACTTTTTATGATTCCGTATGCTATACAGGGTGGTCCATTGATAGTGACTGGGCCAAATATCTCACAAAGAACGAAACTCGTCTAACTTGAAGGGGGAAACCAGATGGCGCTATGGTTGGCCCGTTAGATGGCGCTGCCATAGGTCAAACGGATATCAACTGCGTTATTTTAAATAGGAACCCTCATTTTTATTACATATTCGTGTAGTACGTAAGGAAATATGAATGTTTTAGTTGGACCATTTTTTCGCTTTGTGATAGATGGCTCTGTAATAGTCACAAACGTGTAAGTACGTGGTATCACGTAACATTCCGCCAGTGCGGACGGTATTTGCTTCGTGATACATTACCCGTGTTAAAATGGACAGTTTACCAATTGCGGAAAAGGTCGATATCGTGTTGATGTATGGCTATTGTGATCAAAATGCCCAACGGGCGTGTGCTATGTATGCCGCTCGGTATCCTGGACATCATCTAAGTGCACGGACCGTTCGCTGGATAGTTACGTTATTTAAGGAAACAGGAAGTGTTCAGCCACATGTGAAACGTCAACCACGACCTGCAACAAATGATGATGCCCAAGTAGATGTTTTAGCTGCTGTTGCGGCTAATCCACACATCAGTAGCAGACAATTTGCTCGAGAATCGGGAATCTCAAAATCGTCGATGTTGAGAATGCTACATCAACATCGATTGCACTCGTACCATATTTCTATGCACCAAGAATTGCATGGCGACGACTTTGAACGTCATATACAGTTCTGCCACTGGGCATAAGAGAAATTACAGGACGATGACAGATTTTTTGCACGCGTTCTATTTAGCGACGAAGCGTCATTCACCAACAGCGGTAACGTAAACCGGCATAATATGCATTATTGGGCAACGGATAATCCACGATGGCTGCGACAAGTGGAACATCAGCGGCCTTGGCGGGTTAATGTATGGTACAGCATTATGGGAGGAAGGATAATTGGCCCCCATTTTATCGATGGCAATCAAAATGGTGCAATGTATGCTGATTTCCTACGTAATGTTCTGCCGATGTTACTACAAGATGTTTCACTGCATGACAGAATGACGATGTACTTCCAACATGATGGATGTCCGGCACATAGCTCGCGTGCTGTTGCAGCGATATTGAATAGCATATTTCATGACAGGTGGATTGGTTGTCGAAGCACCATACCATGGCCCGCACGTTCACCGGATCTGACGTCCACGGGTTTCCTTCTGTGGGGAAAGTTGTTGAAGGATATTTGCTATCGTGATCCACCGGTAACGCCTGACAACATGCGTCAGCGCATTGTCAATGCATGTGCGAACATTACGGAAGGCGAACTATTCGCTGTTGAGAGGAATGTCGTTACACATATTGCCAAATGCAGTGAGATTGAGGGACATCATTTTGAGCATTTATTGCATTAATGTGGTATTTACAGGTAATCACGCTGTAACAGCATGCGTTCTCAAAAATGATAAGTTCACAAAGGTACGTGTATCACATTGGAACAACCGAAATAAAATGTTCAAACGTACTTACGTGCTTTATTTTAGTTTAAAAAACCTACCTGTTACCATCTGTTTGTCTAAAATTGTGAGCCATATGTTTGTGACTATTACAGCGCCATCTATCACAAAGTGAAAAAAGTGGTCCCCAAAACATTCATATTTCTTTAGGTGCTACACGAATATGTAATAAAAAATGGGTGTTCCTATTTTTAAAAAACGCTGTTGATATCCGTTTGACCTATGGCAGTGCCATTTAGCGGGCCAACCATAGTGCCATCTGGTTTCCCCCTTCAAGGTAGACAAGTCTCGTTCTTTGTAGTTTTTTCGTTTGACGCTTATTTCGTGAGATATTTGGCCCGGTCACGATCAATGGACCACCCTGTATATGACGTTGCCACATTGGCGTGACTTTCGTCTATACAGATGACGATACCATGGATTAAATGAAAACTCATTGAAAAAATGACTGTGGTTAGGGCGGACCAATATACAATTCCTGTAGAGGGTTCACAGGATTTTCAATAGTTTCAGCGGTAGTGATCCCAATGAGTAGCTACAATGGCACTTCAAAGTTAATAAAAATAGCATTTCTGTATTGATGCAGAGAACAGCTGAAAACGAAGGCAAATTCCTCAGGAGTTGGTCTAATTACGAATAAAAAAAACTGGTATGATGCTGAACAGCATAGTGAATGTATTATCGTAGCGAAAGAAACACAAAGGTCAGTCCCATATCCTTAGTGCTACGAAAGTATGTATGAGGAGATAAAAGAAATTATTAATTGCGTAGAAGGGGACGAAACTTTAATTGTGGTGGGAGGCTGGTATTCAGTCTAGGTTATAGAAGAGAAGGAATTACAAAAAAATGTTCATAGCGATCATTTTAAGTTGGTTTAAAAATCGTGAAAAGCGGCTGCATACATTTTAGAGACTTCGAAAAATCAGAAGGTTTCAGATAGGTTTTGTATTAACAAGACACAGATTTGAGACCCAGATTTTAAACTGGTCAATGTTTCCAGGAGCAATTAAGGATTCTGCCCATAATTTGCTGCGCATTTGCGGCTTATTGAAACTGAAGAAACTGCAGAAAGGTAGGAAATCTGGAAAATGGAACACAAATAAGTTAAAAAACCTACAGGTTGTCGGTTGTTTCGTTACGAGTATTAGGAAACGACTGACTGAGGAAGAGCAAAGCATTGTATTAGAAGACGAATGAGTAGCCTGGAGATCTGAAATAGAGAGGGCAGTAAAGAATGAAATGGGCAAAAAATAATAATAATAATAAAATTGCAGTAGTATTCGTGGTTAGCTCGCCAAGTATTGAACAAAATCACGGAAAGAAAAAATTTGGAAAACAGCAAACGAGGCCGTCAAACGTTCATACACGCATCTAAAACTACATTTATCACAAAGTTGAAAACGGAAAGCAGACTGAATGCAGAAGAAATGTGAAACTACACAAGCATGCGTAACAATGGGAAATATATGGACCACATATGGGAAAATTAAAGAAACCTTTAGAGGAAAGACATTCAGGTACATGAGTATGAAGAGCTCAGATGGCAAGCCAGTACAAAGCGAAGGATGCAAGTATGAAAGCTGGATATAATGTATGGATGGGTCCTGCCAAGGAAGCCAACTTGAAAATAATGTTATGAAAGTAATGTTATGTTCCGTCAGCGATGATTGGAAGAGGGATATGATACATTGAAAAGAATTTCACAGAGCAGTGAAAAACCCAAGTCGAAAAAAGGCCTGGAGTAGACAAAATTGCTTCAAAGCGATTGAGATCACTGGGGGAAATACGAAAAATGTTGTGCAAGTGATATACAGGGTGTTACAAGAAGGTACGGCCAAACTTTCAGGAAACGCGGACATGTGTCCAGAAACGCTTACTTTCCATGTTAGAGCTCATTTTATTACTTCTCTTCAAATCACATTAATCATGGAATGGAAACACACAGCAACAGAACGTACCAGCGCGACTTCAAGCACTTTGTTACAGGAAATGTTCAAAATGTCTTCCGTTAGCGAGGATACATGCATCCACCCTCCGTCGCATGGAATCCCTGATGCGCCCTGGAGAATGCCGTATTGTATCCCTGATGCGCTGATGCAGCCCTGGAGAACGGCGTATTGTATCACAGCCGTCCACAATACGAGCACGAAGAGTCTCTACATTTGGATCCGGGGTTGCGTAGACAAGAGCTTTCAAATGCCCCCATAAATGAAAGTCAAGAGGGTTGAGGTCAGGAGAGCGTGGAGGCCATGGAATTGGTCCGCCTATACCAATCCATCGATCACCGAATCTGTTGTTGAGAAGCGTACGAACACTTCGACTGAAATGTGCAGGAGCTCCATCGTGCATGAACCACATGTTGTGTCGTACTTGTAAAGGCACATGTTCTAGCAGCACAGGTAGAGTATCCCGTATGAAATCATGATAACGTGCTCCATTGACCGTAGGTGGAAGAACATGGGGCCCAATAAAGACATCACCAACAATGCCTGCCCAAACGTTCACAGAAAATCTGTGTTGATGACGTGATTGCACAACTGCGTGCAGATTCTCGTCAGCCCACACATGTTGATTGTGAAAATTTACAATTTGATCACGTTGGAATAAAGCCTCATCCGTAAAGAGAACATTTGCACTGAAATGAGGATTGACACATTGTTGGACGAACCATTCGCAGAAGTGTACCCGTGGAGGCCAATCAGCTGCTATTAGTGCCTGCACACGCTGTACATGGTACGGAAACAACTGGTTCTCCCGTGGCACTCTCCATACAGTGACGTGATCAACGTTACCATGTACAGCAGCAACTTCTCTGACGCTGACATTAGAGTTATAGTCAACTGCACGAAGAATTGCCTCGTCCATTGCAGGTGCCCTCGTCGTTCTAGGTCTTCCCCAGTCGCGAGTCATAGGCTGGAATGTTCCGTGCTCCCTAAGACACCGATCAATTGCTTCGAACGTCTTCCTGTCGGGACACCTTCGTTCTGGAAATCTGTCTCGATACAAACGTACCGCGCCACGGCTATTGCCCAGTGCTAATCCATACATCACATGGGCATCTGCCAACTCCGCATTTGTAAACATTGCACTGACTGCAAAACCACGTTCGTGATGAACACTAACCTGTTGATGCTACGTACTGATGTGCTTGATGCTAGCACTGTAGAGCAATGAGTCGCATGTCAACACAAGCACCGAAGGCAACATTACCTTCCTTCAATTGGGCCATCTGGCCGTGAATCGAGGGAGTACAGTACATACTGACGAAACTAAAATGAGCTCTAACATGGAAATTAAGCGTTTCCGGACACATGTCCACATAACTTCTTTTCTTTATTTGTGTGTGAGGAATGTTTCCTGAAAGTTTGGCCGTACCTTTTTGTAACACTCTGTATAAGGTATGCAAGACAGAAGAAATATTCTCAGACTTTAAAAAGCAGGTAATAATACCATTCACAAAGATCCGAAATTCAGACAAATGTGATATTAACAGATGTTTACGAAAAACCTAACACAAATTACTGAAGGTAGTAGTAGCGGGGAACATCGGGGGAGATCAGTTAAGTCCCGCAGAAATTTAGGTACTAGGCGACCTCTGATTCACCCCTATGAGAGGCAGGCGACCTCTGATTCACCCCTATGAGAGGCATAACTTGTGTCACTAATTTCATTTGGACTCTAGCATCATACAAATAGTCTAGACTGACCCATTTTCAAAATTAAGTACGTTTGTGTCAACATTCGAAGAATCCTTGCCAAGGTCGTTACAGAGCAAAACAGACCCCACGGTAGTACAACAGAAGCTCTCTGTGCGTGAGCTGTGTTGGAAGAAAGACGAAGAATGTCTTCGTTTCTATTGCGGGATAATATATTAATACCGTTGGAATGTTTATGAGGTCGGATTTATCCTGGTCATTTGTTTCAAGGAATAAAACAATTGTACTCGATGCCAAGAGTACTGAATAGATGTAGTACTCATTGCATATCAGTCGTCTTTGTTAGATGAGATCAATCGCCAGAGTGTTGCAATTGATTCTGAGTGCTTTATCCGTCCTTGCTGCTTCGTAACATGTTCGTTGGTGGTATACATAGCGTCATTTATTTCCAGTTTCTATTTCGTATCCACTCAATGACGCCTATACTAATCAAGTATTCAGTCCTGCTAACTTGTTTCCCTAATCTCTCCTATATATTTATAAGCTAGCAGTTTTTTTCCTTTGATAGTGATACTGCCTCGCATTAATATCACTGTTCAGTGTGTGATCGACCAGACGAGTCTATGCTTCTGCGGTCTATGCTTACGTTACAGATCAGCGTCTACGAAACCTCCACTCTTCTTGGAAGAAAGTAGTTTATGATACAATCTCAGTGAAGTAACATATAGTTAAAATCGCTTACAACCAGTGAACAGTGAATTGTGAACCATGTCGAGATCAGGTGATTCAGCTAAACTGTGAGTCTCTGTAAGAGACAAGCCAAACCAAGATGGCCTATTCCAGAGAAAACTGCAACAATGCGACGTTGGGCTACGTTAGTAACGACTTTTCTCCATACTTAGATTCACCATTGCCTCGTACCTATAATACTGATAGACGGATGTGTCTCCGATGGCAGTAGCCTTCCATTAGTTGTGACTTGCCAGGATGGAGTCGTATAATTGGTTTATCTGAATTTGTTTTAGGCCGGCCGTGCATCACACGCCTGAAATAATCCGAACCTGAGAAAAATTCGCAATGGAACCTCGCATTACCTCAGGAAAACTTTAACATTCGATCTGGTATTTGCTTTAGTGACTTCTAACCAACGAACGTTAGTATTATTGGATTGTAATAAAGTGAATCACTTTCTTAGTCATTAATGTAAAATGAAGGTCGACTGCGTTTTACATTCATGGAGATGTGTGCGGATCGTGAGAAATTCTCGATAAATATCAATTGGCTAAGTGGCTAATACTGCAGTGTGTACAGTCGGAGATGTAACTGGTCTTTCTTCGCTCTCACCCTATGAGCCCCTATCCTCCTGCTTACTCTTCATGCTGGTAAAGATACTGACTTACCTCGGCGAGCCCTTCTTGCGGCGCATGGACCTGTATCATCCCCCGTTCCTTGGAGCAAATCTCACTTTGTGTCAGGTCGCTGTCTTGAACCTTAAACGGTGGATTTTCTTCTACGACCTTATTCACCTTGAAGCGCCCAATAACGAGGACCTGTGGGTGGTTTGATTTTATCATTGCTTACTCAGGTAGGATTACATATAACTATCATACATAAAACTTTAGACACTCCACTTAGAATTGTTAAACGGACTATATATCAGACAGCAAGCCCTTAATTGTAGGTAAGAAAGTGTAACACGGTACTGTAGAGATCAATTAAAAACTGAGGGATACAAGAATGAAAAGGCGAGTATTAGTGGTAAGTTGACAAGACTGTTTCCAAGGCATCCATGAACAGTTATGCAAGCGATGTGCGAAGATTGGAGTATAGAAGCAATTTAATGCGGAAGCAGTGCATGACGTCCACGTTGATATAAAATGATTAGCTCATGCAGAAGAATGAAACCAGCCATAAGATTGATAAATTTAAACACCAGAGACATTTTTCGTAGTCTGTTCTGTATTTAATTTTTGTGAGGGGTTTTGATTACCACTTACAATAGTACAGCAGATACGTATGTACACCAAATACATAGTAAAGTTAGCATGGAACTGAAAACAACATGTTATGTGAACTTTTGTGCAAGCAGTGTCTTGTGCCACAGTCAAACCCCGTTATATTCATAAACCCAGCCAATCTAAATCAATTACCAGCTGGAAACGAGTGTCTGAAATTGTTGAAATTAACGCCAGTGATAGTCATAATTATGTTTCAAATGGCTCTGAGCGCTATGAGACTTAACATCTGAGGTGATCAGTCCCCTAGAACTTAGAACTACTTAAACCTAACTAACCTAAGGACATCACACACATCCATGCCCGAGGCAGGATTCGAACCTGCGACCGTAGCGGTCGCGCGGTTCCAGACTGAAGTGCCTAGAACCGCTCGGCCACACCGGCCGGCGATAGTCATATCTAACTGCTAAATTTCCATATTATTTTCTTAATCGGAAATATGTTTAAATGCGTAGTTGGAGCTCGTATTGACTAAATGGTGAACACATGTCAGCAGAATAGGGGAGTGTGGGTGGGTGTCAGGTCATTAGTAGGGCCACAGTTCTCTTCAGCGGACAGGCATCGCCACTAGAACAGGAGAGACAGTAGCCAGGTAAAAGGTGGACCCCGTGTATTAAATGCGAGCTAAGCTCCTCGGGAGAGGCACACCGTCCGTATTTGCATCCGAAACGATGGGAAGCTAGTGTGTGCTGTTTTAACCAGGCGTGTCCACTAGGACGTTGGAGACAGGTCGCGAGCTAGCACCTACAGAGCTTATGGTATCGCAACGCCCCGCGCCCTGCGGAAGCCCACGTTCTGGGAATTACTAGGCCCATGACGGTGTAAACATAAAAATATCTAAAATGAAGTGGGAGGAGAGACCATTTGGATCTTATGTATTTGAGATCACGGCACCCGCAACTGTGAGGCTGGTGCGAAGCAAAGTGGACTTTTGTTGACGCTGCTAAGAAACAATATCAGCGGCTCCCGTATGATAATACAGGTAAATTATAGAGTGGGAGATCAGATCCCGCTTACGTGTGTACACTACTGGCCATTAAAGTTACTACACCACGAAGATGACGTGCTACAGACGCGAAATTTAACCGAGAGGAAGAAGATGCTGTGATATGCAAGTGATTTGCTTTTCAGAGTATTCACACAAGGTTGGCGCCGGTGGCGACACTTACAACGTGCTGACATGAGGAAAGTTTCCAACCGATTTCTCATACACTAATAGCAGTTGACAAGCGTTGCCTGGTGAAACGTTGTTGTGATGCCTCGTGTAAGGAGGAGAAATGCGTACCATCACGTTCCCGACTTTGATAAAAGGTCGGATTGTAGCCTATCGCGATTGCGGTTTATCGTATCGCGACGTTGCTGCTCGCGTTGGTCGAGATCCAATGACTGTTAGCAGAATATGGAATCGGTGGGGTCAGAAGCGTAATACGGAACGCCGTGCTGGATCCCAACGGCCTCGTATCACTAGCAGTCGAGATGACAGGCATCTTATCCGCATGTCTGTAACGTATCGTGCACCCACGTCTCGATCCTTGAGTCAACAGATGGGGACGTTTGCAAGACAACAACCATCTGCGTTAACAGTTCGACGACGTTGCAGCAGCATGGACTATCAGCTCGGAGACCATGGCTGCGGTAAGCCTTGGCGCTGCATCACAGACAGGAGCGCCTGCGATGGTGTACTCAATGACGAACCTGGGTGGACGAATGGCAAAACGTCATTTTTTCGGATGAATTCAGGTTCTGTTTACAGTATCATGATCGTCGCATCCGTGTTTGGCGACATCGCGGTGAACGCACATTTGAAGCATGTATTCGTCATCGCCAACCTGGCGTATCACCCGGCGTGATGGTATGGGTTGCCATTGGTTACACGTCTCGGTCACCTCTTGTTCGCATTGACGGCACTTTGAACAATGGACGTTACATTTCAGATGTGTTACGACCCGTGACTCTACCCTTCATTCTATACCTGCGAAACACTACATTTCAGCAGGATAATGCACGACCGCATGTTGCAGGTCCTGTATGGGCTTTTCTGGATACAGAAAATGTTTGACTGCTGCCCTGGCCAGCTCATTCTCCAGATCTCTCACCAATTGAAAACGTCTGGTCAGTGGTGGTCGAGCAACTGGCTCGTCACAATACGCCAGTCACTACTCTTGATGAACTGTGGTGTCGTGTTGAAGCTGCATAGGCAGCTGTACCTGTACACGCCATCCAAGATCTGTTTGGCTCAATGCCCAGGCGTATCAAGGCCGTTATTACGGGCAGAGGTGGTTGTTCTGGGTATTGATTTCTCAGGATCCATGCACCCAAATTGCGTGAAAATGTAATCACATGTCAGTTCTAGTATAATATATTTGTCCAATGAATACCCGTTTATCATCTGCATTTCTTCTTGGTGTACCAATATTAATGGCCAGTAGTGTGCATGGAGGAGGTCTGGTTGGCTGAATTGGGAAACAGTACAGATAGGCGGAGTCAGAAATTGCCTGTTTCTGAGCTCCGGCATAATGACTCTCACTGCTGGTTAATTATATTAAATTTGAGTATGGAAAAGAGACTCTTGCACTATTACAAGCGATCTGATTGATCGGTACACATAAGCATCACAAAGATGATCAAAATTATGCACAAGGCGTCACACTCAAAAAAGATGGAGAAAATTTCTGCTTCTTGCTGGGAGCGCCCTAGAACAACTTCCATCCGAGAATCGCCAGCGGACGCATCAGTTGGTAAAGGCACTCTGATTCTGCGTTCTGAGGGCGAGCAGCCTCTAGTGCAGGTCAGATGACGGAGAATGCCGCTTCCACTACGGCAGCCACTCTCGGGCATCGGTAACGCTAAGTATGTTGAGCAACTGCAGAGTTCACAAACCGAGTTATGGGATGTATGCAAAGATTTCGGATTGACTTTAGGACCTCCATATTTTTAATTCAAGTGCGTTTACTGGTATCAACAAGTATTCGATCGAGATATTCGGTGCACACATGATTATTTATGTAGTTCTTTTCCTCATATCTGATTAACGTTCGGCGATCACTATGCTACTAACGTATTCACCTCAGATTCATCTGACAGTCTTTGCCAAGATAAGATATTTTAATTTCACTATAACCTAAGTTAATAACGAACGTAACAGTTTCCTGTCTTTGTGTACTAGTGTGTATCTTCAAGTCTATAGCCAATCGTGTTATGGTCATGTGAGTTACAGTACCCATGATTCACATGCACTAGGGCCAAATTATTTTTATAAACTCAATTTATTAAGTTACCGTTGCTCAAAATGTTTCATTTAAAACATATGATTCTACACGAAGCGATCTGTTTATCGGCAAGGTCACCCAGTTTTGATCTTTCTGACATCCACAACGGTAGTCAGTGGCTTAGTCGTAAACTCATGAAGGGAACTTGCTACAGAAAACGTAAATTGATTTTTATACTACTAAGCTGAATCTTGTGTCAAAGCTAAATATGACGTTCAATTACAGATAAAACCTGTGGAGCTATTAACTATCTTTATGGCACTTGTCCTAATAATACGTTACTCTTTACAGTGGAAATATTTATTGACGCATAATATTGACACGTTATGAACGAAACACACACAACACTGGTGGAATATCCTACAGTATATTGTAGAGTATTACACAACTGTCGTGTGCGTGTCATTCATAATCTATAAAATATTGTACGAAGAATCGACGGAACAGTCAATCAGTGCAACATTTGCACTTCTTCCACTGTGTTCTAGTACAATATGAGAGATTCTATAATTGCTCTAGCGTTATTAACGCAGTACTTTTTATCAATTCACGCCAATTATATTACAGTCTTTTAAGCCTATGTATACTCTTCTTCTTCATTCTTATGTTCAGGTTCTAAAACTTTGGTATTGATGTTGATCGACGATGAACTGGACGTACAGATGGGATGACAACCGGTTAGGTTTTCGCAGGAAGCCTATCAGAACCTGCACCAGGGCTCCTAGTCCATCCCTGATTCGCCCAGTGAGAGGCGGTAACGCTTTTCACGACTCGTGCCATTCATATCAGGTGTGATCTACCGATTGCTGTTACTACTAATTCACTACTTCGCTACTTTCTTGTAGGCATAAATCCTAGGACAGTTGTAACTGTTTCCGACTGCTTTATCCGTTCCCTACCATCTCATAATATGTTCATTGCTGGCAATCGTGGAGTACGTGTGTAACTTACTTAAGTGTACAGTTCCGCTAATAGTTCGGGCTAATCTCGCTTATACGTATATTTACGTAAATTGTGGTTTTTCTCGTTCATGTGATAGGTCTCCGCACTAATACTTCTGTTCAGTTTGGGACTGACTCGACGAGTCTATGATACTTCAGTCTATGGTTAGCACGTAGCTAACTTTCTCTTTTCTTCCTAGGAAATAGATAAAGATGTAATACCGTTGGAACTACAGGTACTTAAACTCACCCTTTGCTGAGCAGTTCAGCTCTCGCGCAGTCTGATGCTTCAATACATTTTTCGTCTCTGCAAGAGACAAGCTGAGCAAAGATGGTATTTTCACAAGAAACTGCAGCCAGGCGAAGTGGCGAGTTGGTATGGAACACTGCTCGAAATCAGTACGTGCTCTGTTAAATTCACGTCGACCTATCGCATTGAGATCGCTTAAAACCGTTATCGTCATACACTACTGGCCATTAAAATTGCTACACCAAGAAGAAATGCAGACGATAAACGGGTATTCATTGGACAAATATATTATACTAGAACTGGCATGTGATTACATTTTCATGCAATTTGGGTGAATAGATCCTGAGAAATCAGTACCCAGAACAACCACCTCTGGCCGTAATAACGGCATTGATACACCTGGGCATTGAGTCAAGCAGAGCTTGGATGGCGTGTACAAGTTACAGCTGCCCATGCAGCTTCAACACGATACCACAGTTCATCAAGAGTAGTGACTGGCGTATTGTGACGAGCCAGTTGCTCGGCCACCATTGACCAGACGTTTGCAGTTGGTGAGAGATCTGGAGAATGTGCTGGCCAGGGCAGCAGTCGAACATTTTCAGTCTCCAGAAAGGCCCGTACAGGACCTGCAACATGCGGTCGTGCATTATCCTGCTGAAAGGTAGGGTTTCGCAGGGATCGAGTGAAGGGTAGAACCACGGGTCGTAACACATCTGAAATGTACCAATGGCACCCCATACCATCACCCCGGGTGATACGCCAGTATGGCGATAACGAATACACGCTTTCAATGTGCGTTCACTGCGATGTCGCAAAAGACGGATGCGACCATCATGATGCTGTAAACAGAACCTGGATTCATCCGAAAAAATGTCGTTTTGCCATTCGTGCACCCAGGTACGTCGCTGAGTACACCATCGCAGGCGGTCCTGTCTGTGATGCACCGTCAAGGGCAACCGCAGCCATGGTCTCCGAGCTGATAGTCCACGCTGCTGCAAACGTCGTCGAACTGTTCGTGCAGATAGTTGATGTCTTGCAAACGTCCCCATCTGTTGACTCAGGGATCGAGACGTGGCTGCACCATCCGTTACAGCCACGCGGATAAGATGCCTGTCATCTCGACTGCTAGTGATAGAAGACCGTTGGGATCCAGCACGGTGTTCCGTATTACCCTCCTGAACCCATCGTTTCCATATTCTGCTAGCAGTCATTGGATCTCGACCAACGCGAGCAGCAATGTCGCGATACGATAAACCACAATCGCGATAGGCTACAATCCGACCTTTATCAAGGTTGGAAACGTGATGGCCGGCCGAAGTGGCCGTGCGGTTAAAGGCGCTGCAGTCTGGAACCGCAAGACCGCTACGGTCGCAGGTTCGAATCCTGCCTCGGGCATGATTGTTTGTGATGTCCTTAGGTTATTTAGGTTTAACTAGTTCTAAGTTCTAGGGGACTAATGACCTCAGCAGTTGAGTCCCATAGTGCTCAGAGCCATTTGAAACGTGATGGAACGCATTTCGCCTCCTTACACGAGGCATCACAACAACGTTTCACCAGGCAACGCCGGTCAACTGCTGCTTGTGTATGAGAAATCGGTTAGAAACTTTCCTCATGTCAGCACGTTGTAGGTGTCGCCACCGGCGCCAACCTTGTGTGAATGTTCTGGGAAGCTAATCATTTGCATATCACAGCACCTTCTTCCTGTCGGTTAAATTTCGCGTCTGTAGCACGTCATCTTCGTGATGTAGCAATTTTAATGGCCAGTAGTGTAGTTGCGTCTAAAATGTGTCAGACAGTTTCATTGCCCATCGTTCCACACTTCGAACATGTCCTACATCGATAATGATTTCATCGAAACTGGAAGTCATTTGCTAATCTTACACCCTTCCCTCGAATTTGCAATTGTATTGGATGTATGTGGCTCCAACCAGCAGGAGCCGTTGGTCAGTTATGATTCGCACAGATGTAGGTCTATAATTTGTGCATATCAATTTGTTTGAGGCTGCACTGTGTCATACAAGCGTTATATTTCCAACACATGGCTATTTTACATCCGACCTTACTATCCCACAGCAATAAAAAACTATTTCGTAAGATTTGTCTCATGCTCTTGTAACCAGCGTATTATTTAATTGTAATAAAGCGATTCCTTTAAATTGTCCTTATTATAAACATGAGATACGACTGAATTCGGAGTCGTGGAGGCATGTCTGGAGTGTCAGAAATTCTTTATTGTCATGATCTGGCAGAGTGGCTGTCTCATGCTCTTGTAACCAGCGTATTATTTAATTGTAATAAAGCGATTCCTTTAAATTGTCCTTATTATAAACATGAGATACGACTGAATTCGGAGTCGTGGAGGCATGTCTGGAGTGTCAGAAATTCTCTATTGTCATGATCTGGCAGAGTGGCTGAATCTGCAATGAGTACAGTTCGAGAAGTAGTTGCCCTTTCTTCGCTCTCACCCTCTATGGTCGTTACGTAAGGCTTGCTCTTCGTGGCAGTAATGACACTGACTTACCTCAGCGGGGCACTCCTGCAGTTTCCGCTTGCAGAGATTGCGACGCTTTACAGTCTGTTTTCGGTCGTGGACATCAGACGGTGGTGTTTCTTCGGCCACATTTCTCTCACTGATACGTCCAGCAACTTGGCCCTGTGGAAGGTTTGATTTTATCATAAATTATTCAGCTAGGATAGTGCGTGTCTAACAGATAGAAAACTTTAGACAACTGACTTAGATTTGTTAAACAGACTATGTATTAATTAACCAGCCCATAATTGTGGCTACTAAATAATGTGAAATGCGGTGCTATAGACGACTGCAAAAAATATGAATTGAGAGGCACACGAGTGAAAAGCCGAGAGAAGACTTTTATGTGGCACACTTAATAAGGTTTAGGATGACACGAGTATTGCTAAGGCATCCAGGAATAATGAACCACGCACTTCAAAGGGAAAAAATGTGAAGATATGAAAAGTAAGTATATAAAACGCAGATTATTGCCCATGCAGTTTGTATTACACAGGAAGATATAAAATGATTACCACATGAAGAAATATGAAACAAGTCAATAGACTTATGATTCGAAAAACTTATTGCGTTGTCTGTGATCCGTTTCGTATGTAACGTTTGTGATGCTTCTTTGTTTTCTAATTGCGACAGTACAGAACGTGTATACGTACAGCTACTACATAGCAAAATATGCAGACAATTGCAAACAAGAGAACTTGCTAACGAGGACCTACATTTATATCTGTAATACCTCTGTTTCCTTCCCAATTTCTCTCACTTCATGCTCCCCATCGTCAAGTGAAAATACGCGTAAAGTTCCATGATGCCACCCAATCTAAATGGAATTCCGATTGTGGAAGACTACGCAGAGAGACTCTGCGACGACATCGTCACTTTTTGTTTAAGAGTCTCCACACCCTAAGATCTGTCATATCTTCGTGTGGTCTGTTCCACCAACTTAATTTCTTATCAAGTACTAGCTTTTGCCCGCGGCTTAGACCGCGTGGATCTCCAACCCCCATGAATTCTGTAACATACTGAAGCTTATTGTCGGTGAGAAAAACGATATAAAAAGCTGAAGGTGAAGTTGTCAAAAGGGTGCAACGGTAAATAATTGAGGTATCTATAAGAAAAGATACAGATATTTGAAGCATGAAGTACCAAGAGACCTGGATGGGGGAATAACACAGTGTCGTATTTAAATAAATTACAAAAACTGAAGAGTTTCTTTATATACAACATTTGACGTTTTGCCAATAGGAGGCATTATAAACAAATTATCCGAGCTAGTGAACTGCGAGCAAGCTACGCACAGCTGCCCATGTGAGACACAGTTTATCCTGAGATCGACGCCGACGGCTCGGACCTCCCGTTCTTACGACTTGTTGACGATCATGGCGAAGCGTATGCTATGGGAAACCGTAAGCGTTTGAACTGGAAACGGAGATTTTAGGGAATGAAGGTATGCGTGATTTCACCAGCTCAACAGATTCTGTTATATTATTACGAAGTGACTCCACTTTAAGACGAATTCCATTGCATAGGTTCGAAGGGGTTAAGTTCCGAAGCAGCATTATCGGAATACCAGCTTTCAGAGCGATGTCATAGATGGGAGTCCGGATGCAGAAACGGAGTTATGAAACTCTCCCCGACAAGTGATAGTATCGGTCCGGTCCAGAACCGTATTTCTGGACCGATATACCGCCTCGTTACCATCAATTTTTTTCCAATATGCATAGGTTTATAGCAGCCACGTAATCATTTTTAGACGTCAGAATTGTTCGTTCACAAACACAAGAATTCTCGTGACGTGTTATTTGGGATACATCTCCATAAACGAAACGAATGAGTTCCTCTACCGAAGGAACAGTTGGACATAGGCTCTCTGGCAGAATAAATACGTTAATGAAAGAAGTGAAATGAATGATGACACTACTACGAAATCACAACTGCATCACTTCACTTATGTTGGTAAGTCACCATGGAAACCTCTGAAGAAATGTGTGAAAGTGATTTTTAGTGACAATTCGACAAATTTATCCACGATAATGAGTAGTGCCTAGTCCACAAACTTAATAATGACGATAGTTACAGCTCTTCTAGAACGAATTCAAGAATGTCTATGGATAACGGGGTTAAACTGTGACATTATTATTATGTTAAAACGGTCAAAAATACTACTTTTTATGCATTCTATCATTTGTATCCTAGTTTAGTTTCATAAAAGATCGCCTCTCACGATTTTTTTCTTCCAATATAATGAAGTGATATTTACATGAAACTCGGTCAATTCAGATAAAAAAAATGCAAATTTATCCATTTCCGATTTCCCGGTGCTGACCCAGTTAAAGAAATACTCTATATGTATAGATAATTAGGCTTACATGCAGCGTGTCAAGATAAAACATACACCTTATTTTCAGTAAGACCTCAACAACATAACTGTCAAAACCGCAGCTAATTTCGCGCAGTAATTTTTCTGTGATGCGCGTACAAACACACGGACAGAGAGACAAAGAGACAAAAATTCTAAAAATAACTGTTTTGGTTTCTATTGCTGTTATAAAGAGCCCTCATATTAAGCTTTCTCAAATATCTCCTATGTACGGACGTCAGCTAGTTACAATTTTATTATTTGTATAGATTCCTTGGATTTCTAAATCTTCTTTTCCATGCGGTCTTAATAAAGGTCACAAATACTGGAACTGTGACCTACATATCGTCGCTCTAGCATCGTACACGTTTCTCCTCCAATTGCTGCACAGAAATTGAAGTCTGCTTTCGTCTTCTTTATATCTAACAGCGTATGCTCACTGAAGTTTATAACAGTGCTTAGGTTTATGCAAACGTATTCAAACTGACACTCCGTATGGTCGTACATCGTGTACTGGACACATGGGGCAGCATGTCGAATGCCCATTGGAGATCATGAAAGACTGAAACTCTGTCAATTCAGATTAAAAAAAATGACAAATTTATCCATTTCCGATTTCCCGGTGGTGGTTGTTGGGATGTTTAAGGGGGACTAAACAGCTAAGGTCATCAGTCCCCCATTCCAAAAACAAGCGAGACAAAGTCGCAGAGCAGATAAAACCCCAAGGGGAAGGAGACTGCCCCCCCCCCCCAGGTGCTAAAGAACACAAATTAGGCAACGAACACTACAGAAAAGAAGAGTACAGACGAACACCAGACAGAAAGAAATAGCAGAAAAGAAGATGGCCGGAGACTGGTTGACTGACCACGACAACAAAAAAGGGAAAGAGTCAACCATCCAATGAGACACCAAAACAGCAACAAATATGGAGAGACGCGAGGACAAAAGACACAGAAACGGAAAAGTGCAGGACCCCCCTAAATGGATCCATAAAAAGGACTAGCATGGATAAAATGTAAAACATTGTCAGCCATGGAGGCATCGTCGCATAAAATCAAAGGCAAGGTGCCCGGGAAATTAAAAGACTGCCGAAGGGTGCGCAGTCGGGGACACTCCAATAAAATGTGGGCGACCGTCAACCGGGACCCACACCGACACAGGGGGGGGATCCTCCTGACGCAAAAGATGGCCGTGCGTCAGGTATGTATGGCCGATGCGGAGCCGACACAGGATAACAGAGTCCCTGCGAGAAGACCGCAGGGAGGAGCGCCACACATCGGTCGTCTCCTTGACAGCCCGCAGTTTATTAGGCATTGTCAAGCCTCGCCACTCAGCAGACCACATCCCAAGCACCTTACGGCGCAACACCAGCTGCTGATCGGGAGCCGTGAGGCCGATCTCCAAAGCTGGGGCGTCGAGCGCCCCTTTGGCCAGCCTGTCAACACGTTCATTCCTCGGGATGCCAACATGACCTGGCGTCCAAACCAAGACCACCGAACGTCCAGAACGGGCAATGGCGGAAACAGACTCCTGAATAGAGGACACCACAGGAGAAGAGGGATAGCAGCGGTCGATGGCCTGAAGGCTGCTCAGGGAGTCACTGCAGATGACGATGGACCTACCTGAGCAGAAACGCATATGCTCAAGAGCGCGCAAGATGGCCACCAGCTCTGCAGTAAAAATACTGCAGCCAGCCGGCAAGGAGCGTTGCTCAACATGGGCAGCGTGAGC
Organism: Schistocerca americana; assembly: GCF_021461395.2. NCBI lineage: Eukaryota > Metazoa > Arthropoda > Insecta > Orthoptera > Acrididae > Schistocerca > Schistocerca americana. Next base: position 377,173,951 of record NC_060124.1, on the reverse strand, counting down.
AAAAGCGTAGGCATTGCGACCATCAACCAGGGAACCATCAGTGTAGACAGGCTCACAGCCCGGAAATGATTCGAGGAGCGCAAGAAAACGGTGACGGAGGGCCACAGGCGGAACTGAGTCCTTAGGTCCCTGTGCCAAATCCAGACGGACGGACGGCCGGGACAAACACCAGGGAGGCGAAGGTGTACGGACCCGGAAGGGAGGCAGAAGAGGGAATGACCCCAGTTCTGACAGCAGGGACTGGACACGGACAGCTACGGAAAGCCCAGACCTAGGTCGCCGTTCGGGCAGATGGAGGACCATGGCAGGGAAAAGCAGGCGACAATTGGGATGGTCTGGCGAGCAATGCACGTGGACAGCATAGTCGGCGAGCAGTCGATGGCGGCGAATCCGCAGCGGGGGAACCCTGGCCTCCACCAGTAGACTATCTACGGGGCTGGTACGAAAAGCGCCAGTTGCAAGCCGAACCCCACAGTGGTGTATGGGGTCTAACAACTTCAACACTGATGGTGATGCAGACCCATAGGCCAGGCACCCATAATCAAGCCGGGACTGCACAAGGGCTCTGTACAATCGCAGCAGCGTGCAGCGATCTGCACTCCAAGACGTGTGGCTAAGGCAGCGGAGGGCGTTGAGGTGCCGCCAGCATTTTTGCTTCAGCTGAGTAACATGAGGAACCCATGTGAGCCGGGCATCAAACATGAGTCCCAAGAAGCGGCAAGTGTCCACCACTTCAAGCAGGTGGCCGTCGAGGTAAAGTTCAGGATGAGGGTGGACCGTCCGACGCCTGCAGAAGTGCATAACTCGAGTCTTGGCTGCAGAGACCTGAAAACCATGAGTCAGAGCCCATGATGCTGCCTTGCGAACGGCGACTTGCAGCCTGCGGTCGGCGACTCCCGTAGTCATGGAGCTAAATGAGATGCAGAAGTCGTCGGCATACAAAGAAGGAGACACCGACGACCCCACTGCTGCAGCCAGACCATTAATGGCCACTAGAAATAAGGAGACGCTCAACACTGAGCCCTGCGGGTCCCCATTTTCCTGTATATAAGATGAACTAGAGGTGGCACCGACTTGCACCCGGAAAGAGCGGCGCAATAAAAAGGTTTGAAGAAAAGCCGGGAGCCGACCACGAAGACCCCACTCATGCAACGTGGCGAGGATGTGATGCCGCCATGTGGTGTCATACGCCTTCCGCAGATCGAAAAATACAGCAACGAGATGCTGACGTCGGGCAAAGGCCGTACGGACTGCAGATTCCAGCCGCACCAAATTGTCCGTGGCAGACCGGCCCCGACGGAAGCCACCCTGGGATGGAGCGAGGAGACCGCGCGACCCGATTTCCCGGTGCTGACCCAGTTAAAGAAATACTCTATATGTATAGATAATTAGGCTTACATGCAGCGTATCAAGATAAAACATACACCTTATTTTCAGTAAGACCTCAACAACATAACTGTCAAAACCGCATCTAATTTCGCGCAGTAATTTTTCTGTGATGCGCGTACAAACACACGGACAGAAAGACAAAGAGACAAAAATTCTAAAAATAACTGTTTTGGTTTCTATTGCTGTTATAAAGACCCGTCATATTAAGCTTTCTCAAATATCTCCTATGTACGGACGTCAGCTAGTTACAATTTTATTATTTGTATAGATTCCTAGGATTTCTAAATCTTTTTCTCCATGCGGTCTTAATAAAGGCCACAAATACTGGAACTGTGACCCACATATCGTCGCTCTAGCATCGTACACGTTTCTCATCCAACTGCTGCACAGAAATTGAAGTCTGCTTTCGTCTTCTTTACATCTAACAGCGTATGCTCACTGAAGTTTATAACAGTGCTTAGTTTTATGCAAACGTATTCAAACTGACACTCCGTATGGTCGTACATCGTGTACTGGACACATGGGGCAGCATGTCGAATGCCCATTGGAGATCATGAAAGACTGAATCAACTGTTAACGTGCGTTTTTAACTTGTGTGTCAAACGAGTGGTATATTCCGAATCCCTGATAATTTTACAACGGAAGCTTACTTTCCACAATAATATCATTCCTTTCCCTTCTACATTTACTTTGGGACTTTGTAATCAATGCTAATTAGTATTAATGGATTACAATAAATTGGGTTCCTTACTTGGTCCTACACGTAAAATTAAGAGAGCTTTTGGGAATGTGGCTAGCTCTGCAGTGCATAAGTATGAGATGCAACAGATCTCTCTTCCCTCTCTCCCTGTCTTGCCGTTTCTTCATGCTTGCTCTACATGGTAGTACTGTTGTTAGCTTACCTCTGCACAGCCGACCTTCCACATGTCTTCCATTTTCTGCTTTTCCTTCTTGATGCGAGTAGCAGGATCTGGAATCGGTAGGCACGGAAAGATCTCAAAGATAGACGGATATTCAGGCTCCCTCCTCTCCTTGAAGTAGCCATACTCCCTAAACTGTGGGTGATATCTTTTTACAATTACTGACACAGATAAGATGGCATATATATAAAAAATAGGAATACCGTAGACATATGACTTATCATGCTTGAACAGATTTTACATAACGTAAGTTGTCCACATAAGCTACGTGATGACTGTTATAAAAGAGGTGGAAAAATAAGATGTACAAGAGTGAGAAGATGAGGTAAGATTTTAATGGAACACGCTCAGCGGAATGACACTTGAAAGGAAAAATTGAGTGTACTTGCCGATGTTAGAATATATGAAGCAGTTTATTGCTGATGCAGTGTGTGGTAAATGTATTGGTACAAAAGGTTGGCCCACGGAGAAGAATGAAACCAGCCAAGAGTATTATGTTCTAAAACAATAATGCCTTATCTGTGACCGGATTTGTATATAACTATTCTATGAGTTTTTGTTTACTAATTTCAACAATATACATATGTGCATAGAGATCTACAGGAAATACGTATTAATGAATACTTGCTATCGAAAATATAAACTTATGTTGACAAAATTACGGTAAATAATCTGTCAAATTCAGTTAACATACGTAATATGTAACTGTTAATAATTTATATGTTAGGTGTTACGATAAATTATTTGTTGGAATACATTTAGCCGCATATAATACGTTCATACTCACCGCATGCTGTTCTCTATCAGTTTCTGAAATTGTGTAGTTGCTCTAAAGTTGTTAATTCTCGCCTTTTGTTTTTTTAAATTCACACCTATAGTGTTTGAGCCATTTTTCCCTACGCACATTGTTATTCGTATTAGTATTTGTTCTGTTACATGGCGATTCTTTCGTCTAGTTGCCTAACTAAGTAAGGTTAATTTATCTGCCAGTTACAGAATTGATTTCAGTCGGATAATTGGTTTTTAATTTTTTGATAACCTCTGTTTTCATTGTTAATTGTTCTTGCGTATTAATATTTTCAGCACCTCCGCTTCATTGGAACAAAGACTGTATTTGTACATCGAACAATGTGGCCATGTTATCAGCTGTTACAAGAAGTAGTATTCATAAGTGATAACACTTTCAATCAAATAATCCCTACTGATGAACCAAAGGAACATTCTAATGGATATCCCAGGAACGATTAGAAAATAGATCGGTGCCAGAGAGCATCATTCCGTGATACTTGCGGTTTCCATAGGATTTCGAATAATCGGTGTTCTACCACGCACCATAGGTAATGTCTATGGTTATACTCTGAGCTTTTACTCGTCCTGCATCTCCTTAAGTATGTTGACCAGTTGACGATGTCGTTATAGACAAATAACAGAGTCGATATGGGGATACGCGTTTCCTGAAACAGTCAGTCTCCTTTTTGTGACATAATAATCTGTCTATCGCCTTTAGATAGATCATGACAATACGGAAATTGTTCGCATGATCATTATTGCTTACTGACACATTCACAGTATTTACAGTTCTTATGATGAATTTTGGTAACACAGAATGCTTCTTTGAGACATAGCTAAGGCAGTCATCAGAGAAATAAGCCTATAAATGTTACATTTCGCTGGTTCGCTACCTTCGGATTTCGAGGCTTGAGATTTGGACTCGCTGTGTGATATTTTTCTGTCCTTGTGTCATCATTCTGTCGTTCAGTTCAGCTCGAGTAATTTCAAAATAGGTGGTGCTGCAAGCAATGCCGTCAGGAGATTTCAGGGTCATCTCGGAGATTCTGCTCAACCTGAGCCGGAAGGTAATTCACCCACTGCTCCAGTCGTCCGTCAAAAAATTCAACCTCGAAGGCAGCTTACTGCTATCGTGAGCAGAGAAATCAAATTCCATATTTATGGTTACAGTTTGCTATCCGAAACTGACGTTTTCATATCATGGTCCTTTTAGTTAAATTCAGTAATCTTGGTGTTTTAGATGACATACACCAGGCGTAGAATGTCGTTTGGCCCATGCATTATGTCGGCCAGAATCTGTACAAAGACTCGTAGACAACTTTTAGTTCGCTCGAATGAAGTGCAGCAACATTACTCTCGATTTATCTCAGACAGTTCCCGTACTCTAGCATTAGCTCTTATACTTGTTGATGTAAACCATGTAAATAAAGAATCTATTTACGTGATTACACTTTTTTCAACTGGTCACGTCGGCTTTTCTTATAACAGTAGTCGGAATTACTCTCCATAGCTGTTTCTAGAGGAAGAATGTAGCATACTTGTTACCTATCACACAGAATCGCAAGATGAACTCTTCTTGTTTCTACGATATTAAGTTCGTTGCGACTTCATCTTCTTGTACGCATTATTCGGGGTCTGTGTGCTCCTCACTGTGGGCCCCTCTTTCTTTCCATCTTCTCCTACCCCTCTCTCCATACATCTATCCCTCACCCCTCTCTGTCTAATTGCTCCTCGTCTCTTTCTCTCTCTCTCTTTCTCTGTCCACGTGCTTGTCACCACTCTACTGATCTATTTCATCCATTGTCCATCTACTCTCTCCCTTCTAATTCCATTTCCTCCTCCCCCTCTCTCTTCTTTCTCCTCCTCCCCCCTCCTTATCAATCGCCTCCTAACCCCTCTGTCTGTCCATCTACTCCCCCATCTCTCCCTGTCCATTTCCTCCTCCCTCTATCGCTGTTCATCTCCGCTGTCCTCCTATCTCTGTCCATCTCCTCATTTTTCCTTTCTCTGTCCATGTCCTCCTCCTCCCCCCCTTCTTCCTGTCTATTTCCACCTCTTCCTTTTTTCTGTTCATTTCCTCCTCCCTTCCTTTCTGACCATTCCCTCCTTCTGCTTTCTCTTCCCTTCTCTTCTTCCCTCCTCTCACTACTTATCTCACCCTCTCTCCTTTCGCTGTTCATCTCCTCTTCTCCCATCTCTCTGTCCATTTTCTCCTCCCACTACCTGGGTCCATCTCCTCTACAATCTGTGTCCAACTCGCCCTTCCCCTTCTCTGTAAGTCCATTTCCTTCTTCCCCTTCTCTCTCCACATTATCACCCCCCCCCCCCCCCCCTGAATAGAAGGCGGGTAGTTCTAACCCCACAGTGTTTCTATCCAGATCGTAACAAATACTTGTACCAAACTTGACGGATATAGAGAAATTCAAATGGCTCTAAGCACTATGGGACTTAACGTCTGAGGTTATTAGTCCCCTAGACTTAGAATTACTTGAACTTAACTAACCTAAGGACATCACACACATCCATGCCCGAGGCAGGATTCGAACCTGCGACCGCAGCAGCAGCGCGGTTCCAGACTGAAGCGCCTAGAACCGCTCGGTCACAGCGGCCGGCGACGTAAATCAAATGGCTCTGAGCACTATGCGACTTAAATTCTGAGGTCATCAGTCGCCTAGAACTTAGAACTAATTAAACCTAACTAACCTAAGGACTTCACACACATCCATGCCCGAGGCAGGATTCGAACCTGCGACCGTAGCGGTCGCTCGTCTCCAGACTGTAGCGCCTAGAACCGCACGGCCACTCCGGCCGGCGACGGAAATCGTTCCAGTGGTATAGGCTGAGATATCTTACAGCAGATTTGCCGGCGTACACACATAACAAACATGTTTCACATATATTTAACATAATTACAGGTATTTTTACTTGTACTTCACTTGCATCTCTAACAAATTTCGCCTTGCTGTTTTACACAGATTGGAACAAGTTTTGCATCACCCTGGTTCCCTGAACTCCAGAATATAGACGTTGGCTGTGGATATTGTATCACAGACACAGTCCCTTTGACTGTTCAGAGACGTCACTAAACCCGCTCAAAGATGTAAACAACCATGCATGAGCAGCGCCTATAAGACGGAGGGGGTCCGACAACCGATGAGTTCCAGTCATTCCACCAGAAAGGAGACACACGGCTCGTGTTGTCTGTAGTTCAACCACGGCTAGATGGTCAATACCGCGGTGCGATCGCGTCCCCATTGTTACTTTGTACCAGGAAGGGCTCTCAACAAGGGAAGTGTCCAAGAGTCTTGGATTGAAGCAAAGCGATGTTGTTCGGACGTGGAGGAGATACAGAGAGAGACAGGAACTATCGATGACATGCCTCGCTCAGGCTGCCCAAGGGCTACTGCTGCAGTGGATGACCGCTACCTACGGATTAGGGCTCGGAGGAACACTGACAGCAACATCACCGTGTTGAATAATGCTTTACGTGCAAGCACAGGACGGCGTGTAACGACTCAAACTGTGCGCATTAGGCTACATGATGTGCAACTTCACTCCCGACGTCCATGGCGAGGTCCATCTTTGCAACCACGACACCCTGCAGCGCGGTACAGATGGGCCCAACAACATGCCAAATGGACCGCTGAGGATTGGCATCACATTCTCTTCAACGATGAGTGTCGCATATGCCTTCAACAAGACAATCGTTGGAGACATGTTTGGAGGCAACCCGGTCAGGCTGAACGCCTTAGACACACTGTCGTGCGAGTACAGCAAGGTGAAGGTTCCTTGCTGTTTTGGAGTGGCATTATGTGGGGCCGACGTACGCCGCTGGTGATCATGGAAGGCGCCCTAACGGCTGTACGACACGTGAATGCCATCCTCCGACCGATAGTGCAACCATATCGGCAGCATATTGGCGAGGCATTCGTCTTCATGGACGACAATTCGCGCCCCCATCGTGTACATCTTGTGAATGACTTCCTTCAGGATAACGACATCAAATGGCTCTGAGCACTATGGGACTTAACTTCTAAGGTCATCAGTCCCCTAGAACTTAGAACTACTTAAACCTAACTAACCTAAGGACATCACACGCATTCATGCCCGAGGCAGGATTCGAACCTGCGACCGCAGCGGTCGCACGGCTCCAGACTGTAGCGCCCAGAACCGCTCGGCCACCCAGGCCGACCATAACGACATCGCTCGACTAGAATAGCTAGCATGTTCTCCAGACATGAACCCTATCGAACATGCCTGGGACAGATTGAAAAGAGCTGTTCATGGACGGCGTGACCCACCAACCACTCTGAGGGATCTACGCTGAATTGCCGTTTAGGAGTGGGACAATCTGGACCAGCAGTGTTTTGATGAACTTATGGATAGTATGCCACGACGAATACGGGCATGAATCAATGAAAGAGGACGTGCTGCATTAGAGGTAGCGGTGTGTACTGCAATCTGGACTACCACCTCTGAAGGTCTCACTGTATGATGGTACAACAGGCAATGTGTGGTTTCCATGAGCAATAAATAGAGCGGAAACTACGTTTATATTGATCTCAATTCCAATTTTCTGTGCAGGTTCCGGAACTCTTGGAACCAACGTATGCAAAACTTTTTTTGATATGTGTATTTTCACGCAGTATAATGTTTAAGATGTCGCATCTCGTGAACTATACGACGTACAGTGACACTTTTTTTTTCTAGGCACATCCGATTGCATATGTGGTTACTGTTTGCGGAAAAAGTTGCGAATAGACTTAGTAACATAGAAGTAACAAATTAAAAAGTCATGCACGATGCGGCAATATTCCACGTTTCTCAGTCATGACTTCACATCTCCTAAACTTTGTCTCGTGCAATCATATATTTTTGTAGATACATTCGAGGACACATGTGGACCCTGCTGCGGAATGTGTTGTTAACTGAGTTAGTAGCAAAAAAGTATTAAATTTAAACGTCATAAATGACGTAGCAGTTACTCTTAGATCAAATAGCGTATGACGTTATACCTCCTGAACTATGTTTTGTACAATGATATAATTTTGCTGGTACATTCAATGGTATATACTGGTACATTCAATGGTATATATGATTACTGTCTGCAAAATCTATCGGGAATAGAGTAGTAGTAAAGAAGCAATAAATCAAAACGTAATGCTGCATGAACAGCGAAACTATAGTGAAGATAAACTATTTCCCTTTCTTCGTTTGGTGGGGTTGTGAGCGACAAAAAGTTTCCTAAGAGTTTGAAATTATGTACAAAGTTTGTTGTAAATCACTAAGTGCTTTCGTTTAAAATACTTGTTGAACATATTACGGGTATTCGCGCGTCATGGGCACCAACGCTTTTCCGTACCCACCTACACCCATTTGATAGGTAAGTGGTTCTTTCCCCCATAGTGATTCTTTCCAGAAACTAAGTGGAATGTGGACCAAAGTTAGCGGATATCGGTCCATTGGTTTAAGAGGAGTTATGCATCATATACATGTACACATATACACCACTGGCCACTAAAATTGCTACACCACGAAGATGACGTGCTACAGACGCGAAATTTAACCGACAGGAAGAAGAAGCTGTGATTTGTAAATGAATAGCTTTTCACAGCATTCACACAAGTTTGGCGCCGGTGGCGACACCTACAACGTGCTGACATGAGGAACGTTTCCAACCGATTTCTCATACACAAACAGCAGTTGGCCGGCGTTGCCTGTTGAAACGTTGTTTTGATGCCTCGTGTAAGGAGGAGAAATGCGTACCATCAATTTTTCCGACTTTGATAAAGGTATAAGGGTTGTTAGCAGAATATGGAATAGGTGGGTTCAGGAGGGTAAAACGGAACGCCGCGCTGGATCCCAACGGCCTCGTATCACTAGCAGTCGAGATGACAGGCATCTTATCCGCATTGCTGTAACGGATCGAGCAGCCACGTCTCGATCCCTGAGTCAACAGATGGGGACGTTTGCAAGACAACAACCATCTGCACGAACAGTTCGACGACGTTTGCAGCAGCATGGACTATGATCTCGGAGACCATGGCTGCATCACACACAAGAGCGCCTGCGATGGTGTAATCAACGAACCTGGGTGCACGAATTGCAAAACGTCATTTTTTTCGGATGAATCCAGGTTCTGTTTACAGGATCATGATGGTCGCATCCGTGTTTGGTGACATCGCGGTGAACGCACATTGGAAGCGTGTATTCGTCATCGCCATACTGGCGTATCACCCAGCGTCATGGTATGGGGTGCCACTGGTTACACGTCTCGGTCACCTCTTGTTCGCACTGACGGCACTTTGAACAGTGGACATTACATTTCAGATGTATTACTACCCGTGGCTCTACCCCTCATTCGATCCCTGCGAAACCCTACATTTCAGCAGGATAATGCACGACCGCATGTTGCAGGTCCTGCACGGGCCTTTCTGGATACAGCAAATGTTCGACTGCTGCCCTGACCTGCACATTCACCAATTGAAAACGTCTGGTCAATGGTGACCGGGCAACTGGCTCGTCACAATACGCCAGGCACTACTCTTGATGATATGTTGTATCGTGTTGAAGCTGCATGGGCAGCTGTACCTGTACACGCCATCCAAGCTCTGTTTGACTCAATGTCCAGACGTATCAGGGCTGTTATTACAGCCAGAGTTGGTTGTTCTGGGTACTGATTTCTCAGTATCTATGCACCAAAATTGCGTGAAAATGTAATCACATGTCAGTTCTAGTATAATATATTTGTCCAATGAATACCCGTTTATCATCTGCATTTCTTCTTGGTGTAGCAATTTTAATGGCCAGTAGTGTATACATACGTCATCCATTTTTATAATTTGTATGGATCTTGACATATCATCTCTATTCGACGTATTCTGTCCCCATGGAACTGTTGTTTGTCTCCAGTGAAGTCTCTGTTCAATGTGAGATTGAATAAAAGATCGTGTACTACTGGGTGAATTACCGAGGTGAAATGAATGGAAAGGAAGCGTGATGGGAAAGAGTATGGAAGGAGATAATGACTTCCAGCGAAACACACGGCACTGCGGCAATGCAACGGCGAGAGTTGAAAGATTGTGCTGGACCGGGACTGGAATCCGGAGCTCTGCTTCTCTATAACGCCTGCTTCAAACGGCTCGGCCATCCGGAAGTTCTTTCCGTCAGACCCAAGTTCCCAACCTACCGCTCGCCGCATAGCAACCTTGCCCAACCCACAAATCCCTACTCGCAGATTTCTGATACCCGTAGGACTTTGGACGTTTGTTGTGCATCCACACTGAAACTTTTTCATCAAACAGCCGTCGTGCCCATAGAATTGTAGATATTAATGGTGTATGTTCTGTTAGACATGTCCGACAAAGGAGACACTATTCGCGATGAAGCAGCTGGGACAGATACATGAAAAATTGGTGTGAAAGGGATATAAAAGAGGTGGAATGAGAAAGTGGTATGAAGGAAAGAATGACTTCCAGACACAGAGGATGCCGTGGCAATTCGGCGGCGAGGATTGAAGATCTGTGCTGGACAGGGATTCGAACTCACCTGTTCCACTTCTGTCAGTTGGCTCAACTGCCTTGTCCATCCAGATACGCTTTCCATCACACCCAAATTTCCTAACATCCTGCTTTCATTATAGATATGAGTGGTGTCTGTTCAGTCGAACATCTCCGTGTCTGGATGGCCGAGGCGGTTAAGGCAACCATTATATAGAAGCGGAGCAGCTGTGTTCGACTCCCGGTCTGACACAAATTTTGGACTCTCGCCATTGCCTTGCTGGAAGTCATTATCTCCGTCTTTCATGACGTTTGCTTTTAACCACGAGTAGTTAAAACACTTTTCCTAATTCCAGAAGTACATACAGTGATACGCTGTATGGTATTATGGCAATGATCGTATAGAATTGCATATAGCTGCTCGTTAACAACACTGTGGCGTTTTTGATACACCTTGATGTTGCTTACCTTGTTCCGGTCCATTATCCCGGAATCACGGCGATTCTCCCACTCTTTTTTACTTGAGAAGCGCACGACATAAGGTGTTGGTTTCGTAGGTGTCTTCCTGCAGGGAAGACAAAGGCAGCACAAGATGCTGCGTAGCACCTGTTAGAGAAAACAAAATCACAACATGCCTGATTCAGAGCGTATACATTAAGCCAGCAATGACGACGTTTTTGTGTGGACTAGCTCTCCACAAGGACTTGACCCTACCTCGATTTGTTGGAAAAGTCTCTTGACACTGTACCATCTGCGGTACTACACAATTTTTCTCCAAACATAAAGAAAGTAACGCGTTGTAAACTTCGATCAATTCTCCACGTTCACTGTGACAATGGTGAAGTACAGTGTCGACCAGTGCGGATACGCAGACGTTTTCAAATTAATACTGTGTTACGTCACATGAAGCGTGATGAGACACAATGGCTCACACGCCATCCTCCTGCCTCGTTTATCCCCGGTGAACTGGATGTCCATCTTGCCAGGTCATAAGACAGAGACAGCGAGGAAATCACACTAGGAGTCTTTACGACGTTCACTACGAATGGCAGATGCAACCAACTCAAAGAGAATATCTGCGGTCTCATATTAACAACTGATGTACAGCGCCCTATAAAAGCAGAGTTACAAAAGGGAGCCTTAAGAAACGAGTTTTGTAAGTATAATTTCCTATCAATGTTTTCAGGAACTTTCAGTGGAACGTACGGTCAGGCATAGACGATAGATAAAGCCCGTTAAGAGAACTTCACCTACAAGAAATATCTGTCGCTTACGTTTCCGAAACGTGGTTCAAACTAGACAGGCATATCAATTGTAGAGGGTTCTTCGTTATCAGGTCGGTCAGACTAGACTGTAAAGGTGGTGTCGCTGTCCTGCTGGGGAAAGAAGTTAACTACTCGGAAGTACACATCAGCTCCCGTACCACCGGGCTGCGGATAACGGTAGCACGAATGAAATTAGTTCTGTGTTATTCGTGTTCGTGGGCTGTTGCTCCCCGACATGTGAGATACGTGAAGCAGAATGGAAAGGACAGTTGCTCCAACTTGTAGCACCTCTGGTGTTCTGTGGATATTTCAGCGCTCACATCGCTAGTTGGGGAAATTCGTGTACAGAAGGCACAGGGCAAAGCTTAGCTAATTTAATGGAAATAGTGACATCATAGTGTCAACAACAGTTCTCCTATCCAGGTGTCTGTTTCCCACAAAAACGGCTGTGTTGTGGATCTTATATTATGCTCTCCAAAAATATTTCTACTCGGTCGATATTCCATGAAAAATTATGATCAGGTAATGTCACTACTATTCTGACGATGGAAGCGGCAACTAGAGACGTGGGATTTTTTTTCTAGTAATCACTGGAACATCAACCTCTTTCAAAAAAGTAATGGAGAATACGGTTGCTGAAATAGGCCTACCAGAAACCGCCTCAGAGCACGCATCTTATTACATGTTATTCAAGGTATTAAATGCGACAGATTTCTATTATCAAAAGAGACATGCCGCTTCGTTACAGGTTAGAAACTCCGTCGTAGGGTGGAATACGATAAGGGAGACCGCACATAGAACGCTGGTACGGCCTGTTCTTATGTACTGCTGGAGTGTTTGGGATCCGCACCGGATCGGATAGAAGGAAAACATCGAAGCGATTCAGAGGCAGGCTGCTAGATTTGTTACCTGTAGGTTCGAAGAACACGTAGGTGTTAGGAGATGCTTCGGGAACTCAAATGGGAATCCCTAGAGGGTAGGTGACGTTCTTTTCGAGAAACGCTATTGAGAAAGTTTAAAGAACGTGCATTTGAAGCTGACTGCCGACCGATTCACTGCCGTCAACATACATTGCGTGTAAGGACCACGAAGATAAGATACGAGAAATTAGGGCTCATACGAAGGCATATACACTCCTGGAAATTGAAATAAGAACACCGTGAATTCATTGTCCCAGGAAGGGGAAACTTTATTGACACATTCCTGGGGTCAGATACATCACATGATCACACTGACAGAACCACAGGCACATAGACACAGGCAACAGAGCATGCACAATGTCGGCACTAGTACAGTGTATATCCACCTTTCGCAGCAATGCAGGCTGCTATTCTCCCATGGAGACGATCGTAGAGATGCTGGATGTAGTCCTGTGGAACGGCTTGCCATGCCATTGCCACCTGGCGCCTCAGTTGGACCAGCGTTCGTGCTGGACGTGCAGACCGCGTGAGACGACGCTTCATCCAGTCCCAAACATGCTCAATGGGGGACAGATCCGGAGATCTTGCTGGCCAGAGTAGTTGACTTACACCTTCTAGAGCAAGTTGGGTGGCACGGGATACATGCGGACGTGCATTGTCCTGTTGGAACAGCAAGTTCCCTTGCCGGTCTAGGAATGGTAGAACGATGGGTTCGATGACGGTTTGGATGTACCGTGCACTATTCAGTGTCCCCTCGACGATCACCAGTGGTGTACGGCCAGTGTAGGAGATCGCTCCCCACACCATGATGCCGGGTGTTGGCCCTGTGTGCCTCGGTCGTATGCAGTCCTGATTGTGGCGCTCACCTGCACGGCGCCAAACACGCATACGACCATCATTGGCACGAAGGCAGAAGCGACTCTCATCGCTGAAGACGACTCGTCTCCATTCGTCCCTCCATTCACGTCTGTCGCGACACCACTGGAGGCGGGCTGCACGATGTTGGGGCGTGAGCGGAAGACGGCCTAACGGTGTGCGGGACCGTAGCCCAGCTTCATGGAGACGGTTGCGAATGGTCCTCGCCGATACCCCAGGAGCAACAGTGTCCCTAATTTGCTGGGAAGTGGCGGTGCGGTCCCCTACGGCACTGCGTAGGATCCTACGGTCTTGGCGTGCATCCGTGCGTCGCTGCGGTCCGGTCCCAGGTCGACGGGCACGTGCACCTTCCGCCGACCACTAGCGACAACATCGATGTACTGTGGAGACCTCACGCCCCACGTGTTGATCAATTCGGCGGTACGTCCACCCGGCCTCCCGCATGCCCACTATACGCCCTCGCTCAAAGTCCGTCAACTGCACATACGGTTCACGTCCACGCTGTCGCGGCATGCTACCAGTGTTAAAGACTGCGATGGAGCTCCGTATGCCACGGCAAACTGGCTACACTGACGGCGGCGGTGCACAAATGCTGCGCAGCTAGCGCCATTCGACGGCCAACACCGCGGTTCCTGGTGTGTCCGCTGTGCCGTGCGTGTGATCATTGCTTGTACAGCTCTGGACACTGCGAGAGGGCGTGGGCGTGAGGTCTCCACAGTACATCGATGTTGTCGCTAGTGGTCGGCGGAAGGTGCACGTGCCCGTCGACCTGGGACCGGACCGCAGCGACGCACGGATGCACGCCAAGACCGTAGGATACCGCGCAGTGCCGTAGGGGACCGCACCGCCACTTCCCAGCAAATTAGGGACACTGTTGCCCCTGGGGTATCGGCGAGGACCATTCGCAACCGTCTCCATGAAGCTGGGCTACGGTCCCGCACACCGTTAGGCCGTCTTCCGCTCACGCCCCAACATTGTGCAGCCCGCCTCCAGTGGTGCCGCGACAGGCGTGAATGGAGGGACGAATGGAGACGTGTCGTCTTCAGCGATGAGAGTCGCTTCTGCCTTCGTGCCAATGATGGTCGTATGCGTGTTTGGCGCCGTGCAGGTGAGCGCCACAATCAGGACTGCATACGACCGAGGCACACAGGGCCAACACCCGGCATCATGGTGTGGGGAGCGATCTCCTACACTGGCCGTACACCACTGGTGATCGTCGAGGGGACACTGAATAGTGCACGGTACATCCAAACCGTCATCGAACCCATCGTTCTACCATTCCTAGACCGGCAAGGGAACTTGCTGTTCCAACAGGACAATGCACGTCCGCATGTATCCCGTGCCACCCAACGTGCTCTAGAAGGTGTAAGTCAAGTACCCTGGCCAGCAAGATCTCCGGATCTGTCCCCCATTGAGCATGTTTGGGACTGGTTGAAGCGTCGTCTCACGCGGTCTGCACGTCCAGCACGAACGCTGGACCAACTGAGGCGCCAGGTGGAAATGGCATGGCAAGCCGTTCCACAGGACTACACCCAGCATCTCTACGATCGTCTCCATGGGAGAATAGCAGCCTGCATTGCTGCGAAAGGTGGATATACACTGTACTAGTGCCGACATTGTGCATGCTCTGTTGCCTGTGTCTATGTGCCTGTGGTTCTGTCAGTGTGATCATGTGATGTATCTGACCCCAGGAATGTGTCAATAAAGTTTCCCCTTCCTGGGACAATGAATTCACGGTGTTCTTATTTCAATTTCCAGGAGTGTATTTTTCGTAGTGTTACCACGGTTTTGAGAAACAGAGGTAAATTTAGATTGTTTTTATTAATTTTGAACGAGAATGTCGTTAGAACATACTTTAAAATGCTAATATACCGTATGCTATAGAGAAAGAAATTATTTATTTTCCCAAAACATTGCAGCGATACATTTATTTGTGTAACACTGAGTCTACATTCGGCAACCACCCATGTTTTACATTCCCGATAGAGAACACAAGACGTAGAAGAGAGCGAAGAAGAAGATCCGGAAATGATGGCAAAGGTGATCTCCAATGAGGAAACGCTCCACAACACCAAAGACGGCAGCAACGCCAACAGCAAGGATGTGCCATGCAATGCATCTACCTGAGATCTATATTTACATCTACATCTACATGGATACTCTACAAATCACACTTTAAGTGTCTGGCACACCTTCACAATAATTCTCTTTTATTCCATTCTCGAACAGGCCGCGGAGAAAACGAACACCTATGTTATTCTGTGCGAGCTCTGATCTCCCTTATTTATGATGTTTTCTCACTATGTAAGTCGGCGTCAAAAAGATGTTTTCCCATTCGGAGGAAAACGCTGATGATTGAAATTTTGTGAGAAAATCGCACAGCAACGAGAAACGCTTTTGATTTAATGATGTCGCCCCAAATCCTGTGCCGTATCCGCGACACTACCTCTCCCCTATCTCTCGACAATACAAAACATGCTGCCCTGTTTTTTTTTTTTTTTTTTTTTATTTCTCGAGATACTCCGTTAATCCTATCTCGTAAGGATCGCACACCGCGCAGCATTACTCCAGAAGAGGACGGAAAAGCGGTGTGTAGATAGTTTCTTTAATAGATCTGTTACATCATCTAACTGTTCCGCCAATAAAACCCACTCTTTGGTTCGCCTTCCCCACAACATTATTTGTGTGTTCTTTCCAACTTAAATTGTTCTTAATTGTAGTTCCTAGGTATTTAGTTGAATTTGCAGCCTTTAGAATTGATTGATTTATTGTGTAATCGAAGTTAATGGATTTCTTTTAGCACTCATGTGGATGACCTCACACGTTTCATTATTTAGGGTCAACTGCCCGTTTCCGATTCATACAGCTATCTTATGTAAATCGTTTTGCAATTGGTTTTGATCTTCTGATGACTTTACAAGACTATGAACGACAGCATCTTCTGCAAGTAACCTAAGACGGATTCTCAGATGAACTTCTAAATCATGTATGCAGATAAGGAACGGCAGAGGGCCTATAACACTAACTTAGGAAACGCAAGAGGACCCTTCCGTCAGTTACTACGACTTGTACCTCTCAGACAGGAAATCATGAATTCAATCGCATAAGATAGACGATATTCCATAAGCACGCTATTTGACTACGAGCTGCTTGGGGAGTATGGTGACAAAAGCCTTCTGGAAATCTAGAAATACGAAATCCTGTATCGATAGCGCTCAACATTTTGTACAGAGCTAGTTGTGTTTCACAAGAACGATGTTTTGTAAACCCATGTTGACTGTTCTCTTCGAGGTAATTCACAATGTTCGAAGACAATATATGTTCCAAAATCCTGCTGCATGTCGACGTTAATGATATAGGTCTGTTATTTAGTGGATAATCCTGCTGCCTTTCTTGAATATTGGTGTGACTTCTGCAACTTCCCAGTCTTTGGTACGGACCTCTAGTCGAGATATCGGTTGTATATGACTGATAAGTGTGGAGCTATTGCATCAGCATATTCTGAAAGGAACCTCATTGGTATAAAATTTGGACCGGAAGACTTGATTTTATTAAGTGATTTAAGTTTCTTCACTACTCTGAGGAGATCTACTGCTAGTTACTCATATTGGTAGCTTTTTCTTGATTCGAGTGCTGGAATATTTACTTCGTCTTCTTTGGTGGATGAATTTCGGAAGGTTGAGTTTAGTAACTCTGATTTAGCAGCACTCTCATCGATAGTATTTCCACTATTATCATGCAGAGAAGGCACTGATTGTGTCTTGCCGCTAGCGTACTTTATGTACGATCAGAATCTCCTTGGATTTTCTGGCAGGTTTCGAGGCAAAGTTTCGTTGTGGAAACTATTGCAAGCCGCACTAAATTTCGAGCTTTTGTAAAAGATCGCCAATCATGTGGTTTTGCGTTCGTTTAGATTTGATATGCTCTTTTCGTTATTTCTGCGACACTATTCTGACCTGTTTTGTGCACCATGGGGAATTGGCTCCGTCGTTTGTTAATTTGTTTGGTGTAAATCTCTCAATTGCTGTCGATACTATTTGTTTGAATTCAAGCGACATGTGTTCTACACTTACATTGTTAGGAGGGAATGAAAATTTTCTCTCGGGAAGACGTCAAGTGAACGTTTTATCTGCTTTTTTGAATGGATATAATTTTTCGTTTATTTTTGGTGGATTTGGGAATTATGGTATTTAGCTTCGCTAAGACAACCCTGTGTTCACTGATCCCTGTATCCGTTTCGATTCTAGTTATTATCTCACGATTATTTATTGCAAAGTGGTCAAGTATGTTTTCGTAACCATTAATTATTCGGGTGGGTTCATCAACTAATGGCTAAAAATGATTTTGAGAGAATACGTTTAGCTTAATGTCGGATGGTGTTTCTATGCCTACCTCCGGATTAAAACACATATTTTCACTAACGTAACGAGGGTAAATTGAAGTCGCCACCAACTATAATCGTATGAGTCGGGTACGTGTTTGAAGTTAAGACTCAACTTTTCATTGAACCTTTTAGCATTTGTATTATCTCAGTTGGGACGGCGGTTGAAGGATCCAATTCCGGTTGCCACCAAAGACAGCTACCCATACTAACTCATAAGAACTATCTATTCCAATTTAACTACAAGATAAACTAATTTTAACAATAACAAACACGCCATCGCCAACTGTATTTAGCTCGTCCTTTCTGAACGCCGTCTGGTCCTTCGCAAAAATTTCGGAAACATTGTCAGCGTCAGGTAACACCTGGAACCTGTTTGTCAGAATAACCAGCCCTAGGAAGGCTTTCGCAACCTGTCACGCTGCAAGAGGACCTCCCAGTACACCACAGATGAGTGCTGAACCTCAGTGCGACCAGTAATTGGTCTGGCCACCGGTGCGAACTAATCGGAGAACTCGTTACACTTTCTGGACGTCCGTTGGACCCACACGGACGATCAACAACAGCCCGATGCAGCCTAAAGCTGTGTGATACAGGTTGGCGCAGGGGAACGGGAAATTTTGAACGTCACAGTTGGCAGCACTGTAGCGCCGCCAGATGTTCGAAACTTTGCACAATTGATGTGAACGCATTGCCATTTAGTAATCATGGAGGATTGGACTCGTGCGGAACGTGCAGTAGCTGTGAGAGCGTTTTACAAAAATGGTGATAGTGCGACTGCCGCGCAGAGAACATTTCGACAGCATTACCAGCTTGGACTTCATGGACGTGTCCCATCTGTGCATGCGATTACAACGTGGGTGCGCAATTGTGAGGAAACAGGATCTGCCTTGAAAAAGAAACCTCCAGGTGGCATTCCAACGGTACGTACCCCAGAGAACATTGCAGCTGCTAGAGCTGCAATCGAGAGAAGTCCTCGCCGCTCCGTTCGACAGCATGCATCTTCGCAAGGGATTAAGCGACGAAGCATACAAAGAGTACTGCACGAATTAGACTTCCATCCCTATAAGTTGCAGATTGTGCAACACTTACATGAACGAGTCCCAGCGTCACGTATGGAGTTTAGTAGCCAGATATTGGCTAAAATCAACGAGGACGCGAATTTCCTTGGTAACTTATGGATATCAGACGAAGCCCATTTCCACCTGGACGGATTCGTGAACAAACAGAATTTTCGTTATTGGGCACAGGACAATCCTTGTGAGTTTCACCAGCGACCACTACATAGCGCTAAGCTCACAATATGGTGTGCTGTATCATGTCATGGTGTTATCGGCCCTTATTTTTTTGAACGTGAGGATGGTAGTGCAGTGACAGTAACATCCGCTCGATATGTTGAAATGCTTCAAAAATTCTTTACACCGAGACTGTACGAGCTTGATCTTAACGTCGAAAACATGTGGTTTCAGGAGGACGGAGACACGTCACACACTGCTCGACAATCGATGGCAGCAGTTCGTCAATTGTTTGGAAGACGCATTATTTCACGTAACGTGACTTGCATGGCCTGCGAGATCCCCTGATCTTAGTGTGTGCGACTTCTTCCTGTGGGGATATCTTAAAGGCAAGGTGTACCGTACACGTCCTGCAACAATCCGTGAACTGAAGGAGAACATTGAAAACGAAATCACTGCCATTCCCCAAGATTTGCTACACCGCGCGTTCCAGAGTTTTCATAACAGGCTGTTACAGTGTGAACGCCGAATGGGAACACATCTTTCCGATGCCATCTTTAAAAAGTAAAGAGACACTTTTGGTCATTTTGATTGTAAAGACATACTGAATACTGGCATACTGAATACATTCACTTTCGTTAATAAATTACTAGTTTTATGAATTTATTCATGGAAATGACGTTATTTCGAAATTTCCCGTTTCCCTGCGCCACCCTGTATTAGCCAGCGCAGCCTGGAGCTGAGAGTGATGTCACCAACTGAGCTCGCACCCGCACACTTACTATCAGAGCCCCTGTCCATGCTAAAGATGGTGGAAAACTACACCGCACAGACAAAAAAACGACTATAGACGCGCACTACGAAACTCTACTATAGAAGCTGACATAAACAGAAGAACTTTGCCTAATAAACTAAATTAAAAAGCAGAGATTCAAAAACTAAACTATTAAAGCATACAGGTGAGACTAAATAATTCCTTCCTGTTTAGGAACACAAACTAAAACGCGAGACGTGTGTCAGCTAAATACTAAATGTTGAATAAAACCCATGAAAGTCTTCTCTGATGTACGTTGCTCGGTTGTATGGGTTTCACATTTGTGCAGTGACCGAGCGAGGTGGCGCAGTGGTTAGCACACTGGACTCGCATTCGGGAGGATGACGGTTCAATCCCGTCTCCGGCCATCCTGATTTAGGTTTTCCGTGATTTCCCTAAGTCGTTTCAGGCAAATGCCGGGATGGTTCCTTTGAAAGGGCACGGCCGATTTCCTTCCCCATCCTTCCCTAACCCGAGCTTGTGCTCCGTCTCTAATGACCTCGTTGTCGACGGGACGTTAAACACCACTAACCTAACCTTTGTGCAGTGCACTAAATGCAAAATATGTTTTTGTTGCAGAGATAAAATCAACTTTTTTTGCAATTCCATAAGTAATAGCAGAAGGAGCTATGAAAGGCACATATCGTCCCACGCTAAGACCATTGTGCAAGAAGAATGACGCGTTATCAGAGGACAGTACGCGCTCTGGGTGTCCTGCAGACACAGTACACTGTGGTGCAGATAACAGATGCCTCACGGTGCGAGAGTGAAATGGCGCAGCAACTGGAAACGACGTCCAAAGGTGAATTACTCGGGACAGTACGATTCTAGTGGGCAAAACGACTAATTTCCACACAAATTAACCGTGAGTTCTGGTTGGATGTGGGCCAAATGCAATGTCACGTCCAACCACAGTGAAGTGGTGCCGACGGTCTGGGCAAGGCCGCACAGATGTGGCCGATTCTGATCGGGAAGGAGGGCCATCGACTTCCATGTCGACCACAGACGACAGTGTGAAGGCAGTCGAGGAACTGATTCAAAGCGATCAAAGATTTTGCGACGACGAAGCAATTTACATAGCGGTTCTGGAATGGCTCCGTGACCAAGGAGCTAATTTCGATAGTCGGGGAACTGAGCGACTGGTAAAATGTCCCGAGGGTTGTTCACAGAGTTTTGATGACTATATTGCTAAATAGTATCACGTGCTTGTCTCAGTTGGATCTGTAATGCAGCATTATAAAAGTCACTTGCCCTGCCATAATAATGTGTAACTTACTCTTTGAAGGCCTTGCAGTGAACAGTTTCCTGATATTATTTGCAGGCATAATAACTAACATGTCAGTTTACAAATAAAATCCGTCAAAATAATCCGTGAAAGAACGTCATTACTAGAATGAATAACGAGGTTGATTTACGATGTAGACTACCTGCTGCATGCCCCAATAAAGGACACCAAGTTGATTCACAAGAACTTTTTATAATTTAGTGTTTCAGTCTTGTTTGAGCCCAGAACAAATAATTAATCAACATTATCTTCATTTCTAAAATCTAACCGCTGAATCGAGGAGGATAAACAAAGCTGTTTTATATTCTGTCTATAGTTGATACGTGAAGATTCCTTATCTATATGTATTGAATCTACGTGAAATAGTTAAATAATTTAAAGCCGCTGTACGCACTATTCACACTCAGTTTTTTCTGCATTTATGAGTTTATATTTGTACCAAGCTGTTTGCAGTATGGCTAAATAAACCCAAGCTAAATAATAATAATAATACTAAAAGTGCAACAAAATAAAGGCCCAAAGTGCATGTTGCCTGTCCTTCTCATGCCTTCTTCACGTTACGCTTTGTCTACTCTGCACTGATTAAACCCGATTTGACAGCTGAACATACAAGTTGATTCATAAAGAAACAACAGATTTCAGTTGTTTATTACAAACTATGAAAGATAGAACACCTAACACATGTCACTGGATAGAGGAACGTTGAAAGTTATACGTTCGCACAGGCGCTATACTATAGACTCAACGTGAGCACGAGGAACATCGAGCCGGCCGAAGTGGCCGAGCGGTTCTAGGCGCTACAGTCTGGAACCGCGCGACCGCTACGGTCGCAGGTTCGAATCCTGCCTCTGGCATGGGTGTGTGTGATGTCCTTAGGTTAGTTAGGTTTAAGTCGTTCTAAGTTCTAGGGGACTGATGACAATAACATTTAAGTCCCATAGTGCTCAGAGCCATTTGAACCATTTTGAACGAGGAACATCGAAACGGTAGCCCATTTCTTTCCACACGGGGATCAACATATTCCTGATTACTGAAGCGACAGCTTCAACAGCTTATCAGATACTGAAGAGTAGCTGCCACAGGTGGGAAAAAGATTATTTTTTTATGCATCCCCAGAGACCTGGGAGGCCAAAAACAATGAGCAAGCTTTGAGGACGGGGCGTGAATTGTGCTTGGGTAGCTCAGTTGGTAGAGCACTTGCCCGCGAAAGGCAAAGATCCCGAGTTCGAGTCTCGGTCCGGCACACAGTTTTAATCTGCCAGGAAGTTTCAAGATCCTGTTGTCCACCTCTTCCAGTGAAGCGTTTTGGGACGGTGTCGTTAAAATAACGTTGAACCTAAAGGTCAAAGTGAGGTTGGCCGCCTCATGCATAAAAACAAAGTCATTGGAATCTTCATGAAGTTGAAGAAACAACCACTTTTGCATCATGTTCAGGTATGCCATTCGTGTCACAGTTTCCTCCGTATTAAGGAAAGGTCCATAAACACTTCGAACAGAAAAGGCACAAAACACATTCAGTTTCGGTGTTCGATTGGCGATTCTTCTGAAGAGTTTAGTCACTCGGAAAAAGTGTCCTCTGCTGCATACTGGAGACATGAAACGTAAAATTTGTACCTTCCGTTACGGTCACCGGGACGCAAATGCTGCAGTAACTGCAACTTTCAAGGCTTTATATGCAGGTGTCTTTTCAGAACGCTCCACACCGTTGTTTGAAGAAGTTGAAGTTCCCGGCCTGGCCGGCTTGTGGACTACCGAAGGCTCCGTGTAAACGCATCTCGGGTACGCTCGTCCTTTTCATCACACGTGCGTAGCTAACCAGTACTCTTCCCTTTGCATAACCAACCAACTTCTAAGAATTTTGTATGCCAGTCATAAATATCTATGAGCCGAGGCGGCTTCTTGCTGTAACGGCGGCGAAAAGCACGTTGCACGTGAACGATGGACTGACTTCTCGCAAATTCCACCACACAAAATGATTTCTGTGGTGGTGCAGTCGCCATGTTGCTAAAACCAAACATTACAGCTGTCTCAAAACTGAGCCTTCCTCTGTCCAGTGACATGAGCAATGTGTAATAAACAACTTAAATTTGTTTTTTTCTTTTTGAATCACCTGGTGTATGGGGACAAACAGCATTTTCGTCATATTAACGACCTCAAAAGAAAAAGATAACAGGTGTGGCAAATGTATCTAATGCCAAGCAGTCCAGATCCGTTTTCTTAACGAGTAATGGCTGTGTTTAGTGTTATGGACACTAAGAGAAGAAAGAGCTGGAGGTGTTGGCGGAGTGATAAGCATGCTGGAGTTTCATACGTCTAAAGCTACTCACATCGTCATTCAGTAATGTCACTTTAAGCAAATGTCGAAATGGTTAACATGAAAACTTTTTTGGTGTTGGCTGAAGCTCCAACAAAGCTCTAGAAATTCTTTTAATCAGGTGGTAGATTTTTGGATCCTTAATCGGTAGTTGCTTCCTAGTGTTTAAGTTTGCATCATCTTACCTCGTTCCTGGGGCTTACTAAAATCATTCATTATTTTATTTAGAGATGAAGAGTGAAAAGTATTAGCAAAGCCTCATAGAATAAATCGACCACGTTTAGCATCCAAATCCATCCGTCTTTCTGTGTTTAGGTTGTCTCTCTCAAGTAATGAACATATCCTATGATGAACAATGCTAAACAGTGTCCTTCACTAAATTAGTCTTAAATAATCTGACGATAAACAGATCGTGATCAAACACTTGAAATTCGCAAAATAACTGCTAATTGCGTTTACTAAAAATAGTTATTATCCGTGGCAGAATGAGGAAATTGGTGACCTTTAAGAGTAGATCTTGCAATTTATATGGGCATTGGACTTAAGAACATTTAATTATATGCAAATTACATCTTTTTCTGTGACTGATATGTGTCCGAATAAGAACACTCAAGATCGTGATTTCAGGAACACGGAAAGCAATTTTTAAAACGTAAATTGTCATCTTATTTCTCGTACTTGGATATAAAATGATATGAAAGGGAGAAAGATGTACAGCCGACGACGACACAGTTTTGACATGCACGGGGCAGAGTCTTGACCTTCTAACGCCTAAAAAACATATGTAACATAACATTCTCAAAATAATTTTGTTGACAATGGATATAAAGTTTGCGTAGCACACATGGCGAATGATTTATAGACAAAGGCGGTAGGTTGGTGAGTTACGGATGAACCATTTAACAGACCTATTTCCTTCGGATGTATATTTACTGCTGTTTGGAGAAACATGCACACAACTTGAATGGAGTTAAAATTTAACGGCGTACGTTCTCGGTTACTGCATCTACACTGTGGACTGGTGAAACTAGTTCCACATGATTTAGCGAAGCGTTATCCTATGCTCGTTTTGTCAGTTTGGTGGAACTCAAAAGGCTCATGCTGAGACCACCGTAAGTGTTACTCCAGTGAAGATGTGTGAGTTCATCGCAAATCTCTTCAAATAATAGTAATCTTCTAATCAGTCACTGCGTTAGCCGTACTGGCCCAGAAATCGAAGACGATAACGAGAAGACGGTATTGCTCTACCTGCTTTTTCCGAAAAAGTTTCACCTCGAAATTTCGTATAACTCTTGCTCCTTTCAGTCATAGCACAAATACCGAGAAGCTAGTTTTGAGACAAGTTATCACGAAGTAGAAAATCAACTGAAATCGCTCATCAGAGGAAACACATCGTGGCTGATAGTGCGACATTCTACACCCCTACAAGTACCAGTTTATCGAACGTCGCTGGAGCAATTGAGGGTACCAAGCGATTGGAAAAGAAGCGCAGGTCATTCCCGTATTCAAGAGGGGTCGTCGGGTAGATGGACATAATTATACGCCTGTATTACTGACGTCAGTCTGTTGTATAACTGTGGGGTCTAGTGAAGCAGGCGATACAACCCGTCGGCTTTGACCAATGAAGTCAGAATTTGCCAGAGAGCATTTATTACACAGATGAAAGAGCTGACAATACTGTTCTGAAACAAATGAATACGAAAGACGAAAAATATAGTTGATATATATCAAGGCAAGTAGTATTTTCACGTTAAGGATATGGCGTGTTTGTATCGTATTATTTCTGTGAAAAATGGAGGGGAAAAAATGGATGGAAATATTGGCAGCATAGAATACCTCACGTCACTTATATATTGGTTGCATCTCGAATCTCATTCGAACTGTATTGGTTAACTGCAGTACGAGATATAAGTTTAGCGTACGTCGATTTCTTCGTTTTCGTCAGCATTAATATCCTATTGTTCTGTTGCGCTATATAGGTCAACTGAAGCACGGGATACAAATTTTACATGTGTTTCTTTCGCCTCCGCTGCCACTAAAAGTTAGTTCTTGCTACCGATAGCAGAAGGAGCTACGTACATAATATTTATATCCCATATTTCCGTTGACCTATATATATGTACACTGCTAACGAAAACGTGCAAATGGACGTACGTTACATTTGCAACTTGTACCTCAGCTGAACTACGCGAAGAGGCAATAAGACGACACATATACAATTTGTATCCCGTATTTCACTATGGGGTACAGTTTTTTTTTCGCCTTCGATGCTAATAGTATCGACTGAAAGATATGTTTTTCATCACAGCAGTGACAATAGTAGCCCATTCTTTAGTTGAGCTACATAGCTATGCACAACATTTGTATCCCACTCTCCAGTTGACATATATAGGTAAGTCTCATCAATGTTACATACGTCGTTCTTCTCGAATAGGTAGTGTCAGTTTACAGGTCAACTGAAGGACGGGATACAAATTTTAGTTGTGTCGGGCGTTTCGCCTTTAATATTGCTAGTACAGATTCGAAAACATCGTACTGGCACTAGTGCTGGGAAACGAAAGAAGAGCGACAGCTGCGAAATTTCTATTACGTACTGGAGCACACGAAAAAATATGTAATGGTGTAATACAACAATGAAATAAATGCAGTAAAAGAAAAAATGAAAAACAGAACTTACCACACGGGAACTTCTTAAAAGAACCGAAGCTCGCCTAGAAAGACATCAACAAAAACCACATACACAACAAACAAAACATTACGAAAACACTCACACACACACACACACACACACACACACACGCACACGAAAGCGCGCGCGTGAGCGCGCGCACACGCAACCACACGCACACACACAGACACACATTCACCCCCCTCCCTAATGTGAAATTAGCTAACCTATTTCGGACGGTACATTTACCCAACACGTTTGACAAAACATTTAAACGGGCAATATGTTTGGGGAATACTACACCTCCAAGAATATTCGTCTAAGTGACTTTGAAGTGTGGAAATCCCGCGTTTCCCCTTCCCTATAAGAGATTTCACCGCTGACCAATAACCCACTATGCTATTTGTGCAAGCCCCTGTGGATAATGATCTGAACTCAATATTGTGATAAACTACGAGATGCTGATAACCCCTTTCCCCTAAATCCCTATATGAAGAAAAACCATCTTCAATTACAATGGAACCCTGACGAAAACTTCCTTCCCTCGATTGGGTACTACTTTAAACACTACATCGTCACACTCTTGACCTGATATGTATTCCCCACAAACTTCCCTACAAAAAGACTACCAATCCACAACTGTACTCTTACTCACACGACATTCATGGACACACAGCCACACAGGATCTCAAACACGAACAGTACGTGATTTTCATAATGTCTCTCGAGGCGAGCTCAGATTTTTCGAATCACGTCCCTCGTCTAATGGACCGCCACAACCGATCTTTGCTGCAGCGCCATACGAGTAAGTCGAGATACACTTGTGAGGCGCATAAGTTCGCCGCACTCACGACATCGATCATACTCGGCAACGAGACCACACATTTGTAAAAAACAAATCGTGGCCAACATGTCTACTCCCATAGCCTCTCTCAAATCATCCAGGTTCATCGGAACAGATAAATCCATACCTACAAACTAAAATGAGATACTAAAAATTGTCCTAAAATAACAAACTAATAGTCCAAATTACCTCAATATTACTAAGCATGAAATTAAGTACCGAATGGATTGCAAACAACCAGTTATTTAGACAAATACACACGAAGAATATTTTGAGTAATATGTTGCAATCTCTTTTAAAATGACATTCAATTACTTTAATGTACACTGACAGCGTTTATCCGGAACACAGAACTGTTTTATTATCTATGGCTGAAAGTGAAGACATCTGTCAGTAGTGTATGACGTCATTGGTCAAAGCCGACGGTTTGTATCCCATGCTTCACTAGACTCGAACTGTGGAACGTGTTTATGCTCACACATTACTACGTTTTTGGATAAAAATTTCAGAAGAGTCTCCTACAAACAAAGATGGATAACATCAGAAGCTCAATAATCCTACATGCACACGAGACTTCTGGTGGTAATTTCCAAGAATGATTGCCTATCGAAGTCGCGGGGTCCAAACGATACATATCGAACGTGCAATTGTAAATCGATCATGTGACTGGTGGCAGGTGCTATGATCAGTTATTTGTGATCGTCATTTTTATCTGTTTTTCGTCGTTCCCTTAGTTGCTCTAAGTTACACACTTCCACGAATTATTTGTGAGCCGCTACGGAAACCCAGACGATTTATGTCGGTAGTGAGTAGGATGTATGGTGTTCTTGACGTGTCTTCAGCGGATGCTCTCACATGGAAAAATCTAATTCCATGCTTATCCAGCGTAGAAAATCGTTTACCTTTTGTCACAAATATAGAGTACTACAGGACAAAGAAAGGAGGGACCGCTTAGACTGTGGTGGTGCGAAGTGTGTAAAACTTTGTAAGAAGAGTTTCAATCCTGAAATACCGTTACAATTTCATTGCGGACAGTGCGGAAAACTGTCAGGAAGAATACATGGTTCGACTCTTCCAAATTGTCCATTCAGAGCAGCGTAATTCTTCTATCTTGCTGGATTCGAGACTGCACCTTGGAAGTAACAGCATCGGAAATTGACTCATCTGCTACTACCATGTCCGACTATTTCGAGTTTTGCAGAGAAGTGTGTTATGTAGTAGTGACGAACGACAGGGTACCTGTTGGTGGACCGAGTAAAGTTGTTGAAGTGGACGAATCTCACGTAGCAAGAAGGAAGAAGCAGAGAGGATGACCTTCAAAGAGTGAAATCGGTCATATCTGGGTATTCGAAGGAATAGAACGAGTCCCGGAAGTGTTTCATTATCACAGTATTGTCCACAGACAAGGTCACTTTAGTGCGTCTGATAAAGCACTTCATACTGCCTAGTAGTAAAGTCATTACAGATGAGTTTCAGTCCTGCAAAACGCTCAAAGCAGAAGGATTCGACCACGAGTTCCTGGCCCACTCTGGGAAGTTGGTTTCTTCGGATGTCCCTAGTGTGCACACGAAGAACATTGAGCGGCCATGGAAATCTGTGAAGTCTTCCATTAAAAGAGAAGGGCGTCCAGGACAAAGAGAAGAACCATACTTGTTTCAGTACCTCTATTTCCACACGTTGCGATTGCAGGGAAAAGTTATGCAAGTGGCAGTCTACCCATATTCTTGCCTGATATTGGCACAGAGTTTACCCAGGCTATGGCAAAAAGGGAACTGTTCCCGTAGCGTACACATCACATGGACTTTCACATGACGATAACACCGACGACGAGTAAGGTAAGTCGTCTCCTTTGTAATGACAAGTATTTTTGTAACGCTATTCTTCGTTGCTGTAGTGGTCACCGTAAACATACTCATAACGTCCGCCACCAGAGTCGCATGATCGATTTACAATCGCACGTTCGATTTGCATCGTTTGCGACTTCGATAGGCAATCATTCTTGGAAATTACCCTTCTGGCTGTAGGACGGACGTAACGTCAAAAGAGAGTGAGCGAGACGCAGAAATATCTGGGAAGAGTCGATTAATAGTACAGAGACTCACACCGCCTTAAAAACTAAGTGAATTATAGCACATTGCGTATAAATAGGCGAAGAAATCCATTGCTGTTCGATTAGGCTATTGGGAAAAAATCCCTGAAACAGCATATCCGGTAAAACACCTGGGAGTAATTGTCAGAATCGGTATAAAGCAAATTGATCTCGTAAAATAAATTCTAGGAAAGGCAGTTGCCAGGCTGGTATCACTGGAAGAGACTTACGGAAATCTAATTCATCCACGAAGAAGTGGCTTTTTCCATAGATTCTTAAGGATTGCTGATCACTCCGGGGAATTTGTCCGGTTCGAGTAATAGATGGGACTGAAAAATTTCAACGAAGGTCGGTACATTTCGTCAAAGGATCTTTGGGTTGACATGAGATCGTTACGGGTATGCTCAACATACCGAATCCTGCCGCAGACGCCACAAGAGGCCGTTGTGCATCGCGTCGAGGTTGCTGTAGAAATTCCAAGAGCGTACGTGCCGAAGAGTCGGGCAACAGGTTACTTGCTGCGATAGAGGTCTCACGCAACGCTAATGACTCGTAAATCAGAACAATTAGAGCCGTTGCGATGCTTTGTTTACATGACACCTTACCACGACCATGTGCATATACAAATGGAAAGGCGGGAATGCTGAAACACTCCCCGTCGTACACCTTAAAGTGGCTTGCGGAGCGTAGCTGTCGACGCAGAGTGATGCAGGATTCACATGAGCCTCCTACGCCAAAATACTCAGAAAATATCCGTAAAAAAATCTCCGAAATGTTTTTGGTGTTGCTCGGATTCACGCTGTATCTTATTGTGATTAGGACATTCAGCATTCAGCAGTAGCAGCTTTTAAAGTTGTTACCCGCAGTATACGATTTCAACGAGGATGTATAATGATGACTGAGTATGGGTGTCCATTGGTCACTTACCTCCATTCGCTTTAAAGTCTTCTACCTCACAAGTCTGCTTTTCTTCGATAATTAACCTTCTTTCAAAGTGTTATTTCACTCCTATTAGCAAAGCTCTGCAACAAACTTTTTTATCACTATATTGCTTTCGAAGAACACCGATACACGTCCGTATAACTTCAGCTCTTGATGCAGACTATTGCTAAGCAACTGTAGCGTCACGTCGCGTGGTATTTTCGTTGTTGTGAGCCTGGCCTGGGACCGATGCAAAGCAGCGGCCATTGCTAATGACTGGGGTCCGCATTATTAGGTTTTTGTAAAATTTATTTTAGCACTTTATCGTTCTGGAAAATATTTTAGCCTTTTTGGAGCCCTGTAATAAAAATATAATGAACTCCAATAATAACATAGAAAATTTTATTGTATTTTTGACACTGTGACTCTGGTTATTTGGGGAAAATGAACAACTAATTATTTCCTATACCGAAACTCGAAAAAAATTCACAAGCAGTTGAAATATTTATCGTCGCTACAAGTATTTTCTCTTTTCATAATAATGTAATGGGACGTCTTTTACGGAAAAACTTCCTTTCATACGTCACTCACATAAAAACACACACTTGAGATGCGTACCTGTGTATAACCACAATCCGTGCCTAACGCTACCATCATATTACAGTTTGGTATTGCAGTACACAGTGAATCACATTTCTAAACTGCGTAATGTGAAACTTTCTCTACTGTCTCTTTGAACATTTTTACGGACGGAGAATTTTCTGCAAAAAAGTTCAGCCTTAGGCGCCAGTAGTCTCGTCGACTGAAAGCCAAACACAGTGGTCACAAATTTCTATATTAATACCAGGAAGAGCATTTTCACACTTCCGTTTCGAATAATTTTTGCACAAATATTGCAGGAAGCCCGTAAAATTTGGTATTCTTTAGCACGTTCCATGGCACATTAGCCGAAACTAAGGCCTCACGCAAGTCCAGATGAAAGCTGTCCAGTGCAATATTTGTCACACAAGAAATTAATGATTCAGTCTGCTGTATGTTCTACTTCTTAATGGTGCGAGTAATACGAGATATGGAAACTTTGTGGGGGAGAAATTGTGGCTTTTTAGAATGGATAACCTAAACAAACACTAATAAGATGGCAGTAACTAAAAAATAAGATAGTGATCATGTAAAATGTAGACTTCAGTTGAATCACACATGCATATCAGTTATCTAATTTTATAAAGGACGATCAAAAAGTTTCTGCTCGAAGGCCATACAGTCCAGAATCGGTATGTCGATCAGGCAAAATCGCCGCGAGCATTGAGGAAATCGTCGCACCGAGGCACCAGGTTGAAGACAACGGTTAGCTAAAACATGTCCTGTTGCTTGAAAAAGTTCATAACTAGCTGCTACACATCGCAGTCCGACAGAAATCTTTGTCTTTTCAAGGTTTTATTTTAAGGGAGCGATTGCGTGGTCATCGCGTTGGACGAGATCAGGACTATAGGTCGGGAGCTCGAGTGTCTCCGGCTTGAGTTGGCTTAACTTGTACGTTACAGCATTTTCGAAGTGTGGAGGTGCGTTATCATGAAGCAGCTCCACCATTTGTAGCAGTTTTCCAGGACGTTTCGCCTTACTTATATGTTGTAATTTCTCCAGCGTTGCGCAATACTATTAGTCAGTATTTTACATGTAAACATGTATTTTACATGTAAACATAGTTTCAAAGGTTGGCACTACCACGAGACGCCGACGGCAGCGCCCTCTAGCTGGTGCTGTGCAGCTCTACGAGCTCCGCCACAGATTCTGCTCAGTGCCCAATTTCATCAGGAGCAGCCAGCCAGGAAACTACTCTTCAGCTTTGCTCTACATACGACAGGTCTAAGACTTCGCATCTGTACAAAGTTATCTATTCTTTCTTGCACCAGTAAACCATTTTTACTCACTGCAGTACCGACGTAATTTTCCTGCTCCTGCTCCTACCCACGCGCCGCCTTCCAGGCGGGATACAAAAGGTCTATAAATATCTCTGTGCTTGTCCTAATCTTTTTTGTCGTGTTCCTATGATTACCACATTAGAAATACGACAGTGCGATCGTGTCAGAGTCTTCGTTGACAGCACAGTGTCCCTCTCTCTCCCCTCGTCATTTTTGTAGCATCCAACGGAAGTAAACTGCGAGCTATAAAAACTTCGTTAGCGTTACCTGGTAGAGAACGCAATAAGACTTTTACAGTGTCTCTCTCTTCCAACATAAAGGGAAACATATATTTCTAACTGTCATTTGATATCGATGAATTGTAGGAGTTATGCTTCTGAATTTCTTTGTCCTGTCTATGTATACTTTGCATGGTTGTGAACTTCCTCCTGTACACAGTTTTGCTATTTTTCTCGTTGTGATAGCTCTCTATCTCTCAGCCTTCTAACTAATCCAACAGTGCTGTCGGAACGTGATGTGACTTCGAGAGAAATAGCAGGGGTCTGTAACTTGGCGGGGAACATCTCTTACTCATCGAAATCAGGTGGATTATAAAGTTATATATCGAAGACTGGAAGTTTCGTGAGAATGCGGCAAGTAAGCGATACTACGACAAAATGGGAGTTGAGCGGTGAGCTCTATAGGGTGTTACAAAAATGTACGGCCAAACTTTCAGGAAACATTCCTCACACACAAATAAAGAAAAGAAGTTATGTGGACATGTGTCCGGAAACGCTTAATTTCCATGTTAGAGCTCATTTTAGTTTTGTCAGTATGTACTGTACTCCCTCGATTCACCGCCAGTTGGCCCAATTGAAGGAAGGTAATGTTGCCGTCGGTGCTTGTGTTGACATGCGACTCATTGCTCTACAGTACTAGCATCAAACACATCAGTACGTAGCATCAACAGGTTAGTGTTCATCACGAACGTGGTTTTGCAGTCAGTGCAATGTTTACAAATGCGGATTTGGCAGTTGCCCATTTGATGTATGGATTAGCACGGGGCAATAGCCGTGGCGCGGTACGTTTGTATCGAGACAGATTTCCAGAACGAAGGTGTCCCGACAGGAAGACGTTCGAAGCAATTGATCGGCGTCTTAGGGAGCACGGAACATTCCAGCCAATGACTCGCGACTGGGGAAGATCTAGAACGACGAGGGCACCTGCAATGGACGAGGCAATTCTTCGTGCAGTTGACGAGAACCCTAATGTCAGTGTTAGAGAAGTTGCTGCTGTACAACGTAACGTCGACCACGTCACTGTATGGAGAGTGCTACGGCAGAACCAGTTGTTTCCGTACCATGTACAGCGTGTGCAGGCACTATCAGCAGCTGATTGGCCTCCACGGGTACACTTCTGCGAATGGTTCATCCAAC
The DNA here is from genome assembly GCF_021461395.2 of Schistocerca americana. Lineage (NCBI taxonomy): Eukaryota > Metazoa > Arthropoda > Insecta > Orthoptera > Acrididae > Schistocerca > Schistocerca americana. The sequence continues at coordinate 377,140,408 of NC_060124.1, read as the reverse complement.
AATGTGTCAATCCTCATTTAAGTGCAAATGTTCTCTTTACAGATGGGGCTTCATTCCAACGTGATCAAATTGTAAATTTACACAATCAACATGTGTGGGCTGACGAGAATCCGCACGCAATTGTGCAATCACGTCATCAACACGGATTTTCTGTGAACGTTTGGGCAGGCATTGTTGGTGATGTCTTTATTGGGCCCCATGTTCTTCCACCTACGGTCAATGGAGCACGTTATCATGATTTCATAGGGGATACTCTACCTGTGCTGTTAGAACATTTGCCTTTACAAGTACGACACAACACGTGGTTCATGCACGATGGAGCTCCTGCACATTTCAGTCGAAGTGTTCGTACGCTTCTCAACAACAGATTCGGTGACCGATGGATTGGTAGAGGTGGATCAATTCCATGACCTCCACGCTCTCCTGACCTCAACCCTCTTGACTTTCATTTATGGGGGCATTTGAAGGCTCTTGTCTACGCAACCCCGGTACCAAATGTAGAGACTCTTTGTGCTCGTATTGTGGACGGCTGTGATACAATACGGCATTCTCCAGGGCTGCATCAGCGCATCAGGGAATCCATGCGATAGAGGGTGGATGCATGTATCCTCGCTAACGGAGGAAATTTTGAACATTTCCTGTAGCAAAGTGTTTGAAGTCACGCTGGTACGTTCTGTTGCTGTGTGTTTCCATTCCATGATTAATTTGATTTGAAGAGAAGTAATAAAATGAGCTCTAACATGGAAAGTAAGCGTTTCCGGACACATGTCCACATAACATATTTTCTCTCTTTGTGTGTGAGGAATGTTTCCTGAATGTTTGGCCGTACCTTGTTGTAATACCCTGTATACCGTTTCTTCTAAGTACTGTGGGCAAGCATCTTATAACCCCTCACATACGTCTCGTGAAGTGACTGCAGTGAGAAAATTAGGGGCTACTATGAAGGTTTCTACAGGGTCAATCACCAACAGAAGTTCCTTCTTGGGTTTTGTCGATAAATAAAAGAAAACATTATTCCGAAAGTTTTGTGTGCTTATAAATCAGATGGACTGACATCTTAATTAAGGCAGACTAAAGTTACATCTACATGTTTACTTCGAAAGTCATCATACGGTGTGTGGTGGAGGGCATTCTGTACCACTACTAATCATTCCCTTTGGTGGTAAGTGCATACTGGACCAAACTGCTGAGGTCATCGGTCCCTAGTTCGAAAGTGAGGAGGCATCCTGCGACAGAGGTAGAGCGTTAGCTTAGCACTCCTTCAACGGCCAAAAATTAGTTTAATATTCTTGTCCTGTGAAGCAGGACATTACAGATAAGAAAAGATCTATGTATGTAAGTACGTAGAGGAAATATATACTATGCCACAGTGTTGTACAGGATTTTCACTAGTAATGATACTTTAGCAATGTGTAAACATGTGAATGGTCCGACTTATGTCTCCGAAAATAACTTGTATGAAAGGGAGAAATCTCAATTTCGCATGAGAAATTGTAGGTGTATTGACAAAAGAACAATCCCGTCTCGGATTTTTTAAACTGGAAGGTCTACGTCAGGAATGAGGTTACAGTTGGTCCGAGTCGGGCCGCATTGTGCCGTGGCTGGCAGTGGGCGTATTTGGGCAGCTACAAGCAGAGGCCTAGCCTGGCCTCCAGTGATCAGCGGTTTCTCGGTAGGCTGGCTCTTCGGGTACACAACACACTCGATAGATGGTGCTGGACTAAACCAGAGATGACTAGAGGTAACTGGTCAGTTTTCTTTTTCGTCTTGAGACACCGTGTTCAGGTAAGATAATGGGCACTACATCTATAAAAAATATCATACGATGTATTTCCCAATTTCTGTTGGCTAGGATGCGACTTGCGATTGTTCAGTAGGTATAAGTGTGTTTTGCCCTCAAATGATGATGCTAAAGCAGTCCTGTATATAGGGCAGGCTGTTACAGGAGCAGTGCGTGCAATCATCATAGGTCATACCACTCGTTCCTTCTGGCCCCTTGATTTTTTCCCTTACCATCTGCACTCGTCCTGCCGCCTGTCCCCCACCCCCACCCTCACATACCATGGACTCACCATTGACCATCACCTCACCTGGATCCCTCGTCTCTGTTCTATCCAATCCAAAGCCCACAACTGCCTCCGTCTCCTTAAACTCCTCTCTGACTGGACATGGGGGTTGCAAAACTCTACCATCCTCCACATCTACAAATCCTTAATCTGTCCTATTTGTTATGCCAGTCCCACCTGGAAGCCGCCACCCTCCCCCACCCCAAATTCTATAAGTCCCTCCAGATCCTTGAGCCCATGCATTCCACCTCGCCTTCTGTCTGCACCTACTGTCCCCCAAGCAGATCCTCTATGGCCTGACTCCTTACCCTCATCTGCTCCTTTTCCTCGAACATATCTGTGTCCTCTACACCTCCCATCTACTTGATCCCCCTCATTCCCTGGTTGATCCTCTCCTCTCCAACCCCCACCTACTGCTGTGCCTTCACTGTTGTGTCCCCCCTACCCTCCACCTCTACACCCTTCATCTCCTTTCCCGAGGTGGCTTCCATCAACTCCCCCTCCTGGGTGATGCCCTCTCTCCCTCCATTTATCCCTCCTATCGACTATGGTCCTCAAATCCCCTTGCCTCCCTCTGTCCTTTCCTGGGCTCCCTCTCTCCTCCCTTCCATCCTGTTTTTTCTCCACCTACCCACTCCTTGACTCCATTCTCTCCCCCTGATTCCTTTTTCTTTCCCCTCCACTATCTTCCCCACTCCTTTCTCGCATCTGCCCTGCTCCCCCCTTTTTTCTGTGCCTCCCCCTCCATCGGCTCCCCCTTCATCTGTCTGGGTCCTCCCCCCATACCCATATGCCTTCATATTCTATAGTGCAGTGTTTTCAGTGAGTGTTCAGTGTTGTGCGTCCTTTTTTCAAAGTGCTGCGAACAGAAACTAGACAGTCGCTGTGTTTTTTAATTGTGCCTGTCTATTTCCTAAGTGTTCTTCATCAGCATCACTGACCTCTTTGTTTTTTATGTTTTCTTCTCAACTTTTTCGCGATGCACCAGTTTTAAACAGTCGCCGTTTTATCGCCTCTTTTTAGTGTTAAGTCTCCTCATTATGTTTTTTAACTTTATCTCTAGGCTGCAGAGCGGCGTATTACGCTGCTGGCAGCCTGCCCCCGTCTGGGGGGGGGGGGGGGGGGGGTATCGAAATACAATAAAGAAAAAAAGGGGGGAGCAGTGGGACAATGGCTTTCTGTTCTAATATTATTATTACCCAACCTTATGTACCTCCCAGCAGTAACTATCCAATTGTAGATTGACTGGAGGCTACTCCTCTGTACTTCAGTGATAGTTTGCTGTCCTATTATTATTTACCATTTAGGTCTGTTGGCTTGACTGCCTGATGCAACTCTCTAGTGCTAGACTAATAGCGAAAATATCCTATCCACATCTAGCAGTTATTGATGAAACTGGATCTACCTACTATCTAGTGATCGATCAATGGCAACTCAAATTGTTCAAATAAATAATATACTACACAGAATACAAAAAAAAAGACTTACATCCACCCTATCCAGTATCTCGCCAATTTCCAGATATGGGATAGAGAGGAGGAGGGAAGGGCGAGGGCTAGGGCTAACAGCGCCCTCCAGCGGTGGTGGTGGTGTGAAGTAGGTAACTTGGTCTCTGGGCTTTAAGGTGAACAATCAAAATTTGATATTCCCACCAATAAGTTTGAATTTCCTGCCATTTTTTCCCTGGCCGCTGTCTTGTATTGCGTCATGGGAGGAGAGCCAGCTGGGAGTTACCTGAGGGATCCCAAGTATCAGCTGGGGAAAACCCATGACGTCTAAGGGGTTGAGGATAATTAATTGATCAACTCATTAATTTCCATTATTTATTTGATATCAAAATTGCACCAGAAATGGCTTTGTCCCACTAGTCACATATCCTTAATAATTTTCTGGCTGTGAAGTGCGAATGTCTACATTTGTATGAATGAAAATCCTTTGATACCATATGAGAATTCAAACAATATAAGGTGCACACAGTGACTCGCAAGTTGAATAAACCTTGAAAAAATTTTACTTAATGGACACTCCCTGATTTGTGACTGTGAGAGAGAAGCTGTGCAATCTGTGGTACTGTGGTGCACAATGCTTTTCTCTGAACTTTTGGAGTAAGCAGTGAATGAACTGGAATAATACACTCTGCTGCTAGTTCTCCAATTGAGTAGATATGTATTGAGTATTTGCTCGAAGCTGATTTAATGTATTTTTGAAAGTCAGTCATCTTGCAAAATTTGGGATTCTAAAAGTTTGATGATTTGATAAAGCCATAATAAGTTAGATACAATTGATAATGGTGGCTGTATCCGAAGAATATATGAGAATACGCTATCATTTAATGTGAAGAGGTAACTATGATTTTTTATTTTAAGTGATCTAGCATGTATAAACCCTGACGTGTTTTGCATCAGAATAGACTTTTGGACAGATGGAGACTGGTAGCAGTTCTGGAGCGTCCACATAGTCAGAACTTTTCTGGGAGGATTTTTTGTACACGATAAAAGTATTTTCCTCCTTTTGAGGTTTCCTTAGTTTGGATAACGCTTACCAGATTCCAATCTAGAATCATGTCATTGCTGGAACAGTTTCTGATGTGACTATTACGAGCAGTCCAAGTTAATTCTGAGTTGTCTTCTACGACGAACTTAGAAGCTAGACGTCTGGCACCAGAAGACTAAATTCGCCACACTGCAGAAAATGGTACCAAAAAGGAGTACCACATAATAAGCGCACTGCAACATACAACTAACATTACATATATAGTCAGGACATTAAGTTTAATATTAAACTTCCTGGCATATTAAAACTCTGAGCCAGACCAAGACTCGAACTTGGGACTTTGCAAGGTAGGAGACAAGGTACTGGCAGAAGAAAAGCTCTCAGGACGCAGTGTGTGTCGTGCTTGGATGGTTCAGTCGGTAGAGCATTTGCCTGCGAGAAGTGAAGGTGTGTCACACAGTTTTAAGAGGCCAGTGCATATCATTCTGGACCTTCGATGTGGCAATTAAATTCCAAGTAACAAACAACATAAATAGATATAAATAATTTTTTGTGATATATCTAATGATGGGCTGCGATATTTAAACCCACAAATCCAGTTTGTCACCATCGGCACAGCTGAGCACTACCATGATATTCAGCCCATGCCGTTTCCATCATCCAGGCTGAGTCTAGGAGACGCTAGATTCACCTAGGTGACACCGCTCCTTGAAGTCACTATGACGCGTGCATGCCCAGTTCGTACCGTCTGGTGCGTCAATCAACTTTTGTTGTCATATCATGTTTGAGAGCGAGCCTCCTGCAGCACGAAGCTGTTGCCATTACTTAACGGTTCACAGAAACACAGTGACTGGTTGCCGCTTTGAACACCTTATTACTACCAAGCATGAAAATGTGAATAACCAGAGTATGTTTCAAAAATGCTGTCTGTAAATGCACAATCATTCTATGTGCCTCGTAAGCACTAACAAATGGAAACACATTTCTGGGTTGCGCACCAGTAGATAAATCACATCTCACCTCACCTTATTCGATTTTATCTGTTGATTGACTTCATTGAAATTGGTCTGCCTATTCATTTGAGAAGCATATAGATAACATTATGACGTCTAGTTACATATACAAAATTTGCATACCGAAATAATAAATGTAGTGTTACTATAATTCTCTTCTGAAACTGTAAAAATATTGTAAATATGGAGTATCATTGTGACTATGGTAGCCATTGTTGCACGTGAATTAAAGCAGCAACTCGTTATCTTCAGTTGGTATATTCATTTCAATTTAGAAAACTATTGCAGGCTTTTCTTTCTTAGAAAGTGAGGACCTACCAGCTTCAATTCATTATTTTCATATGTATTACAGAAAGTACTTAGTAATAAGCTCCCCCAATGGTAAAAGTGTACTGGTTCAGTGATGTAGGTTCTAATTTGTGTGAAAAATTATAATTCATTGTGAGAAAAATGAACTTCTTCCTGTGCACTTGAAAGTAACTGAAATAATGAGAGAAAGCAGCAGCAGGAACACTTCTTTGCCACAACCAGAATACATTTCATCAGCATTTGTACTTTAAATGCAGATGTTCTTGTTTGAAAAAGAACTCTACTAAAATAACTAGCTCATAAATTTTCTTTTATACTGTATAGATGGCAGAGACTAAATTACGTTTTAATTCTTCTTCAAATGTATCAGTCTTTTCTCTCATTTTTATTCTGAGTGGTACCTCATTTGTTTTACTCGGTGATTTTCTTATTTCTCATATTTACTGCCTTTTGCATGTTTCATGCTCCGTTAGTAAATTACTAGAAATGACAACTTACTCCTTAGAAAGAGCGCTCACATACGCATATAGCATCGAATACTCTTTTCTTAAATTACTAAGTAGGTCCATAATGTTTTACAAAAGCGAAGACAAAAGAAGCAAATATTTGAAGGAGCAGGACTGTAACCATCAAACAAACTATTTTCAATTTCTTAATCTGATATATCTACCCTCTAAGACATTGTAGACTCCATGGATATGCATCTTTGAATTTGTTTTAGACCTCCTGAAGATTTTAACCGCTTTTACCTTACATTTAATCACAAGAAATCATACCAATATTATGTAGTATTCTGCCTAGTCTGCCTAGTGGCAAAATAAACGAAAAATGTACCTATTAAAAAAAGCAGATAAAAGTTCACTTGACGCCGTTCGTGAGAGACAATTTCTACTTCCTCCTAACTAACAATGTAAGTAATGTATGTGCAGACCAGATATAGCATGAATTCAAAGAAATAGTATCAACAACAATTCAGAGATTTGTACCAAATAAATTAACAAACGACGGAGCTGATCCTCCTTGGTACACAAAACGGGTCAGAACACTGTTGCAGAAACAATGAAAAAACATGACAAATTTAAACAGACCCAAAATCTCTCAAATTTGCGATCTTATACAAAAGCTCGAAATTTAGCGCGCACTTCAATGCGAGATGCTTATAATAGTTTCCACAACGAAACTTTGTCTCGAAACTTGACATAAAATCCAAAGAGATTTTGTTCTTATGTGAAGTATGTTAGTGGCAAGACACAATCAATGCCTTCTCTACGTGGTAGCAATGAAAATACTATAGATGACAGTGCTGCCAAAGCAGAGTTACTAAACACAGCCTTCCTAAATGCCTTCACAAAACAAGACGAAGTAAATATTCCAGAATTCGAATCAGGAACAGTTGCCAACATGAGTAATGTAGAAACAGATATCCTCAGAGTAGTGAAGCAACTTAAATCACTTAATAAAAGGGAATCTTCTGGTCCAGACTCTATACCGATTAGGTTCCTTTCAGAGCATGCTGATGCAATAGCTCCATACTTAACAATCATAAACAACCGTTTGCTCTACGAAAGATATGTACATAAAGACTGGAAAGTTGCACAGGTCGCACCAATATTCAAGAAAGACAGTAGGAGTAATCCACTAAATTACAGGCCCATATCATTAACATTATGAATTACCTCGAAGAGAACGGTCTATTGACATACAGTCAACGCGGATTTAGAGAACATCATTCTTATTAAACACAACTAGCTCTTTACTCACACAAAGTGTTGAGTCCAGTTGACATGAGATTTCAAATTGATTCCGTATATTTGGGTTTCCAGAAGGCTTTTGACACTGTACCACAAAAGCGGCTTGAAGTGAAATCGTGTACTTATGGAATAGGCTATTGTCTCAGTTATGAGACTGGATTCGTGATTACCTGTCAGAGAGGTTACAGTTCGTAGTAATTGACGGAAAGTCGTCGAGTAAGACAGAAGTGATTTCTGGCGTTACCCAAGGTAGTTTTATAGGTCCTTCGCTGTTTCTTACCTATATAAACGATTTGGGAGACAATCGGAGCAGCCCTCTTAGGTTATTTGCAGATGACGCTGTAGTTTATCGACTAGTAAAGTCATCAGAAGATCAAAACAAATTGCAATCTGATTTATAATAGATATCTGTATGGTGTGAAAATTGGCAAATGACCCTCTATAACGAGAAATGTGAGGTCATCCACATGAGTGCTAAAAGGAATCCTTTAAACTTCGGTTACTCGACAAATCTGTCAAATCTAAAGGCCATAAATTCAATTAAATACCTAGGAACTACAATTATGAACAACTTAAATTGGAAGGAACACATAGGAAATGTTGTGGGGGAGGCTAACCAAAGACTGCGTGTTATTAGCAGGACACATAGGAAATGTTTCTGTAGACTGTCTACCCTACGCTTGTCCATCCTCTTTTAGAATACTGCTGTGCAGTATGGGATCCTTAGCAGATAGGATTGACAGAGTACATCAAAAAAGTTCAAAGAAGTGCAGCACGTTTTGTATTATCGCGAAATAGGGGAGAGAGTGTCACTGAAATGATACAGGATTTGGAATGGACATCATTAAAACATAGGTGTTTCTTGTTGTGGAACAATCTTCTCACGAAACTGCAATCACTAACTTTCTCCTCCGAATGCGAATTTTATTGACGCCGACTTACATAGGGAGAAACTATCACCATGATAAAATAAGGGAAATCAGAGCTCGTACGAAAAGATAGAGGTGATCTTTCTTTCCGCGCACTGCACGAGATTGGAATAATTGTGAAGGTTGTTCATTGAACCCTCTGCCAGACTCTTAAATGTGATTTGCAGAGTATCCTTGTAGATGTAGATGTAGATTATAGTCCAGTTTAATAGATTTTGTTGATGAGTAGCGACAGCGCTTTCAAACCTCCGTTTCTGATTTCTTTCAACAAATCTATCGGTATGTTGTCGTCTCCTGTAGCTTTCCTACTTTTCATATCCTTATTCACTTTCTGTAGTTCCGTTGTCCGTATGTTGGGTCTTTTTTCGTCGTCGTCGGTGGCCTCCTCTGTCTCTATTTCGATGTTTTGCGGACGATGTTCATTATCGTAGAGTTCATTTACGTATTCCTCTCACATCTTCAGCATCTCCGCTTATTTAGTAACAATTTCTCTCTAGAGTCTTCTATTCTGAAGGTCCTTACTCCTTTGTTCTCGCACCCTCCAAGCTCCTTCGTTTTCTGGTACTTCTGTCCCATTTCGTTATTGGCAATATTTTCAAAAGTGTTTGAAAAGTTATGTACAATAGACTTTGTATCACTTAGTACAGAAAAATATTCTCATTCTCAATCAGTTTGAATTTCGGAAAGGATTGTCAACTGGTCAAGCTATATTCACTTTTACAGATGATATATTAGAATCAATAAATCAAAAGTTATTACCACTTGGAATATTCTGTGATCTGACTAAAGCTTTTGATTGTGTTAAGCATGATATCCTTATACAAAAGTTAAAATATTATGGGGTAACAGGAGTAGCAGGGTCGTAGTTCTCATCCTATTTTTTTAACAGAAAACAGTTTGTGTCTGTATCAGGCTTACCACATAACAATAGTCATTCAAAATATGAAACCATCAGACAAGGGGTGCCTCAGGGCTCTATTTTAGGTCCTTTGTTGTTCCTGTTATATATTAATGACCTTCCATATGCAATGTCACAAAATGCAAATTTTGTCTTATTTGCAGATGATACAAGCATTGGTATAAGAAACAATACCTATGATCTCACTGAGCAATCACCTAATGAAATATTTGTAAGTGTCAATGGGTGGTTCACAGCAAATGGATTGTCACTGAATTTTGACAAGACCCAGTACATACAGTTTAGTACCTCACAAAGAATACCTGACCCTATAAGTATAATGTATTCAAACAATGAAATTAAAGCTGTAGACTGTATCAAATTTTTAGGGCTACATATTGACCACAACCGAAATTGGAAAACTCACAGTCTAGACTTAATTAAACACCTTAGTTCAGCTACATTTGCAGTACGCGTGATAGCAGAAATAGGTTATTTAAACATGAAGAAGTTAGTTTGGCTGAGACAGTTTGACAATTAAACAGCACTCACTTCTGAATAGTTGTGACAGAGTGCCCATAGAGAGATAATCAGAAGAAAACAAGGAATTTTTTAAACCACATGGACCATATTAATCGACTGCTCAAGGACAGAGTTATAGAAGAAGGCACCAGTCCCTAGTCAGCACCAGCAGTCACTGCACCAAAGAAATCCTCAGATGCTAAGATAGATTCTGCTGCAATTATATGTATTTAAACCAGCGAACAACAACTGACTTATGTCTCGTGCTGAACATTACTGAGACTTTAGACAATCTGGGGCAATGATATTATTGTACTACAATGGATTTATTATGAGGGTACTACCAATTAGAAGCAGCACTGGAAGATCGACCTAAAAATATCATTTTCTGTTTCATTTAGTTGTTACTAGAGTTTTTGAATGCCTTTCAGCTTGAAAAATGCACAGGCGAGTTTCCAGTGCTTCTTATACGCTGTACTATGGGATCTGAAACAGAAACAAAGCATGGTCTACCAGGACCATATCATTGTTTTTTCCAGGAACATCCAGGAGATCGTGGTATATCTACGAGAGATATTTGAATAGTTTGTTGCAGCACAATTGACCCTTAATTTAGAAAACTGCCATTTCGTATTACATGAGATACACGGTTTATACCATATTAGCAGGCAGCACAGAGTATGAACTGACCCATGACCGATAAAAGTCATAAACGATTTTCCAATGGCAAGCACTGTAAAGGAATTAAATCCATTCTCAGAATCATAAATTTTTATAGAGATAGATTCCAAAATTTGCAGAAGTAGCAAGATGCTTGATTCATTTGTTAATGAAAGGAGTAAAGTTTCAGTAGACTCCAGATTGCAAAGCAATATTTGAGCGACTGAAAGAACTATTAACAGCTGGTTGCATCCTTACTTTTCCTGACTATCAAAAATATTTGATATATTGTCATGTGACTCGAGCAGCGATGCACTAGGCTATGTTTTGAGTCATGAGATAGATGGGAAAGAACACAAATAACATACACTTTTAAATGGCTCAACAAGGTGGAGAAAAACTATTAAGCTAATGAAAATTAAATGCTCACACTAATTTTTGCCATCACTTATTTCTGTTGTTATTGGTGTGGGCGACGTTTTAAGGTCATAACTTATCACCCAGCGCTGAAATGGCTGCAGGACCTAAAAGATCCAACCAGTAGATCCAACCAGTCGTTGAGGTGCTGGGCTTTATGGCCACCCCTACTTGACTTTTGAGGTTGTGCACCAACCAGAAAAATCTCACATGAATGCAAACAGATTGAGTTGCAAAGTACATGTCGTAGAATGTAGTCTAGTCAGCATGGTGCAGGGTCCAGGCCACTGGCTCAATCTGCCAGCAGTTCATGAGGTACACTGACGACAGAGTTCTGTACGCATTGTGGCTGATGCATAGTCCTGCCAGCAAGCTTGCGGACATAGTGGAAAATGCGCCACACAGTGCCACATTGCAGAAAATTTTTGGTGGCTAAAAGGATACAAGATTTAGAACATTATGTAAGGAACTGTGTTTCTTGTGCTCAAAGAGCTGAGATGAGTCATCAATGAATCCCACTACAAAGGGGCGCTAGATCATTCCAAATGATTGAATTGGACATCCACAGCCCATTCGCACAAACGTCAGCACGGAATCGATATGTGTTAACTACAGTTGATCTTTTTCATGTTACATGGCCGTGATCGTCATACCAAATCAACTGATGGAAAAAGTGCAGGCTGTGGTTAATCATTGATTGTTGAAATTTATAACACCAGAAACTGTAATAACTGACCAAGCTACTAAGCTGATGTTTGCATTGTTGACGCAAGAACTGATGCAGGCTCACGATTCTGTATTAGTATCATAAAGATGTTACGATGATTGGAACATTACGAGTGGGTACAATTCGAAAATCCACAAAACACAGGCTTATCCCCCGCCCCCATGTGGTTGTTGTCGGCCAAGAAATACCCTCCCTTTTCGAAGTGTGCCAATCTATCCCATGAGGGGGTATATCCTGCATCCGAGATTTTGTTCAAAAGTTAAAAATTGTCTGGAGTCAGGTTAAAAAACGAGTACAAAGGCTCTCGAAAGACAGGAAGATGGCCTGAACAGAAAGGTGTAATTGCCTAAGTACCACGTTGGGCAATGGGTAATGTCATCTAATCCTTATGTTCCGAAAGGAAAAATTGAAAAGTTCATTTTACATTGCCAAGTAGTGCACGAGGTGGTGGTGAGGACATGTCAAAGTTCAGCTGCACATTGGTGCGTATAGGAAGAATTCGTCCATTTCAGGATGAATATGAAATTCTGAGTAAAATTACCAGCAGCTCCTTCTGAAGAGGGGTAGGTAAGTAGTTGGGGAAAATAAGAGAAAGAAAGGTAGAATTACGCAAGCGAAGCAGGATGTACCTACTGTCATGCTGTAAGACCATGAGGTGGCCTCGCACGCTAATTTCTGTGTTTTCTGATTAGTCATTAGGGATATTTGTGAGTATATATTTTGGTTATGTCTATATTTGTGTCACTTTCATGAATGAGGCTCATGATTAAGCGGAAAGAGAACATTCTAGTTTAGGTAATAAGTTAAAGAATTTTCAAGTGAAATTTTATTTTAATGCCAGCAGAACCTTAGCATGTCTAATTTAGTTTAGAAGGAAAACAGTGATGCAATAGGTTTACTGTTTATTACGTAAGTTGTTTGCGTGGTGGCTGTTGTGCAGACTTTCATCAAGAAGTAGGTTGAGAGTAAATGAGAGTGAGTATATGTATGTGTGACACACTTTGGTTTGTAACTTTAAGGTTGAAGATACTTTATAACGGATGTTTTATAGGTTACTGTTTGCCTCACAAAACGAATACACAGGCCTTGAATGCAGCGAGTACATACTGTTTCGCTCTGAGAAGCCTGCGATTGAGTGCTTCAAGGAGGTTACTACAAGAAAAACGGAATTATCTCAAAAGATAGGGTTGCAATGGGACCTGCTACGAGCTAGATCATTTCTGCAATGCACAACAAATGTATTTGGAGGGGCAGAGATAGTTGATAAATGATGCATGAGGTGACATCACAGGAGCTACTTTTTTGTTACCTGCCATGATCACCAGAGCTACCACGATAAAGACGAATTACTCTTTAATCTGTCTGCCAGACCTACTCTTCAAGATTCTGCTCAAGGGAAACCTAACCTGTGACAGACCTGACACTTCTTGCTCCCTTGGACCATAGGATAGCACAGAATGGTCGTGTAACGATTGAATAACTGCTTGATCATGTGGAAAAATGTTGGACCAAACACTGCCACCAACTCATCGCCATAGAAACTAGCATATCAACAGCCTGCCTGTGTACTGCCACTTCAGATTCAGAGTTGGCCAAATCCCACATTACCTTCCATCAACATGCGGGTGCATAGAAGTTGTGTAAACACCAGTGAAGAAGTGACTCGTCGACGCTAAGTAAAGTTAAGTTGTAAAAAAGGGGAAAAGAAGACTGGACCTTGAAACTCCATGTTTGAGCATCACAAGAGTGAGATTGTTTCACTCTGACTTCAGGCAGTCGAATATTAAGTATAGAAAAGGTGATATTAGTGTCTCTGTTGCAGCCAGACTCTTAAGCCAGAACTCAATAGTCTGGATCACTGTAAGGAGGAAAGGAATGTAGCGGCCAAAAGCCCTAGCAGCATGGAAAGCAGCCCAGAACCATGACCAGGTCACAATCACAGTCTGCCTACCAGACAGTGCTGCAGACGGTACAGCATTTCAGCAAAAGCCAACACTTCATCACCGCCACAAATGTGTATGAATGACCTGAGAGTTGGACAGCCTCCAGAAAGCTTCGGCAGGTAGATTGGCTGCTACATTAACAACAGCTGGACCCCACTCCAGGCATCTCCTCCAGAGATTTCCAGGCGATATGGAAACACAGCTCTTCTGCAAACTCAGCACTGATCTACGGTATTTAAACCTACAGTGCCAGCTGGTAGTCATCAGCACGGCTAGGCCCTCCCATAACATACAACCTGTGCCAATCGTCACCATACTCCAGGCTGTGAAGCAGCCACTGCTGTTTGACTGCCTCAGAACAGGTTGCCAGCACCTGCCGTCCCTTCCTGGGTCGCAGCTGAACCATGTGCTCTGAACAGCCCAGCAACGGTCACTACCTGCAGCCACTTCCATCCTGCAGTGCCACGTTTGTCGCCAAGATAGCTGCTAGCCTCGCCTGGCTAATCCTAACTGGCTCATTGCTGCTCGCTGTCTACTGTCTGCTTGCTACAGATGCACTGATCTACATTCATGTATGATTGTTAATAACGAGTTTTGGCAACAGATTGGCTGCCTACAATATCAGCACCTCCACCTACTTCCAGCAGAGAACCGCACGATCACACCTTCCCAAACCAATACACCACGTAGGTACATTCAAAGCAACTATAAATGAATATACATACACTACTGGCCATTAAAATTGCTACACCAAGAAGAAATGCAGATGATAAACGGGTATTCATTGGACAAATATATTATACTAGAATTGACATGTGATTACATTTTCACGCAATTTGGGTGCATAGATCCTGAGAAATCAGTACCCAGAACAACCACCTCTGGCCCTAATAACGGCCTTGATACGCCTGGGCATTGAGTCAAACAAAGCTTGGATGGCGTGTACAGGTACAGCTCCCCCTACATCTTCAACACGATACCACAGTTCATCAAGAGTAGTGACTGGTGTATTGTGACGAGCCAGTTGCTCGGCCACCATTGACCAGACGTTTTCAATTAGTGAGAGATCTGGAGAATGTGCTGGCCAGGACAGCAGTCGAACATTTTCTGTATCCAGAGAAGCCCATACAGGACCTGCAACATGCGGTCGTGCATTATCCTGCTGAAATGTAGGGTTTCGCAGGGATCGAATGAAGGGTACAGCCATTGGTTGTAACACATCTGAAATGTAACGTCCAGTGTTCAAAGTGCCATCAATGCGAACAAGAGGTGACCGAGACGTGTAACCAATGGCACCCCATACCACCACACCGGGGGATACGCCAGGTTGGCGATGACGAATACATGCTTCCAATGTGCGTTCACCGCGATGTCGCCAAACATGGATGTGATCGTCATGGTGCTGTAAAGAGAACCTGGATTCATCCGAAAAATGACGTTTTGCCATTCGTGCACCCAGGTTCGTCGTTGAGTACACCATCACAGGCGCTCCTGTCTGTGATGCAGCGTCAAGGGTAACCGAAGCCATGGTCTCCGAGCTGATAGTCCATGCTGCTGCAAACGTTGTCGAACTATTCGTGCAGATTTTTGTTGTGTTGCAAACGTCCCCATCTGTTGACTCAGGGATCGAGACGTGGCTGCACGATCCGTTACAGCCATGCAGATAAGATGCCTGTCATCTCGACTGCTAGTGAGACGAGGCTGTTGGGATCCAGCACGGCGTTCCGTATTACTCACCTGAACCCACCGATTCCATATTCTGCTAACAGTCATTGGATCTCGACCAACGCGAGCAGCAATGTCACGATACGATAAACCGCAATCACGATAGGCTACAATCCGACCTTTATCAAAGTCGGAAACATGATGATACGCATTTCTCCTTCTTACACGAGGCATCACAACAACGTTTCACCAGGCAACGCCGGTCAACTGCTGCTTGTGTAGGAGAAATCGATTGGAAACGTTCCTCATGTCAGCACGTTGTAGGTGTCGCCACCGGTGCCAACCTTGTGTGAATGCTCTGAAAAGATAATCATTTGCATATCACAGCATCTTCTTCCTGTCGGTTAAATTTCGCGTCTGTAGCACGTCATCTTCGTGGTGTAGCAATTTTAATGGCCAGTAGCGTAGTAATGAAAAGTACTTACAAGAGAAAATATGTATAATATTATTTTACACTCAATACAGTAGTTATATTTTTCGCTAGATGCCATATTGTGCTAATCCGACTAGTGTCTTGTGCACAGCCGCAACGTTCAAATTCGGTGTCACTTGTGAGAAAGCAATGAGGGGTGACTTCTTCACTTGATGGCAGCGCCACCGTCGAACGAGTCGTCCTGGTGGTACTCTGTCATTGAGGACTTGCTCTCCTGTGAGTCAGCCATGCTAAGTGAAGGTACCACTCGCTGACTTGGACAGTTACGTGATGGTAGGACAAACGATGCTTGTGATCGGTCTCGACTTGGATTTGCATACTGAAGTTAATGTTCTCTCATTCTTGTGTAATTCCGTTGCCTGGCTCACCACCGTTTCTATATTCTTGTGTGCGTTTATTGTCAATAAAGACCCGTAGATACTATAGTTTTTGGCGACGGGGTTGTTTCGTTTCTGCGCGTGTTTACAACCATTGTTGGTTCAGTTGCTACAACTGCAACAACAGCAGCTTACTCAGCAGCAATGTCACTTTGAAGAACAATAGCAGTTAGATTTGGTTTGCCAGTTGATTACGAATTCTCACAACGCTACAGCCATTCCACAACTCCTCTCTAGGCCCATGCACTCCATCAGCTTTTCCATCGTTCCAGGGAGCGAAGGAAGATGGGGACCCGTGTGTGTGCCATTTACAACAACATTTCACAGCCTTCAGGTATAGGACCTGTCTTTGCAGAAGTCTTTCTTCTTATCTTGGGTTGAGCCTGAAACACTTCGTTTGCTTCGAAAACTTGCTCCATTAAATGACCCAGCAACGTTGTGGTTTTCTAAAACGTATCAGTCGCTCAGTGCTTATTATCTCAATGAAACCCACATCGTTGCTTCCTGTATGGAGTTTCACCAGCGACAAAAGATACTGGGCCAGTCCTATCAGGTGTGGGAGGCCGACCTCCGAAGTTTCAGTAGGAAATTCATATCTATTTGTCCTCATTCTTCACATTCCTGCTAGGACTCTTTGATATACGACATCGTTGTCTGTTCTGGTCTGGACAAGGGGTTACGTGGCAAGGCTTTATATTTAGAAGAGCAAATGGTAGAGGAGTTTTTGGCTATCACCAAGGCGTTTGAGGTGTCTGAGGCTGTGACAATACAGTTTGAAGACAACATGGACGTTGCACGCCTCTCAGCAGAGATGGTATCGTTCAGAAGCTCCTTCATCAAGCTCATCAGGTTCGCGTCATTTGTAGTTGGATGCTTCCCCCTTCCAGTGAACTTTCCCTTCTTGTTCTGATTGTTTTCCTGTGCATGACCATAGTCGTCGCCTCACCAGCAGGCACGGTCAGTGGCTAATCATAAACAAGGCCATGTGGCAGCTGTTTGCCATAGATGCTCTCGCGGCCAAGTCCTTGGTCGGCGACGTGTAATTTGTCCAAGCCCAAAGTGTAACGCCAGTGCATAGCCAGGAGCTCATTCTCCCAGAAAGATCTATATTATGCTTCACACTCAGCTACATCTGCTCCATTTCCAGGCCGATACCAGGGCCACAGTGTCTCTCATGAATCTCAAAACCAATCATTGCTTAGGTGATCCTGCCCTTTCCTCAACAGATCACAGTCTGGTTGGTTATGCTGAGCTGCCTAATCCTTTTTATGGCTGGTTCACAATCGATGACACATATCAGCATGTCATTAGGGCGATCACGTTTTTGCCAATGGACACTGCAATGTCAGAAAATACTTTTGGTCTCGACACATTCACGTCTTTTGGATTTCACATTCAGGATTCTGTGCATCTTGTTTCCGACTCCATTCCGCTCCAGACAAGGAAGCACTGTGCAATGAGTTCGGGTCTCTGTTGTTAACTGGACAGGGCGCCACAAATGACCCTGCGGTTCACATCATCCTTAAACCTACAGCCAATCCCAGGTTTTGTTGTACTCGGCCTATGCTTTTGTTCTACAATGGGCTGTCAAGGGCGAACTGAACAGACTGCAAGACCTGAGCATCATCGGACCAATTCATTATAGCCAGTGACCTAGCCCTCTGGTAGTTATTTGTAAACCTATTTGGTCGATTCATTTTTGCGGGAATTTTAAATCCACCATAAATCACAACAGATGGTCTGCTGCAACCCCCTTCCACCCACCGACGAAGCTGGTGGGTGGTGAGAGTTTTTCTAAAAGTGACTTATTAGAGCCCTACCTGCAGCTTTGCTCGATTCCTTCTCTCAACTAATTGTGCTGGTTAATGCTCCACTCATGTTAGTACAATCATTTTGTAGGTTCTGGCTCAATTTCATAGAAAATAAAAAAAAATTATTTTTCACAAAATTGACCTAGTTATCCAGAACATACAAAATCATTCTCTTATCCCTTTTACCTAATAATAATATAATGTAATACAAACATAATATAATATAAAAAATAATTTATTTTACATACACTCCCCATAGGCGAATGGAATGTAATTAAATAAATTGGAGAATTTACTATTATTTTAAAAAACAATTAAAAAAACATTTTTACATCATTTTCTTACCCCAAAAATTATCCTGTTTTTTACTTCTGTGAAAAACGCGTTTTTTAAATTATTTTCGAATCAAATTTAAAAAAAAAGCATTTTTATAACTTTTTCTTAGCCCCAAAAATTGTTCTATTTTTGACTTCTGTGAAAATCGTGTTTTTGAAATTATATTAAAGAATACGTATATAAGACTATTTACTTTCTGCTTTAGCAGTCATAAGATTATATAGATAAAGTAAATATGATTTCAGGACCTAAATTTTTAGACTCTGGTTTTTAAAAAATCTATATCAGATAGATAAGAAAATTATTTTACTTTTAGCTACATTTTGAATGTAAGTAAATTAATTAGAAAAATAATTTTATAATAAATTTCACATTGTGAAATCTATATCACGAAATTCACTATTTCTATTTTTAAGTTTCTTCATTCCTTTATATTTCAGTTTAATTTGTCCTTTTTTAATTACTTCAAGTTCCCAAGGATCAATTAATTTGTAATAACTATTGGGTAAAAGAACTTTAAAATCGTTATTAAGTTCCATACAAATATATTCTCCATATCTAGTATTCATGGTCAGTAACATTATATAAAACATTAATCTCTAGCTCAGTTTTTTTTTAATCTCTTTCGAGACACTAACATCATTAAGCTTCTTGATTATAGTCTCAATTTATATAGAATAAATTTTATCAGATTTATATATAATAATTTTTATTAGATTTTCAATAATGAGTAAAGACCATATGGTAATGTATCTATTCTTTTTTCTAAAACATATCTTTTATTATCATTTATTATTGCTTTTTTGTTTACTTTAATTGTATAGATTTCATGTTTTTCACTTTTAATTTTATTAAAATTTCTATATTGTTCTTTGTTGTTAAATAAACAATTTTTATAGTCTTCTAAACTTATTATGTTTTTAACAACACGTTTTTTAATTCCTTTAGATTTCATTACTATTTTGTCACCAACTTTATATGTATACAGTTTTGCTCTCAAACCACAAAATTCTTCTATTATTTTTCCATTACATTCATCTTTCATTTTACCAACAACTTTCTTGTTTACTTGTGGAATATTATATATATTATGTGTTGGATAATCACTTGTATCAAAATAATCAATCATTGATTTCTTATCTTCATAGAAATCTTCTGTTTTAATATTGTAAATATAACTATCTGTATCTTGATAACATAATTCAATATTTTCACCATATTTACGTTTCATAACTCTATAGTGAAAATCGTACATCAGTTCTTTAGACAGATCAAGTATACTTAATCCAACATAAATAGGTTTATTAAATTTTATTTTTGTTTTATTCATATGGATAGCAGCTAGATTTCAGTAAATATAGTTCTATGTTTAATGTTTCGTTTAGCTACAAGTTTATCACATACTTTACTATTTGAAACTAAATTTATATCTTGTCTGTTTCTATAATCTCCATTGTTTTACCAAATAGAGAATTATTCATTAATTTATAAAAATCTTTTTCAAAATCATTTTTAGCTTTAGTTCTTAACTGTGTGTTTAGTTCTATATCCTTCTTTAACCAATCAGATTGTTTAAATTTTAAAACTTTATGTGTTTTTGTAAGTTTCATTCCTAAAGATGAATATTGTTAAAGATTTCTATAATGTACTACATAATTACACTTTTTATCTAAAGTAGTTATTAATTTACTTTCATTTGTACCCATAACAAGTTTTGATTCAGGAGCTAGTGGTAAATCGTTATGTAAATCATGTAATTCTTTTGGATATTCTAGATCTACTTCACACATATAACCATCTTGACAATTGTTTTACATTTCGCTTATTCTTGTACAATTAAAATTATTTGGTTCTTCCTATTTAAACCCGCCATATGGTAAATATTGACTCATAGCATAACCATATAAAATACCAATGTAGGAAAGAAGGACAATTTATTTATTTTATTAATCACATGTGCACTCCCACAAAATAAATCCCCTACATCCAGTTTGGTGAGATCTGTGAAATGAATGAATGTATGGTCGTCTGCTAACAGCAGATAGTGAATGTGCAATACATGATCATCTTTGAAACGGTCCTTTGGTCGCCTTTGCTGGAACCAAAGAGATGAAATTTACCTGAGATTTGAGCATCTGAAACAAGGCTGACCAATACGGTAGCATGGTGCTCCCCCACGTCGGCAGAGGTGTGAAATGACGTGAAGAACAGCCATGTTTCAGCACTCTGACGCTGGATCTTACGTGTTGGTAAGAACTGTCTTAGGTGTGCTCCGTAAAGACAAAAGAGTAGAGACAATGGTATGCATGTGAAATACTTAAAGAGTAGTTTGGAATAATTATTTCTCTACTTCAGAAACTTTTGGGGGGAGAATTAAGTGTCAGGCAGGTAATATTAAGGGCATTGTAGTAATCTTTGGAAGTTACCAAAGGTCACAATGAAACCACGTGTAGCAATTAGTTGAAATACTTGCGGGTGCTAGTACTAAGTTGAAATACTTCTGAGTGCTAAAGTTAAGCTGAATTACTGGCGTGTGTA
Organism: Schistocerca americana; assembly: GCF_021461395.2. NCBI lineage: Eukaryota > Metazoa > Arthropoda > Insecta > Orthoptera > Acrididae > Schistocerca > Schistocerca americana. The sequence goes on along the minus strand of NC_060124.1, from coordinate 377,119,460 downwards.
CTATAAGTTGGAAATGTTTAAGAAATGGCATGTGCAGGACTTAAAATTAGAGACGAGTACTTACACGTGGTGAGTACTGTGTGAGTCTCAATCTGTGTATGAGACAAAGGATATAGAGAAGTATTTGTCCAAGGTATCAGTTGAGGACTCGCATTTGTGATGAATACGATCTGAATATTACTTTGCGTGTTATGTTTCCATGTGACGTTAGATTCAAACTCTAATACTCTGAGAGAGAGGCAAGGTGAGTCAGCTGTCCATCCAGCAACGCTACTTGGCTTGCATTGCACGGGAAGACGTGCATATATCCCCCAGAGTTCGTGATAGGAAAGATGAATATGACCTTAATATTACCTTTGCGTGTTATGTTTCCGTGTGACGCTGCATTCTAACTCTCATACTCTGAGACAGAAGCAAGGGGCGTCAGCTGTCTATCCAGCAACGCCACTTGGCTTGCATTGCACAGGAAGACATGTATATATCCTACAGAGTTCGTAGTAGGAAAGAAAAGTTACGTAGAGGGGCAGTGTCGTGTGAAACTGGGATGAATACTAATTGATGTGGGAAAGCTGAAAGTGAAGTGATTCTAACATTGTGACTATTCTGTCTGATGCATTCTATGTTGCCAGTGTGATGTATTTCATGTAATTTAAGTATGTGTGGTTTGCATGGGAGAGTAGCAAGATAGGTTCAGAGGCAGTGTGTTATGCATGTTCCTTTTTGTACCGCTTAGTCTGGGGTAAATTTTCGTGATGATGGGTGTGAGAGTCGAAGTGTCAGATAGCAAAAGATCCACCATGCTATCCAGAAAGTGCACTGCAGCGTTAGATAATTACAAGACCATAAGATAGAGAATCACCAATGTAAAGCCATGCCCACTGGGCGGAGTTTCTCATGTGTAATTGTTGTATAAAATGTAATGGTGTGTTTAGGTTATCTTTGAATCATAATAGAATGTATCAGAATAAAAAAAGATAGTGAAAAGAAAAAGATTGGTGGCTTTGTTCTTCGAATAGTGTGTAGTCATGATACCCAGAATTTATAATGTGGGCGCCATTCATATTCACTGCGATGGCCACGTGTTGGTCAAAGCCGTTGGGTAAGAAAGAAAATGTGGTATTGCCAGAGCATAATGAACAATCAGAGTTGTGTAAATTACTAATAGTCAGAAGTGCGTTATCCATTTCTGTTGCGTAATGTTTAAAGATGACAATAATTTGTAGCTTAATTGTGAGTACTAGAGCTCATAATCAATCGTTGATGTTTTGCGATAAATAAGAATAAATCCACTCACTTTGCAGACCACTCATCTTGCAGGCCTGACTGCTTGATGCCACAGTATGAGCAAGGCATTTGGGTGCCTCTCAATGTTTTTCCAAAATTTTCAGAAACATCACTTAATAATAATACATTAGTTTTAAGATATAAATCATGATACTCACCAAATTTTTTATATTGATTTTTTCCCAAACTAACTTTGCATGTTCATAATCTTCATTACTTATGTCACAATCATATAATTCACTATAAAATTTATTATTAGTTGGTAATTGTGTTTCTTCAAATTTATACCAAAAGTCCATGTAATCATATGGATATACACCTTCTCTAACTACTAAGTTAAAAAACTCTGGAGAATCATTCTTCTTAATATTTATTAATTGATTTTTCTTTAAATTTGATGAAAGTTTTTTCAAGTGAAGAAGCCATAAATCTGAATGTATCAACAAATATCATTTTTAATTTTTTTGTATGTTTATCAAATCGAATATATTTATTTTCATTATTTGGTATTAGTTCTATTTCTTATCATCATAAACAATCTCTTTTACAAAAAGATGTGAATCATAAAAAGATAAATTATGTAAATAAATAGGTACAAATTCAGGTTGTTGTAGTTTTAAATTAAACATATTATATAATGGAGAAATATATTTTCCAGTTAAATGATCATGATGAGAAACTTTTTTATTCTTTTGTGTATAAGGACATTTACATAGTGTACAAAACCTACATTTATGAAACTTTTTGTATTTATCAAGTGTAAGTGTTTTTTTTAATTACAGAATATATTCTTCCACTTTCTTCAACTTCTTGTTTTATACATTCAATAAATTTTTAATGATAATTTGGTCCTCTACAAAGAACAGGATCTTTATAATTTCCATATATATACGATTAATATAATAACAAAATCCTCTTGGTTTATGTTCTTGATATTTCATTGTATATGATGTTTCTGGATTTGGTTCGCAATTATCCATTTTTAAAAGTAAACTTTCAAATTTACCATAAATAACAAATGGACCTTTTTGTGTAAATTGATAATTTTTAAAATAAACAAATTCTCCTTTACCTGGTATTTCAGCTTTTAAAGTTTTATTAGTTAAAGAATTTTTCTCGTGTTCATCTAATTTTGCTTTACAATTAAAATGTGGTAAACAAAAATCACAAATAAATTTTACTGTTTCATGTTTGGTAATTTGACTTGATACAAGTCTAGATAAATTTTTTATATAACAAGAATATGAATTATTATCTTTCTTGAAATAAAGTAGATTTACATGTTTTTCCTTTTTAGATTCAGTTATTTTTAATGGATACACTTGATAATTTTTATCACCATCATCAAATGAATAAATATTATTAGATACATTAATTATTTTCTTCTATTTTTGGAATATGATCAGCTAGTATTGGAAATTCAATATTTTCAATTTTTTTATCGAGATCAAGACCAACATTTTTATATTTATTATTCTTTCAGCTCTTTTATCTACAGGAAACAAAACTGATAATATAAATCATAAAAAACACTTTTGAACATCAATTTTCACATTAAAACAAGCTATTTTGTTTTTTATTACTTCATGTAAATCAATATAAGATGATCATCTTAATGGAACATTTTTGTTAATTGCTAGTTGTAAATCAATAACTCTATTTAATGACCATCCTGAACCTTGTGCTTGAAAATAAGATTTTTTCTCTAAAATATGTCATTCACCCTATTTGAATTTTTTTTAAAAATCTTTTTCTGTTAAAATTGTATAGTTTGGTGTTTGTTATCCAAATTCTTGAACTTTTTCATTTATTTCATTTTTTGTAGTTTATATTCACAATATAAATTAAAATTTATCTTTACACCATGATGTACTTTCAAATAGTCTTTGACAATCTTAAAAATTTTAGCTTTTACCAGATTTAATAAATGATTAGGATCAAGTACATCTATATTATTTTTTAAATTTATAGTTTGTAATCTGTCTGCAAATGCTTTTTGAACTAAGTAATCTTTAATCGTTTTTCTATCTCTTGGTATCTGAACTAAATTTGTAGCAAATAGAAATATTCCACTTAATGGTTTATCTTCTTTAGTTATAAAAATATCATAAAATGGTAACTTTTTCAAAAGATTTACGTTACAAACAGCTTTATTATTTATAACAAAATTTGTTTGATTTGGACTTACTTCTTCAGGCATATAAATAGTAATAAAATTTTTATAATTTTTAATTACTTCAGTTAAATAACTTTTAAGAGTTTCACTTACTTTGGATGTATTATTTTCAACAATATTTTTATTATTTTCGTATGTATTATTTTCACTTACTACAAGTGTATCGTTTCTAACACTATTTCAATGATTACTAACAATAATTAAATGATGTAACTAAACCCAATTTACGTAAATTCGAAAGTCCTCGTAAATTATTTTCTTTACAAAAGTCATGAACTCATGCAACAGTATATTGTTCTAGTTGATTAGTAATATGTTCTATTTGAATAGCAGAGTATCTTTCCATTTTGCTCTTCTATCTAACACAAAATTTTTTTAATAGATTTGAAAAAGTTATTTTTATTAATAAAATGATAATTATTTAATTGATGGATAAGGACTATTATTTATTAAATTACTAATCAAAAAGATAATTAGCTTAATTATCAATTAGCTTTTAAAAGAATAAGTTTACTATTTAGTTTAACAATCAATTAATTTCCTCTGCTATTTACTACAAAAATTCATTAGATTTGTAAAAATTGTTTTATTAAAAAATTGATAATTATTTAATAGAAGAATAAGTATTATTAAAAAATAGATAATTAATCATACAGGATTATTATTTAAAATTAAAGCTTTCTTATTCTTAATATATTCTAAGGTACATTTCTTACATTTATTATTATGTTTATGTGAAGAATTTATATAAAAATATTTAAATCTTTAATTTCTTGACAAATTTTACATTTCTTTTTTTCTTCACTTATAACTTCTTCATTGTTCATTGTAGATTCATTTTCCATTTTAGTATTTTCTTCACTTGGATTTCGTCTTACATGTTCCTTGAAATAATATTTAGCTACACTTTTCCACATACATAAGGAATTCGGTTTTTAATATCATTTTCTACATGATATGTATTTAAACATGGTCTACATATAGCTCTATAACCATTTTTTGTGTATTTTTGTAAAGTAAAATTATCAATTTATTTCTCTGTATTACAATATTTACAAAATTTAGTATTCACAGAACAATCTTGTTCAATTTGCTCCATTGATTTAGAAAAAAAATTATTAGAAAATTGAAAAAGTAAATTTTTAATTTTAATCTTATTCATATGAAATATTTTAAAAATAATTGTCAGAAATAACCATCACAATCACCATAATATTCGGATTTATCTTGAGCATCAAACATAGCATGGATGTCAGTGATTTCAATTTTTTCTGGTGCTTTATTTTTAATAATACTTCAACAAAGTGGACAATTTTCTTTTTCTTTTAACCATGCATCAATACATTCTTTATGAAAAATTTGCTTGCGGCTTGTTTTGACATTTTGATTATTATTTACATCTTTTAAACAAATAGGACATACCATATCTTTTTCACATACCTCAGTAGTACATAAGTTTCCTTTCGTTTACTTCACATTTCGTTTTGGATCTACATTTACAAGTAATAATTTTTATTAAATTTATAGAAAGGTTAAATTTTATTACTGTATCTTTCCACATATTTCTTACTTTAGGAATTAATTCAGTTCTTTTGTTACAATCAATAAAATTTGATTTAATGATAAATACAAACAACAAATTTCAGGTACTACTTATTTTTTGCAAAACTAATAAAAAATATTTCTCTCAAATGGAATCGATCGTAGATGTGTTGAACAAAAGCTTACTTACAACAATATAAAGTTTTTATGATTACTGATGAAGAAAATAATCCATGGTTTAAGGCAAAGGATGTTGCACAGATTTTAGAGTATCAAGATACTGATGATGCAATTAGAAAACATGTTGATATTGATGATAAAGTAAAATATGAACATTTATCTAAACCTGGTAAATTACTGGCGTTTAAAGGTAATGAAAAATCTTCAATATTTAGCAATGAATCAGGATTATATTCATTAATTTGATCTTCTAAAAAAGAAGAAGTTAAAGAATTTAGTAGATGGGTTACTCATGATGTTTTACCATCAATTAGAAAACATTGTGAATGTAAGATTAGAAAAGAGATGATTGATTCTTGTAAATATGAAATAAAACACAAAGATTATTGTATACAGCAACTCAAAAATTGAATAAATTAAACATAGAAATAATTCAGTTACAAGATAATAGAATGAAAATGAAGGATGATCTTATTCAAAATTTGAGGGAAACAGTTAAAATTGCGTCAGAAATAATAGGTAAAAGAAATGAAGAAATAAATAATTTAATTTATTACCACATGTAGTTCCTAAAACAATTGATGGCAGTTTAAGACCAACATTTAATCCATTAAAATTATTATATGATAAATATGAACACAACGAAAAAATTTACAGACACAACTATATAAAATCGAACATAGATATCCAAATTGTGAAGAGATGTTTGGATTGAATTATAATCCTGATTCAATAAATCTGTATCAAAGTATAAAGGAAAATTGGAAGATTGTCTGTCGTATGAACTATTTCAATTTTTCGGATAACTACACACAAGGAGAATTGATTAATGATATAATTAGTCTTCATCAAACTGAACTACTATAAAATAACTTTATTTTTATTTACGCAACTGTTATGTGAATTATCAAAACCTAACCATTTAACATAAACTTTATTATCCTTCTTTCTTAACACTTTTTCAACGAAGTATATAATTGGATATTTCGGTTTCTGTTGTTCTCAAAAATTATCTTTTATAAATTATAATTTATAAGTAATTGGATTAGAATGAATAATGTCTTCAATTTCAAATATTTCTGTTGACCAATTACCTGTATACCCTTTTCCAAAAAGACCTTTAAGTTTACTAAATCGTACTTGATCACTTTTTTTAAATTTATCATGCTCACTAGATACAATGTTACTTATTTTTGAATATTTTTCATTTACTTCTGTTAGTTTCGTTCTTATTGTAGAATGTTTTCTATTATTATACTCATCAACTAGATCTTTAACTAGATCGATTCATTTATTATTTCTCGTAAAGCAAATTTCTTTCACATCTTTTCTTTAAGTGTTCTGTTAAATCATTCAACAACGGATTCCTTTAATTCTGAAAAAGTTGAATAATCTTTAATGTTATATTTTTCATTTATTCTTTAATTTGATTGTTATAGAATTCTGTGCCATTACCTGTTTGTAAATTATTTGGCTTTCTATTTTAAAAAAATTTTCATAAAGCATCTACTATATTTTTAACTGGTTTATCTTTAATAGTATCAGCAAATGCATATTTTGAAGAAAACATTAATTATTGTTAATATATACTTATAACATTTGTTTATTTTACAAATTCACTCTAAATTACCAGAATCCATTTCAACTAAATCGACCAGCACTTACAAAAGTTATTTAACAAATTTACTCTTTTTAATTTTATATCCTGTACAAAGACCTTTAATTTTTTGTCTATCATTTTTAGTTGTTACTCTATGTGGATTATGTGTATCAGTAAACTTTTTACAATTTACACAATGAATAGGATAATCATGTGAATTATGATTTTGTATTTATACAGATAAAAAAGTTAGTAAAGTTAAAATTAGTCTAATTTTTCCATTACTTCTAGATCTTTACCTATTTTTTTCCAAGCTTTTTTCAATTTCTGAAGCTAATGATTTACAATAACTTTCAACTGAATCAATTTTATTTAATACATTTATAAGATGTCTTTTCATATTGTTTTTTTCTTTATTATCATGTTCTACAATACCATCTGTAATACCTTTTCATTCATTTAAGACTAAAAGAAACTTGTAATATTCATCTTTATTAGCATAGTGATTAAATTGTATACTTGTGTATCATGGTTTTGTAACAAAATTTAGTAGTTCATTAACAAAATAATATGTGTTAACTACATCTTTTCGTCAATTGGATCATTTCCATTAGCAAGTCTTCTACCTTAAAAAGCAATATATCCTTTAGTTACTTTAAAAGTATTTTGTAATTCTTTAATTGCATTAGTTATCTTTGGATCTATTGATGATTGTAGTTGTTTAGCACTATTTTCTATATTCTCTAAATTTAATGTAGATGTACTAACTATTTGTTCATTTTGTTTAAGTAAATGTGTCTTATTTCCAAAAATGGACATTTATTAAATCTAAAATATCATTAATACTATAACTTTCACAAAACAATTTTAAGACGAATAAACACAAATGACAACAAATTACTTCATCCAAATTTTGTATTCCTTCTGTATTGTAATATAGATCATTTTTTCCTAAATAGTTTACTAATTGTTTTGGTATATTACCACTGAATGAAGCAGAAACAACTTTCTTTTAGAATTATTATTATAATAACAAATCCAATATGAATCAGGGTTATCAGATGTATCTAAACTAACTATATCACATTCAATTTTAAATGGCTTATTTACTAATTAATCAATCATGTATACACCACAAAGGTATTAAATTTTTAATTAATTTGTAAGTTCTTCTACATCAAAATTACTAAATGCATTAGGATATTTACAATAACTTTTTCGAAAATATCTTTGTTTTCTTTATTCCATTTGTTCTTCTAATTCTTTATCAGCTTTCGTCTTATTTGTAACTGCATTTGGGATTGCTGCAGATCCACCAGCAAAAGAACCAATTGTTGGTAAATAAGGTAATTCGGCTAATAATAATGGACAAGTTTCGCTGTCACGTTCTGTTAGGCCTTTACAATTTTTCTTTTTTTGTTAAATATTCAATAATTTTTTAACAACAGGAATAGCTAATATTACAACTAAATTTCCACCAACTTTCTTTTCTTTTTTCCTTTTTTGCACATCTATCATAAATGGTTCAGTTGCATTTAATTGTTCATTATTTAACTGTAATTTAATAGACTTTGGTTTAGTTTTGCCACTAGTTAGCAAAGTATAATCAATTGTAACGTTATTCATTTATATAGTTAAAAATTTAATAAAGATTTTTTAATTTTATAATATACAACACATTTTCATCAACATTAATTCCCATACCTAATCCTCGTTTTCCATACATTATCCTTTTAACTTTTGTTGCTGCAACTATTTCACCAAATGAGGCATCATTTGCATACATTCTTTGTTTTGCAGCCAATTGAAGTTCTTTATCAACAATATACTTTTTTTCTAATACTTTATTATATCTATAAGCAATATCATGTTTGTCACAAGCTTCATGTAATGGATTTATACATTTATCACCTTTAGCTAATCTTTCTTCTAATTTTGTACCTGGACCACAATAATTATAACCTGGAAGAAGCACTGCAAATAACAATTTGTTAATTAAAGTATTTACTAGTTCTTTTCCATATTTGTCACTTTTCCAAAATGTATGTGGAAGATTATTCAAAAATCTAATTAAATATGCAATTCCTTTTGGCTTATCAATTATAAAATCATTAAATCTATTTGTTAGCATTTATGCTATACTAACTTTTTCATTATGGTAATTCTTATTTCCAGCTAGTTCTTCACCATAAATTAGTGCTAATCTATCAATGAAAATGTCTATCATCATTTAACCAAACATATTCTGTTGGTTTTTTGCAAATTTTTAATTAAACCTTCACGTATTTTTTCAGGAGAACTTAGTTCTGAATCATCTATAGTATGTCTTATTAAGTTTGGAAAATAATTATGTACAATTGGTTTTATCAAATATTTATATTTATTACCTCTACTTTATCATATTTTATTTGGATTATAATCAGACTGTAATGCTCCTGAATTATATAATATATCTTCATAATTTGATAAATCTACACCTTCGAATTTTTGATTCATATCATCTATAGTAATTTGATTTTCAGTTAAACGTCTTATTTATCCATCTGTACCTTCATATGTTTTTTCACCAATTTTTAATCTATCTCCACTGAATTCGATGGGTAAATTACCGACATATTTAAACATGCCAACACTTTTTAAACCAAAAACTTTATCTTCACTATGATTAATATACATTAACATTGTTTCACTAACATTTATCTTTTAGTTTCATTTTGACTACTACTTGATTCTTTTTCTTCTTGGTATTTATTCAATATATTTTGATCTTCTTATTCACTTAATGTATAATCATAATTTTCAAGAATATCATTGGACCAATCTTTTAATGGTTTAATTGGTGAGAAGTCCAAAATCTCTTATATGATGATGATATTACATCATTTGTTTTTCAACTTCTCTATTTTCTTCAATAGCTTTTAAAACATTATCACCTAATCCTTCGATTCCTTGTTTAACTTGTTCAATTGCATCAATAACAGATTGGTCTTCCTTTTTATATTTTTCGCATTCTGTTCTTGGATTTCTTTTTCCAGAGCATAAATTTTTCTTTTAATTCTTCAGCTTTTTTTATTTTGTTTAGCTTGTTTAACACCTTTTTCATCGTACTTTGCAAACATTTATTAAGGTAGAAAAAACAGTAATTCTGTTTATTTTTATGTTTATTTTTAACGTTTATGTTTAACGTTAATGTTTATATTTTTATTTAATGTTTAAGATGTTAAGAAATATGGTATTTTATTTCTTAACTTACCTTCATATGCTTTTATAGTCATATCTATTGTTAAAAATCCAAACTCATCATTCCAACATTTACTACACATTTCTTTAAAATTATCAACATTTAAATCTCCACCAACAAATTCATGATAAATATGATTCAAATTTGTATAATCTAGTCAAAATATATTTTAAAAATTTAAATTAACTCTAACTAAACGTTTAGGCATTTTTGAATAAACTTGAGCAAAATAAAAGCAATCTATACCTTTGTGTTTCCCTCTAGTAAAATATTCTGTAACTATATCTTGATTTTCTAGAATTAAATCACTGAATACCACAACTGAATCATTTTCACATTCATCTAAAGGAATAATTTCTTCATTATTTTCAATAAAACTAACAATATTTTCATTAATTTTATCTTCAATTTTTTTACATTGTTTTATAAATTCTTGAGACTTTGGCTGATCTTAGTTTTTTGAATAAACATATAAATGTTAAATTTTATTCCAGTTTAACCATCCTGGAGCTAAAATATAATTATCATTCATTAATGTTGTTTTTCCACATCTACTTGGTCCAATTACCACACATCTTATAGAATTTGGTAAAAGATTACTGTCTTTGTTTTTTAACTTATTTTCTGGAATTCTTACTTTAGGGTCCCAATCTGTTTCATTCGTTTATTTGTTAATCTTTTTCGGTAGGAAATGAGTAGATTATTTCAACTTAGAAAAAGACTAACTGTTCCAATATAAGATAGTTACACTAATGTTTCAATAGTTGGTTTTTATTCAACTTCTTTAACTCCAAATATTACAATAAAATTTATTCATTTTAAAAAACTTAATATACACATCAAATCAGATGAAATTTTAAACAGAATTGTTATTGAAAGTGATGTAAAATTATATATGGATGTAGCAGATAGTATTGGAAGTTTACTTGGTTTTAATAATCAAGTTGTTTTAGCTAATGAAAAAGCCATAGCTAAAGATGTTCCTACAATAATTCCTTTTGAATTAATAAAAATAAATTTTAATCTTGCTGATGGAATGTATGTAAAACATAATGATAATTTTGAAATAAACTAATATAATTGCTTCAGTCTAACATAATGCAGAGTTCGATGGACCAAGAATTTATGAACCAAATTATCCTGTAAATGTTCCTATTTCTGATACAATTCAAGAAATATAAAATACTATAATTGATGAAAATGATAATTTAATTAACTTTAATGGTGCTACTGTAACAGTAGTTTTAGAAATATTTTAGTCGCAGACTGAAGTCTGCTTTGCTGACGCTAATAAATTTTTTCCTTGATAAATCATGAATAAAATTGAAAGTTATCAGTTTTACTCATTCCCCATGAGTGAGTAAACTAAAAATAGTTTAAATGTTCCTAACAAAGAAACAGAAATTGGAATAAATATTGGTCATGGTTGGCTTCATCCATATCATGCACAATTGTACATGAATTTTAGTACTATTGGACATGATGTTATAGATTATCCAACTTATGATGTAAAATCAAACAAAAAATTAATTGATAATTATGTAGCAAAACTATTTGGTTTTATATTGATAAAGAAAGGAAATATTATTTTATCTAGAATTGAGCATCCTTTTATTTCTTCATCTGTTTTACTTCATCTAACTTCATCTGTTACATCTAACTTCATCTGTTGCTGATAAAATAAGTTTAGGACATATAATTAATACTGGAAAAATAAATAGTAAGCGAAATGAAGTACTTTATCCATTATCATTACTTGGTGGATTTTTAAAGATTATAAACAAATTATGTGGGAAGGAGACTTGACTGTAATTATTACACATAGTTCACCTTCTGCAGACGTAATTCTTCGTTGGGCTGATAAAAATGAGCCTGGAATTGAAATAAAAGATACTCTTCCTAAAGAATTTAAAATTGTTGTAGAATCTCTGACAATTCGTGTGCCTGTTGTTAAATATGAACCAAATTATGAACTTGAACAATGTTAAATTATTCTTAAAAATCCGAAAATTCCTATTTGTTTTTATGAACATCAAACACAAGAAATTGTTGGTTTATCTGGTAAAAAATGTTTTGAACTAGATATAACAAATTACCACAACTCTAAAGAATTTGATATGTGATACATCGTATTTATTACGTTTACGACATATCGTAAAAATAATCAATTAGTTGATTCATCATTATTTGGTGATGTTAAACTAAAGAATATTTATTTAAAAATTGTAGAAATGACGTTTTTCCTCAAGAAATGTGGTATATTAATCCACCAAATAATTTTCTTAAAGCATATGATGCAATTGTAGATTTTAAACGAATTACTTTACTAAAATCAGATATTGATATTAATCCATTTAGTCTTATAACTAATTATCCAATTTACGTAATCAGTATGACATGCAGAAAAAATATAGTAACTACACAGAAAACTACTATGAAACTTTGTGCACATTTTAATGATAAAATTCCGAATGATACATTTGCTTATGTAATTATGTATGGTAAAAAGAATCTTACATATAATGCACAACATAGATTGCTTACTGAAAAATTTTAATTATCAATATTTGCTTGTATGTAAATGAAAGAAAAACTTTAAAAAACTATAAAACTGTTAACTTCATGCTTATACACATTGCTGAAACATATTTAGAGATATAGAAAAAATAAAAACTGAAAATTTTAGTATGTTTCTCATTAAATGATTTCTGATTTATTTTATTGTACTTTTTCTGGATAGCACTTTTTATGCAGATTATGTTAGCATTTTGAACTAAAATCGGTTAATATTTGACTAAGAAATCGTCACTTAATCTAAAGTCAAGAAGTGCTGAGTCATGAAAATCGACTTTTTTGTTTATTAAGTTATTTTGATGAAATTCAGTATATTGCCCACTGTTAGTTCCAGGCGTATGTATTTGAAGAAAAAAATTCGGTTTGTTGCATTTTAAAATAAAATATTGTGTTTGTTGCATTTTATATGTTTCAAGCTTTCCACGTGTTACATTTTATATTTACTTATGTTTACTTTCAGAACATTAGAGACATCTGTGAACATTTGTCTGAAGTAACTAGATTCTAACGTCTGTCAACAGATGGCACTGGTGTATGTTCAATTGAAAATAACATGGGAACATACTTTATTTTATATATAATTTTCTCTATTTTTTTGGTTCTGATTTTGATGTTCAAATCATATTAATCAATTGTTCACGTCTGTTCTGTAATTAAAAAATGGAATAATGTTAAGAAAATTATTAATTTGAGCCTGAAATAAATTGATGAAGAAGATGATTTTTGAAGATACTTTGCGATTAGAGCTCCAACTATATAAACAATCTTCAAGCTCCTTTACTTCAAACAAACTTCACACAATCGTTGACAAATGAGAGTGCCCATATCAAAGGTCATTATAATGTATTTGTGTGAAGAGTGCTAGCCATTTGGCTAAACATCCAACACACTCACCTATGTACTTAATAACAGCCCGAATAAAAGAAATGGTTCTGTTAATTCAGCTCTTAGTCTTTGTCTAGCACTGTGTACATAGGGTCAGGGGAGTCCGAAACACACAAAATTGTCAGTAGGACATTGTGAGGTTGTCTTGCAGTTTTTAACAATCAATAAAATTTTTAATAAAATTTACTTTTGTTTTAATTAATACATTTTCATTAATTTTACTTACATTCAAAAAGTAGTTGAAACTAGGTAGCTGAAAGCAAAGTAATTATCTTACCTATCTGCTATAATTTTAAAAAACACGTTTTCACGGATGTCAAAAATAGGACAATTTTTTGGGCTAAGAAAAAGTTATTAAAAACGCTTTTTTAAAAATTTGATTCAAAATAATTTTAAAAAACGCGTTTTTCACATAACTCAAAAATAGGAAAATTTTTGGGGCTAAGAAAATGATGTAAAAATGCCTCTTTAAAAATTGTTTTTTTATAATAATAGTTAATTCTCTAATTTATTTAATTACATTACATTCACCTATGGGGAATGTATGTAAAATAAATGATTTTTAATTATAGTTATTATTATATTATTACATTATAGTATATTATATTCTGTTATGTTATGTTATTATTAGGTAAAAGGGATAGTGGAATGATTTTGTATGTTCTGGAAAACTAGGTCAATTTTGTGAAAAATAAAATTGAGCTAGTGAGCCAGAACATACAAAATCATTCTACTCATGTTATACTGTTATATGCACCTATCTTTCAACATTGCAAGTGCCTCTGTCATTTTTCAGACACTTTTTGGAAAAGTTAATGTGGGGTGTACCATGCTGCCAAAACTATATGGATGACATTACTGTCATCAGTTCCTCATGGCAGGAACATGTTACTAACCTATGTACCCTGTTCACAAAACTGCCTGGAGCGCAATTTGAAAAATTGGAAGTGTTTCAGACAGAAATAGAATATCTGGATCATCTTTTTTCGAAGACGAGACTCACACCTAAGAACAGAACAGAGACTGTCAATTTACCTCCGTCATGGAATCTCAACGAACGCGACTCGTTTCTGGGTAAAGTCAGTCACTATATAAAATTTATCTCCAATGCAGTAGATGTCATCTATTCACTCAGCAACTTGCATCAAAAAGGAGTTCGTTTCATTTAGTTGGCGGAATGTGACAGAGCATTCGCCCACATTAAGTCATTTCTCAAGTCATCACTGTGCCTCAGTACTTTTTCATTGAGTTAACAGCTTGTCCTTGCGACAGAGCCTTCCAATACAGGATTGGTGAAGTTTTGACTGACAGAAATGCTGATGGTTCTGAATAAGGGTGTTGGTAAAATAATGATATATCGATATTTTTCCAAATGCCATTGATATATGTCGCCGTCGTGTTTCTTCCCAATATATCGATACAGAAACGACGATAACGAACGCCGGAACTTTAATTTTATACTATATTTCTCTCATAATTTTTGGTAAATATTTGTTATTTTCCTTTTGAGACTGTGGAAGAACATTATTTTACTTTCACTGTATGAAAGAGTCTTGCTCCTTCTTGAGCTTTCATCACATCCAGTCTCTTTTTGACAGAGTGAAGCATGTGCAAGTGGCACAAAGGAAAAGTCCGATTCCACTGCACTCGGGACGGGTAGTGGGGTGGGGGGGGGGGGGTTTAGGGATGGACGGTTGGCCATTTTGAATAGAATAAAACAAGATTTCTGATTTGAAGAAATAGCACACCAGTTGAGTTAAAAAATAGTGCAACTAGTGTGCAATTTCATCACACTGGCATTCTCGAAAAACGGATGCTGAAAATGTGTTAAGACTTGTGTTTGCAGTCGACGGAGATGTGTGAAGGGAAATGATGTGTGACAGAAATGCTGTTGTTCTCTACGCACATAGATGATTTGGTAAATAGTAGTGTTACTTAAACATCGATAGCTGATATAAACGACATTATCGATGGTATTTTTGAAAACTATCGATACACCAATTTTGTACAAGTATTTTAAATGAAAATATTTTTCTAAGAATTTTTATTGATTAAAGACAACAATACAAGCCTTGCAAGTGTTGTTTTATAATAGGTAAGGTACTTAAATTCTTGGCATTTAGTCTGTTGTTTAAAATACAACATTACAAGATATGCTGATTCTATTTTATAAAAAGTAAGGTATTTAAATTCTTCTTCATTCTGTTGTGTTTTTCATTAACTATTTCTCCTGCCTTGGAGAAAACCCTCTCTGCAGTAACTGAAGCCACTGGACAGCACAAATACTTTGTGGCCACTACATGCAACATACTATTAGCTCCTACTGAATATTCTAATGCTCAAGCATGCTTGCACACCATCCAATTTCAAACTGGTAGAAGTATCAACAGATACATAAACACTGCTCATGGATGCTTCTGTTCCAGGTATTATTCTTGCTGTTATGTGATGATAGCAGCATAGTCTTTCTGAAGTAACTGTACAGTGTTGTCTGCCTCTTGAAATGTCTGTAAACCAAACTTTTTAGACCTAGGCTCTAATAATGTAGCAATCATATTGACAGTGCATGTGTTAAATAGTTTAAGTCTTTCAATGACTGATTTTATCAAGGAATGCGAAACGCTTTACGCTTCATTTGTTGTTAAAGTGCTTTCCAAATCTGACAACTTTGCAGAAATGTGTCATATAAGATGTATAATGAAGGAAGCAGCGAGTATGATTACTCTGAGATTGTTGTTGTTGCTACTTCAGAAGGTTGGATAAGACCTATTACCTCTTTTATAGCTAAGTAATTTTCTGCTGTGAGAGAAAATGGGGCTTTTTCACTATCATTGAACGAAATAGCAAGCTCACTTTTTATTTCCAAATCTTTTTGTTTCCTCTTGTTTGAGCATTGCGCAGTTTGTCACTGGCTAGTGTAGAGTTATGAATGAAAGTCACAATAGCCTCTGCTTTCAGTAAAATTTCGGAAAGTGAATGTCAAATCCTTAAGATTACAGCAGTTTTTTTCGTATCTGTAGCGTTGTCTGTAACCACTACCGCTGTCTTATCACGAATACTTTATTCTAGTAAGATTTGATTCATGACCTGAAATAATGTAATGTTAAAATTAACTGACAATATGTCCGAAATATTCTCAAAAAAATTATATTATCAGCATCTTGTTATGTGGAAAAAAATAATCCTCATAATAACCGGGTCAATATATTAGTTGTGGGTGCTAAGCTGAACTTCAGTGTCTTAGACACATAGGCAAAGCAGGAAGAGGATGAAAGAAGAAGAAAAAGAAATAGAAGACGGGGAGGAAGGTCACCGCAAGGAATAGGTATGTGAGAAAGGAAATGTTTACTGGTCCGCCATGCAATGCTGCTTCCTTAGGTGTGCATGCTTGCTGACGAACTGCTGCAGATATGGTATAAACTACACACAAGAGTAAGAAGGTATAGCGAAAACGCACTAGAGAGATCAAGGATGTTTCCCCATTGAGCTGGAACTAACTGCAAAATAATAGGGCCATCACGCTACTGCAGTGCTACAGCTGCCAACTAACTGAGGTCGGCAGCATTTGTGATCTTAATGCAGTCGCCGTAAAGTTGTGGACCTTGTAAAAGTTTTCTTGGGAGTTTCGCCGTTCGCCAAGGGAAGTGCACGGTGTGGTACAAAGAGCACAGTCATGAAGGGTAAGGAAAGGTGTGGGGAGAGACAGCTTTGCTGGAACCTTCACCCATCATACCGATGTATTCCTATAGTATACCCAGGCCACTCAAAGCTCGCAATTGACAGATCCTGATAGTGTAGTCGGCATTGTTGCAGTTGCCATACAGCAGTTCAAGACACAAATAAATGGATGTAGCTATGTCATAAGTTTCACTGAGAAATATCTACTTTTTATTTTTCGATAAAAAGTCAAGTTGTGTACCTATTTTTAACCTGTGGCATGTTGGAAGTTCGTAATAACAGCTGAGAATTCTCCATTACCATTGAAAAATTCCAGTTCGTTTAATATGGCCTATATTTACAACTTGCTATGGTTAGCTTGTTTTGGCAAAATATATGCATTAATACTGACGCCATTTTATAATCACCAGAAGTTTTAATTCCGTTTCGATTCGCTAACACAATTGCAACACTTATATAGAGATAGCACACCAAAGCACATTGTTTATAAACTCAGAAAACAGTTGATTTTATGATGCTGTATTAATTTTGGTTCAGATACTGCTGGGATTCGCTTACGTTTCTCACTTGTTACTCTGTTATCATACGAACTTGAAATGTACCTCTGAAGTGTAAACCTTGGGCGGTCCGTTATAAAAGGCGCACGGCAATACCAATGTTTCGGGAAAGGGCTTTACAGAGACATCCATGTTCAACTGTGTTACTTATTTGTAGTAATGAATGAGAAAATAAATTTAGCCAGCTGAAACGCAATTATTCAATGATTTGTTCAGGTTGGCAGTATCCAAAAATAGAACACAAATGAACGACACTGTTCTTTCTTTACTTTTGAACTGACATCGTAGAACTGACTTCTGTTAAAATAATTTTATATAAAGCGTCTCGGTTTTTTTTTGGTTGCACCTCTTTCACTTGACCTAGCTCGCTAGTTGATCCCTCACTCTTCAGTTCTGTTTCTAATCTATGGTTCTCTAGTTCTTCACCACGCTTTCTTTTTAAGTGGTCTCTTCCCTTAATGTTTATATTCTTTACAATTGTTGGTACACTTTACAGACTGCGTATTATACCCAACTTTCTTGAGAAGATTCCACACAGATGAATGATTTTCACGATTCATTTTTAAAATAATAACAAAAAACTCTATTTATGCTCTTCTCATACAAACAAAGCAGTCTTGGAAGTGCGGGATTTCCTCAGCCAAAAGAGACTATCGGTGGAGCAGGAAACTGACAGATTGTTTCATGTCGGCACCATTCGGAACACTTATTGGCGACTGTGCTCTTTGTCTCACTGCTCCCAATGACAGCGATTCAACAATTGTCCCAGAATAAGTCCTTGGCGAAGAATAATCCTGTGGTTGTATGGCTTTTAATTAACGAAATGAATGATGGAGAAATAATCGTTGACACAATAAAGTTACCTCCTACGATACCCCATAGTGCTAGAAGTGTTAGGGGCAGCATTCTTCCTCTTGACTCTCGAAAAATTATTAATCAAATCTCAGAATGCTGTAAACTCGAAAAATTGAAAAATAAAACAAAAATAATGGTGAGCTAATTCATCCGCTTCACAAGTTTCAGAGAAGGGGTTTAATCATCAAGGGGTTTAAGAAACCTCTACATGATTAGGAGTTTTTACAAGAACAAAAAAAAACATTCCCAGACTTTCACCACCAACTTTTGGCAACAAGAGGTTAGTTTTGCTTCACATCCATTGAAACAATCACATATCACCCAAATGACTTATTAATGTGCATTGCAGTACTGTGAAAGCAGGTAGTATGTATATACAGCTTCACGTTTTTAACGATTGTGTCCAACCACAATACTAATAAAGTACTTTATACTCGACAGGATGTACTTTTACTATATTCAGTTTTGCGTGAATTGAAGCATCCTTGAAGGAACAAGCTACACTAAGCGAACACAATATTGGTGACCAACGTATGAACGATATTTGCGCTTCTATAAAAGCAAAAGCGAAGCAGGGGCGTTAGGACTGCATCAATGTTTTGTGTTTTCAAGTGGCCTTATACATGTACAATTAAAAACACTTGTAAGTGCAATGTGGACGCAGAAGCAGAAGAGGACAGTAGTGGAAGTGTTTAATTAATAACGATAATAATGATATTTATTTTAAAATGTATTACGCAGTATAATCACAAACACTTAACAAGTGCTTAAAATGACATTTTTTCCTCTACTAACTGCGTTGTATCATAACAGTCTTATTTACATTTGTATTCCTTGGCACATTTGAAGATGGCCATCTGCATAATGTGCATTCATGAATCCGTGTTATACACATGTGTAATTTTTACCATAGGCATTTGATCGGTACGGGCACGACAGTGGGTTGTCATCACTGGAGGAGAAACAATAAAATTTCCTCTCACACGTCCCCTCCCGCACAGCGGCCTGTCTATTAACAACATACGTTTATAAACAGCATAGACTGTCTAAGATGCTAGAATATTTGACGTTGACTAAATACAACCATGCAACCTATTTTCCCTCTGCACTCCACACGCCAGGAGGTAACAGAATCCGATAATTTACGCTCGTCTATTGAAGAAGAATTCATTATAAACGATATAACTACCGCTAGTTACCCCCAACTACCGATAGTGACGATAGTGCTGAAGCTATCGATTAATCGATAGTTAATCAATGTTCAAGTGGACATGGTGGGCAGCAATCTGCGGTTGTTTGCTGATGATACCGTGGTGTACGGTGGAGTGTCAAAGTTGAGTGACTGTAGGAAGATAAATGTCGACTTAGAAAAAACTTCCATTTGGTGCAATGAATGGCACCTAGCCCTCAAAGCGAAAAATGTAAGTTAATGCGGATGAGTACAAGATCAGACCTGTAATGTTCGGGTACAGTAATACTAGTGTCCTGCTTGACACAGTCAAGTTGTTTAAATATTGAGTGTAACGTTGCAAAGCGATACGAGATGGAATGAGCATGTAAGAACTGTGGAAGGGAAAGCAAATGGTCGACTTCGAGTTTTTGGAAGAATTTTAGGAAAGAGTGGTTCATCTGTAAAGGAGACCACAATAGGGCACTAGTGCGACCTCTCCGAGTGTTTGGGATCTGTACCAAGTCAGATTGAAGAAAGACATCGAAGCAATTCAGAGGCAGGCTTCTAGATTTGTTACCGGTAGATTCAAACAACATGTAAGTGTTACAGAGATGCTTCCGGAACTCAAATGGGAAAGCCTAGAGGGAAGGTGACGTTATTTTCGAGAAAAATTCTTGAGAAAATTTAGAGAACTGGTATTTGAAGCTGACCACTAAACATTTCTACTGCCGCCAACATATACTGCACGTAAGGACCATGAAGATAACGTACGAGAAAACAGGGCTCATGAGGAGGCATACAGAGAGTTGTTTTTCTCTCACTCTATTTGCGAGTGGAACAGGAAAGGAAATGATTAGTAGTGGTACAGGGTACCCTCAGCCACGCACTGAACGGTGACTTATGGAGTATCTATGAAGATGAAGATGCAAATGCTGTCGTAATCAGCGCTCAGCGCTCTTAACAGAAACTGCAATGTCTAACGTCACCACGCAATTTTGACATTTGCCGGAGGATGCTGTGGCATTTCGACTATTTGTACTGTTCTGTTATTTCGTCCTGACGCATTAGGTTCGGGATGATACCGACTGTCTGATTCACTCATGATAATCTGTTGTTGCGGATGATTTTGCTGCTGGTAAGACCGACTGTTATGCTGAAAATTGTGCTCATTACTTTTACGTCTGTCATGATAGTCATTGCTATATGGCGCATTGCGATATGAGTTGAAATGGTGTGTTTTCGGTACATAGTTATTTCCTTGTTGCCGTGCGTTACTATTTGTCGGAGCCGACGCTATACGTGTAGGCGGCGAAACATTAAAGCTTGGTTGACCTTGCACATTACATTGTTGGTTAGGTATGTTAACCGGCTGGTTTTGATGCTGTTGCGGAGAAAAACCTGTATTGTTACCAAAATGTGTTTGCTCTTGCTGATGATTTTGACAATACTGATGATTAAAATTTTGTCTGATATTAAAATTACGCTGGTAGTTCTTGTCATTTCAAGAGTGTCTAATGGAAATTGTCGCTTTCGGTAAAACTTGTCATATCATGTTTTCATTATTCGTTCCTAATTATAGATAGATCGATAGTTGAAGAGCTGTTTTGACAGATATAAAGGATAGTAAAAGAGAAGGCAGCAGTGCAGAAAACTAAAGATGAAATAGCACTACTACGGCTCGGAGCCCTGTGCATGCTACGGCACATATTCATCGAAGCGTAATGAATCCCCTGAGGTCAATTACGCGCTGCAAATAAATTTTAGTTTCTGCGTTACAGGCAATGCCAGTGAAAATTCAAAAACAAATTGTTGTATCCAGGCCAATTCTAGTTTCTGCATTACAGGCCAAGCTGATGAAAATACAAAAGCAAATTGTCGTGTCCAGTCCAAAGTGTGAGTCTGTGTTCTGACATTATTAAATACCTTAGATTTTTTTACAGATAAAAATTGCTTATAATCAATGTTATCGTCCTTGAATGTCTGAACAGGTTCAGGATTGTATGATAATCTGTTTGTCTGTGTCTCTTCGGATTCTAAGTCGTGCGGTCACTGTAAATTACTTAAGTTATACTGGCTGTGTGAGTGTGACAAATGTTCGGAACATGGCGTATGGTGTGATGTGTTAGTGACTGAAACATTATTCATTTCTGTCACTTTAAAACCTTCGTCAATTTGGCTGATCTGTTGTTCAAATTTCTTATCGACTTCCGTATCCAGAGTGTGTGAAACTTCTGCTGACATTAATTTAAACTCGTCGCGTAACTGTGTTGCGATTTCAGAACATTGTTTAGTGACTGTGCTAATTTCATCTCTAAGTGATTTACTTGTAGCTGCATGTGTATTACTTAATTCTTGTGCCATAGATCTAATTTCTTCACTGCTATTCCTAGCACAAGCCTTAATTTCCTCACATAATTGTTCTTCAGTATCATGGCGTTGCACGGTAACGGCTGTAATCTGTTCACTAAGTTGTTTGTTCTGTTCATTAAGGTTGTCATGCTTTCATTCGACTGTTTGAAACTTTCATTCAACTCTTTGGAATTGTTGTCTAGTTTTTCTTTAAGTTGTTTGAAATGGTTGTCGAATTTTTCATTCCACTGTTTGAAACTTTCATTAAGTTGTTTGCAATGGTTATCTAGTTTTTCATTCCACTGTTCGAGAATTTTATTACATTGTTTGTACGATTCATTAATTTGTAGCAATACTGCCATAACTTGATCCAAGTCAATATTACCTACTCTATTCTCTGTGCTGTTTGATGGCGTACCTGCAATTGTCACGTTTTGTGTAAACATTTGGTCATTCTCTGATTCACAAAAAGGTTTGCGAATTGGATGTACACTATTGGTCACAACATCGGAATTAAACAAATCTGACATATTTTGAGTACATTGTTCTCCTTCGTTAGAAACAATTACCTGTTCACTACGTAAATTTTGCAAATTAATTGTGGCAAACTGGGCAGCATTCATTGTAACAGAACGTGCCACATCATCAATTGTTACATTTACGGTGGACATAATTGAATTTGCTTGCTCATCATTAGGTTCAATATCATTACTAGAGATCGGCACACACTGATTATCTATAATTAGGGGATTATCACTATTAGACTGAGTGTCGCTAGTATTATCTGTCAAATTATTCGAGTCGGCTATTTCATTCATTGCACATCGTGATGTACTGTTAACAGTCTTTCGCGGCATTTTTCACAAATCAAAATTAAGCACAAAATGAAACTAAGACAAAGGGAAATGGAACAAACACAATTACAACAAAGAGCAATAAATTGCCGATGATCTGTGAAAGAAAAAGTGGCAAATTAGTAAATGCGTTGTGCCAGATGCAAACTACATTTAAGTAAGTAAGAGCAGATATATGACTACTTCTCAGAGATTCACAAAGAAATACGATCCTGGCAGGGTCGCCAAGTGTAACCTCCCCACAAATTTTAGCTAAGTGTAACCACCCTACAATAATTTAAAATAAATAATATGAGTATGGTTCTAATTTACTGTAACCTCAAAACAAAATTCTTTCACAGTGTAACCTCCCCACAAAAATTTAAAATAAATAATCTAAATAAATATCCTCGTTCAGTGTAACCTCCCCACAAAATTCTTTTCACATTAACATCCACACAAAATTCTTTCTGATTTAATCTAACCTCAAAATTCATTCACATTTAGCGTAACCTCAAAACAGAAAAATTCCTAAATCTCTCAACAGTAAAAATTATAATTCTATCGTTCACATTCAGTGTAACGTCCCAATAAAAAAATAAATTCAGTAACCTGGTAATAAAACAATGTAACTAACCTCTCAATTAAATTGTCGCTCACTTATGACTTTTCAATAATTCACTGTGAATTTAACCTGGTAAATTTTGGAAGACAGCAGTGCTGCATCATGGCCCTGAAAGATCATTCTGAATAAAAAAAGGAAAAATTCTTACCTCAATGAAGTCGCCGGATATATCTGCTCTTACAATAAATTTTTCCGGCACAGCTCTGTGCAATGCTGGCCGACCTATTTGTCATTTATGAAAGGGGGCAACAGACTTTTCTACTGCAATAATTGGGATGATCATGGATGGGAGAAATTAGTAAATTCTTTAAATTGAAATGAATGGTTGTTAAAAGTTACTTTTTATGAGGAAGATTATTATTATGAGAGTTTTAAAACATTTACATGTGACTTGAGATAACATTAATACATATGCACGAGGGTGCTTTTTACCTTATACAATAATACTCAGGCTCTGGCATCGCTGCACCGCGACCGGGCCAGCCAACACGATACACCATACCAGACCAGAGCAGACTCCAGACTAGAAACAACTTACTGCTACAGCTACACAGTTCCTACTGCAGTCAACACAGCTCTCTGGTCAGAGACCTTGCATATCGCAGGCAGCGCATGAGCAATACATCGAAATTACATCTGCTCTGACGTCTTACAATTACAACTGCTAGGTCGCTGGACACCTTTTTTGTGCCACTTACAAGCAGTTACCACTGTTAGCAAAGCACTTATCGCCGAGTGTAAACGTGCATCGTTATCCCTTCATTTCTTGCTCCAAGGGGGATAAGCAGGCTGCTATGCTAGTTTGTTGATGTACAGAATATCTCATAATAAATCGATACGTAAATATACAGCTCTAAAACCACAGTATATTTCCAATGTGAAGCCACAACGTCGATATTTTTTCCGTCAGTATAGTGGTACATCGATAATTACTTTTGACATGTGAAGGTCCGATAATGATACTTTTTAAATGTCCATCTTTCAGGTTCTCAATATTTTTGAAAATATTAACGCTTCTAGTTCTTTACATTCTACTGCACATGCCTCCAAGATGTTGATGACAACAACACAATTATTCTCAACCCGAAAAGGTGACTTTGGGCACATCTTCCTGACGAGTAACAAATTCCATCTCATCACTGATCATAAATCATTTATGGCACCTTTCAGCCCTCGTTTGCTTCTTCCAAACAGGACTGAACACCGACTCTAGCGTTGCACTTTGTTTTTAAGTGCAGATCACTATGGGATTCACTACAGATCGATAGAGCTGCGTGCAGATGTGGCATGTTGTCGCACTTGCTCATGTGATCCGACTTGGCTTTTGACAAAGCTGACGTTGTCTGTTTTCAGAACAACGATCGTTTGCAGCAAGCAATGGATCCACTCCATTAACGGCCCAACACAGCCCAGGCCACCCGTAAGGATCCTTCACTCCATCAGTTGGTCAAGTTTGTGTGCAATAGTTGACCAGAGGGTTTGCCCGCTAAATATCTGGTCCTCTCCACAACTATTTCCTCCTCCATCATCAGCTAATAGTCGGTGGCTGTCAGCTAATAGTCGTCGGCGGC
Source organism: Schistocerca americana (assembly GCF_021461395.2). NCBI lineage: Eukaryota > Metazoa > Arthropoda > Insecta > Orthoptera > Acrididae > Schistocerca > Schistocerca americana. The sequence continues at coordinate 377,094,339 of NC_060124.1, read as the reverse complement.
GCTCTCTTCCCTAGTACAAATACCGACAACCCATACATCTTTGTCCCTCCGATACTGCAAGCTCTTGTACACCATGGCCACTGGGTCATGACATGCATGAAGGTCCTTGAACAGCAGTTTACTGGCTTGTCAACGATTTAGAATTTGAGAAGACCATTTATGAATGCAAATAGTGCAGCAGGCAGCACCACCATGGACTTACACTCCAGGGGCCATGCCCAGTGAGCCATCAGACAATGTCCACATCGACTTTTTTGGCCTGTTCTATAATTCCATGTGGTTGACAGTAGTTGATGCAATGCTCAGCAATCTGTATGTCATGCACATGTGCTCCACCAAGGTGGCTGCATGGATACCACCCTTCCACAGGAGCCCTGGGTGGCTCCTTTCCACCATCACAGTCTCTGCCTGTCACGACTGGTGGCACATCATCGTTGTATGCAAGTTCATTACTATGCTCAGCTTGCCAATATTCATACCACTTCTACCCACACACTCTACTGGGTCACAGACATACGACCATGTAGCCTCTTGATGACGCCGCCACTTGGGTGCAGATGCACAGATGGAGACTATCACCATCGATCTCCATCTGCTGTTGACACACAGTCATGGCCATTGGGCAGCTGGACAGACCCTGTGGCCTCCTCGGTCATGCCAGCCCATTGCTGGTGGCCTGGGACAGTCAGTTCTCTGCCTTCTTTCACCAACATCTACCATGCCAGCCCCATGGAGGAAGGGGGATGTGGCAATGCTCTCACTTACGCTGCCACTATGACCACAACAATCGTAATTGGCACTGTCCATGAGAAGCCAATACAGGAGCACCTGCTTCACTGGATAGCAGTATCACTGCCACATGAGTGTTTTCGATGACATGCCACCAGAGGGTTTGCCTGCTAAATATCTGGTCCTCTCCACAACTATTTCCTCCTCCATCATCAGCTAATAGTCGGTGGCAGTCAGCTAATAGTCGTCAGCGGCGGCCTCTTCCCTAGTACAACTGTGTTAAGTAATGTTCTTCCATCCATGAGTAATTCTGGTGCTCGGCTCAGCACCATTGTACGTTCTATGTTGTTCTTGTCAATAAAGAACTGTAGGTACTACACTGTTTAAAGCGTAATTGTAGAATTCTATTAATTTTATTTCTGTTTCTTCATCATAGAATAATAACAGTATATGTCTTAACATGTTATACCTAGTTTATCTTCCACTACTTGAAGTGTGCACCACACTAATCAGTTGGCAGCCATGAAGATGAATCATAGCACCTGTGTCTATGTCACAGTAATGGAAAAAAAATTTGTATCCTGCCTGGATAGGTGGTGCGTGGGTCTGCTCCTGTGAACTGCTTCTGTAATATAGGCCGAGAGTGAAGGAAGCGAGTAGGATCAGGAGAGGTGAAGCACTTTGGTACTGCATGTAACTAACACTTTTTTACTAGAGTCAAAAAACACAAGTAAATAACAAAGGCTTACGTAATTTTGGCTAGGATGGTCACATAGGTGTTTAGCCGTAGTCTATGTCAGATCGAAGTCTCAATAGCAAGCTAGCTCACTCGATAGTGGAAGTGATGTTTCCAGGTCGTCTGCTCTTGATGAAATAGGCAGACGTCAAGACAGCACACACTGAGTTCCACAGCGTCCTCCAGCGAGCGTTGTGGTCGGCGTAGTTACTCTCCCGTAGTGCCAACGTTCGAGAGCCTGCACCTACGTTGTGGCATCTTAACTATCAACACCACACCCTTACTTCCATGAAACGGCGTACCGTCGTGGAATTGGGCTTGCAACGACTGGGAGAGGGACCCAGGGGCGGGGCAATTCAGGGGGCGGACAGCTGCACTGCTGGGACATGCTGCCCACGGGCGTCCCCAGATTGCTCGCGAGGGGTCGAGGAAAACGCCCCTTGTAAAACCTGCCCGGGACGCGCACCGCCACTGGGTATGCTCAGACGAAGAGGCAGAGCAACAACCTCCATGGGCCTCGGCGGCGGCGGCGGCGGCGCGACGTTAGCCTCAACGTCCAGCGGCTTCAGCACCGCAGAGGAGTACGACTGCGACGGCAGCCGGAGGTTGGACCGTGGCGGCGACGCCAGGCGCCCGCCGGCGCAGCAGACCGGGCTGGCAGCGCAGGCACGGGCGCCTGCGCCGTAGGCGCGAGCGGCGGAGGTGCCGTCGGTGGAATCGCGGGCTGCGGCGGCGGAAACCGCGAAGCCCCCAATTCTGCCAGAAAAGAACCAGCGGCAGAAAACCGAGGACGGCACGAACGGATCTGGTTCCGGTGTTGCTTGACAGTGCCGGAGGGATCATAAATTACAAAAAAGTCGCGGCCAAGCTGGCGAAGAATGTGTCCCTCTTCCCAGCGCTGCCTGCCAGAGAAAACACGATAGAAAACCAAATCATGCGGCGCCAAGCCAGAACGAGGCGAAGCAGCGGCAGCGCGCAGCAGCGGGCGCAAGAGCTGCAATAGCGACCGATGTGCGCAGCCATGTAGCAGTTCCACTGGGGAAAAGGCGCCACGCGGCTGGGAGCGATATGAAGCAAGGAAAGTCCATAGCACGCGCTTGCAAGAGTGCATGGTGTGCAACTTGTTCATCTGCGACTTAAACGTATGCACAAAGCGTTCAGCCTCGCCGTTCGACTGGGGGTGGAATGGGGCTGAGTTCAGATGGCGAATGCCATTAGCAGCACAGAATCCTCCAGACTCGGAGGACACAAACTGGAGACCATTGTCTGAGACAATGACTACAGGAAGGCCCTCAATGCAAAAAATAGATGTCAAGGTCCGAATAGTACTGGCAGATGTAGAAGACGTAGGTACAACAAAAGGAAAGTTTCTGTAAGTATCAGTGACTATCAACCAGCGGATGTCCCAGAAAGGACCCACAAAATCAATATGAACGCGCTGTCAAGGCGCAGTAGGAGTCGGCCACGCAAAGAAGCGCAGGCGGGGAGCAGATTGGTGCCCCGAGCAAGAGTGACAATTAGCAAGCAAATTCTCAATTTGGTTATCAATATCGACCAAAGTGCAGGGCCGCCGCGTTAATTGCTTCGTCCACACTATACCCCAATGACCAGCGTGCCGTAAGAGGAGGATTTCCGACTGCAATGAAAGAGGTACAACCACATGAGGCTGATAATCGTCAGGTCATAACCAAATAGCACCGTAGTGAACAGACAAGTTGTGACGTTGTGCTAAGTAACGTCGAACAGGGGGATCACTAATGAGCGTAGCAGACGGAGGCCATTGAGTACGAATATACTGCAAAACAATCTGCAAAAAAACATCGGCGGCTGTCGCGGAAGCAATGCGACGAAAATCCACTGGAAAACCATCAGCGAAATCCTTACCTTGCGAATCAATGAACATGCATGTCAATTCGGAAGAATCAATCACTTCGTCAGGACCAATAGGTAGACGAAACAAAGCATTGGCATTGCCTTGCTGGGCCATAGGCCGAAACAATATTTCATAGTTACAATTAGACAAAAACAAAGACCAACGTTGCAACTTTTGTGCAGTACGGGCTGGAACTGGCTTAGACGGGTGAAAGAACGACGTCAATGGCTTATGGTCGTTGACCAAATAGAACTAGTGACAATACAAAAAATCATGAAACTTGGTCACTCCATATACAATAGCTAAAGCCTCTTTCTCGATTTGAGAATAGTTTTGGTGGGCAGTATTGAGCAATTTAGACGCAGAAGCGATCGGGCGATCGACAGAAGTAATACGGTGCGAGAGAACCGCTCCGATGCCGTGAGAAGAAGCATCGACAGACAAAACAACTGGTCTGGAGGGATCAAACAGAATCGAAAATCGATCACTCAATAAAGCAAATTTGAGCTTGTCGAAAGCAGCATCACATTCCGAAGACCAAACAAAAGGAACGTTCTTACGCCGAAGGCGATGCAAAGGCACTGCAATGTGCACTGCGTCTGGTATAAACCGAACATAATAAGTAATTTTGCCTAACACAGATTGAAGTTCTTTCAAGTTCCTGGGTGCTGGCAAGTCTCTAATCGCACGGAGATGTGACGGTGAGGGGTGGATACCCTCTCCGTTAATCATATATGCTAAATACTGAATCTCACTTTGAAAAAATTTGCGCTTGTCTCTGTTACACTTGAGTCCTGCCTACAAACGTACAGTAAATAAGGCACGCGAATTCTGCAGATGTTCGTCAGGGCTGCGACCTAATACCACAATATCGTCCAGATAATTGGATCTACCAGGGTCAGTGGCACACAACTGCTGCAAGTAACACTGAAAAATAGCAGGAGCTAAAGCACAACCGAATGGAAGGCGGCGAAACTTGAACAATCGAAGGTGGGTGTTGATCACAAAATATCATCACGACTGTTCGTCAAGCGGAATTTGAAAGTATACGTTCTGCAAGTCAGTCGTGGAGAAAAATTTTCCCGAACAAAGCTTACCAAAAATGTCTTCAGGACGCGGTAAGGGAAACGTAGCTACCACCGTCTGGGGATTGAAGGTAGACTTAATGTCAGCGCAAATACGGAGACGACCGTTTGGTTTTTTCACACACACCATAGGCGAAGCCCATTGCGAAGCAGAAACAGGTTCAATGACACCACTGTCTTGCAAATTCTGAAGTTCAGCAGCTACGGCATCGTGCTATGCACGCGGTACCAGGTGTGCCCCCCGGAAAATAGGCATGGCATTGTCTCTAACTAAAACATGCGCTGCAGAGTCTGTGACACAGCCAAAGCCCTCAGAAAAGAGTTCAGCAAAATTACATAGTGCAGCCACACTGTCTGCATGGTCACAAGCGTTGACACAAAGTACATCGTCCTGAATTGCGAGGCCAAAGAGTTCAAAATTTTTGGAGCATTACTAGAGTGGAGCACATGAGAAGACACAGTTTTCGTCGTTGCACTATACGTGGCTTGCAAACTAAACACGCCTAGCATTGAGATTTCCTGTCCAGTAAATGCAGTCAGCATGGAATGTGAACGACGAAGCGGGGGCGAACCAAGCAAGTCAGACGTTGATCTGTTGAGTAAAGAAACAGACGCACCGGTCTCCAGCTGCATGTGAACAGAACGTCCACAAAAGTTCAAAGTCACAAAAAGTTTATTCGCATCATACTGAACGCGAAAGGAAGCGTCTGGCAAAACTTGTTCATGCACACTACGAGCTGTAGAAGCACGTGAAGCAGAAGGCTTTGAAAAAATGGCATTAATGGCCATAGGCTGATGATTGGAACTATGTTCACGGCGATTTCCGTTACGGTGACGTCTCCGCGATTCACGTGAACGTGAAACAGTCTGAGAATTAGTGTATCTCTTACTACACACAGCTTGCACATGTCCCTTCTTATTGCAAAAATAGCACTGTGCTTGACGGGATGGGCAACTGTCCCGTCTGTGGGTACAAAAGCAGTTTGGACAAGATTTCAATTTCTTAGTGGGTGCCTGGTTGGAAAATTGTTTACGTGCGCGCGAGCGGCGCGGCGTGGCTCCCTGTTCCGGGACAGGGCGGGAGGGCATGTGTAGTGCCTCGCTAACAGTACACACACCAGAGGTCACGTCAAAGGTGGAAGTAACCATATCTAATGTATCTTGTCTGTCTAGCAAGTCTACTACTTCCTGCAAAGACGGGTTTTTAAATCTTAGGATTTGCTCGCGGATGTAGTGATCTGCCACATTCTGCGCTATATCGTCCAGAAGCATGATACCCGCATAGGAGAGTCCACAGGAGCAATTAAAGTCACTACCAGATGTTAGTCCCTGAAGGTCAGGTAACCATGATTTATGTGACTGAGTAAGACCACGCCGGAGGTGGAAAAATTTGTAGCGCGCAGCTACCACATTTACACTATCTCGGAAGTGGAAGTTTAAAGCTTCTATCACTTCGACGTAAGTTTTAGTTTCTGGGAGGATGGTGGGAAACAATTTTAGGAGCAAACGGTATAACACCGGCGTTGGCGATGAAAAAGGCGAGCCGTTCTGTACCTGATATGTTGTATGTGGCGAGGTGGGCCTCGAGCTGGGCGATGTATTCTGGCCAGCGTTCTGAGTCCGGATTGAAGGCACGGAATGGCGGCGCCGTAGGCATCGTCTGCGGCACAGGCGGGGGCGTAGGAGGCGCCAAGGCAGCTGCAATTTGTAGTGTGACAAGTGCATTCACAGCAGCAAGCAGCTGCTTCATTTGCTGAGCCTGAAACCAAACAATGTCAGACAGCGAAACTTGTTCCTGTTGTGAAGCCATCGTTGACACAAAATGATTTACAGAGAAGGGTGGGAGCGCACATTCACTCAGTCACACAGGGACAGAACAAAAAAGATAAAGCAGTACTGAGAAAAAAAACCTAGGTAAGAGGAGAAAAAAATTCATTCCGTCCTCATCGCCACTTTTTTGTATCCTGCCTGGATAGACGGGGCGTGGGTCTGCTTCTATGAACTGCTTCTGTAATATAGGCCGAGAGTGAAGGAAGCGAGTAGTATCAGGAGAGGTGAAGCACTTCGGTACTGCAAGTAACTAACACTTTTTTTACTAGAGTCAAAAAACATACGTAAATAACAAAGGCTCAAGTAACTTTGGCTAGGATGAGCATGTAGGTGTTAAGCTGTAGTCCATGTCAGATCAAAGTCTCAATAGCTAGCTAGCCCACTCGATAGTCGAAGTGATGTTTCCAGGCTGTCTGCTCTTGATGAAAGGGGCAGAAATCGAGACGGCACTCGCTGAGCTCCACAGCGTCCTCCAGAGGGCGCTGTGATCGGTGTAGTTATTCTTCTCGCCTAGTGCCAACTTATGAGAGCGTGCACCTACATTGTGGCATCGTAACTATCGAGGCCACTCTAACAGTATGGAAATACATACGAATATGTAACCAAAATATGTGTAAATTCTTGTAGACATATGGATTAAATGCTCTGTACTTACAAATAAAGTACATACTCATCATAACTAATGTGTATTTTTAGGAAGTATGTTGTACAGATTTATTTTTATAATTCACTAGAACAGTTTGCTATTAAAAAAGTGTGTGTATAGAAATATAACTGAATACACTGAAGCATCACTGAAAAATCCTTCAAATTCTCCAGTTAGTGCTAATTTTGGGTTACTGAATTCTGTGTTACCAATTAAATGACAATGAGCACTGAATATTTTTCTTAGTGGCATAGTTTCAGTACTTTCACCTTGTGCTTCATTGCACTATGGTACCAGTACCATCATTAATGTTATTCCACATCGTTAATGTTATTCCACAATTGTATTTGTATGTCTAGATCTTGCGATTCATTTCATGCCTGTATATTTTAATCCACTCTCTCTCCATCTAATCACTTACAATTTCAAAATATTTATTTTCATCTAAGAAGGAGCCTTCCAGACTACAGGTGAATATGAAGTCATTTTAATATATTCCATGTCTAACCACAATAAAATTCAAAAGTGATAAATATGTGTCCTGAAAATGAATAAAAATATAGTTTGTAAGGGAACAGATGTCAACATTAACTTTAACATGTTTAATTTGAATTCTTTTTGCTATTTGGAAACTAATTTTCTTCTATAATTATTTGAAATCCTACTAGTTACAATGCACAAAATTCAGTTTAGTGTCTACTGATTCCAGAACTGAATGTGCTGTTGTTCTTATTTTCTTTCCAAAGGTAAAGGAAACACAATTTACCAGAAAATCGTATATGTGCTTTTACTCATATGAAGCATTCTTTATATTGTATACAGGCCACACAAATAACTAATGAAAACAAAAAAAGTAGAACACTTGGTTTTATTACATATTTTTCATGATTTAGAAACACAAAACCCTCACAAAAACTGAAATAATACTGACTGTAACAGTTATATCATTTTAACCATGTAAAATTTAATAAGATAAAGTCAATGACTTCCACAGCAGAGTACCTTCATTAAATTCAAACAGTGATATTATGACAGTGGATTATTGTGTCATTATTTTCTAAAATAATTTTAGATGTGCTTCCTACAATGAAACAGCAATAACAACAATAATAATAATAGTTTTGTTTTCATTAGGCTATTACAGAAACAGGCACAACACTCTCAATACAAAACAACTGACAATTCAAAAGAACAAAAGGCTTCTAATTAACAATACAATATTGTACACAGTTGATAAATTCCTTTATACTGTAGAATGGGTGGGTGACAAACTAGTCATGCAATGTTTGTTTGAATATTTGTTTGGGTAATTCTTGTACATATTGTGGTAGCTTATTAAATAATTTGTGCCCCATTTTTGCATAGCTGTTAACAAATTTTTAAAGTCTGTGGTATGGAGTATAAATGCTTCTGTTCCTTCTTGAGTTGCAACAACGTACATTTCCTCTGGATTTTGCTTCCAGTAACTTCTTCCTTGTATAAAATGAACGATAGTATTTATGTAAGTTTATGACAGTCATGATTATTTGTTCACCAAACAATGGTTTATAGCATACCTTACATGAAGAATCAGTAAGTAACATAACAGCTTTCATCTGTAGTACTGAGATGTCACACTCACAAGTAGAGTGTGGCAGTAAGACAATATCACATGTTATTATGCTCTGGAATAACGAAAACTACAGTGTTCTGACATATATTTCAGTTACGTAATCCACAGGTTGCCTTAACAAAGGAATTACTCTTGACAATGTGCCATTAATATAATGTATATGTTTACTTCAAGATAATTTATCATTTAAATGAACCATAGAGAACTTAACTTGGCATCTCATGGAGGATTGCTGTTTAGAGTAAAAACCATCTGCAGAATTTTGTTTCCATACGGCAAGAATCCATTTGCTTTAAGCCAATATGATTCTTCATTTGTTTCCTTCACAACACAAGTTTTAAGGCAACTGGAATCATTACTACTATGAAAAAAATTGTATCACCCTTTATAGTACTGTACTGGACTGAACAAATGAGGGCAGATCATTCATCATTGTGAGGAACAAAAAGGACCCAGTACAGAGCCTTGTGGAACACCTACCTTAAGTTGTGCAGTACTGGACATTTCTTTGTCAATGCAGTCAACTTGCTTACAATTCTATAGATACGATTTTAATAGGTTCTCTAATGCCATAGAATTCCATTTTTTATGGAAGTTGTCTATGCCCTACACAGTCAAATGTTTTGCACAGATCACTAAAATAATGTTGTGATCTACTAATTATTCCTATATTTTCAACATAAACAGGTAACTGTTGGCAAATTAGACACTCCAGTACTTTAGAGAAAGCTGGGACTATGGGAATTGACAGCAACGTGAAGGTGAGTCTATATCTCCCTTTTTATATGCTGCCCACTTTGTCACCAAACAAATATCCCTGTCATGTCACATGATTCTTCTGTAGCTTTAAAACTGAAAAATATGTTATCAAGACATGCTCAGTCTCCTGTGGACCTATTTCACTATCTTAGAAGATTTTTCAACTCAGTGACACTACATTATGTGTGGTTACATCAAAATTTTCGTTCAGATCTCCATCTGTTAGAGTGTAATAATGCAACCATGTAACCTCTCTAAATACATCTAACAGCATGTCCAATTTTTTTATAAGTATGTTAATGGTACTTTTAGGTAATCTAAACAAGGTAGTTGTTGAAACTTCCTGGCAGATTAAAACTGTGCATTGGACCGAGACTCGAACTCAGGACCTTTGGCTTACACAGGCAAATACTCTACCATCTGAGCTACCCAAGCATGACTCACAACCCGTCCTCACAGCTTCAGTTCTGCCAGTACCACGTCTCCTACCTCCCAAACTTCACAGAGGCTCTTCTGTGAACCAGTATTAATCTGCCAGGAAGTTTCATGTCAGTGCACACTCTGCTGCAGAGTGAAAATCTCATTTTGCAAACATCCCCCAGGTTGTGGCTAAGTAATGTCTCCGCAATATCCTTTCTTCCAGGAGTGCTAGTTCTGCAAGGTTTGCAGAAGAGCTTCTATGAAACTTTAGACACAGTAGCGTATTGTTCCGTTAAATTTCTGAATGTAATTGATTTGAACTGTATAGTGTCTGAAAAAGCCATAAAAACTCATTTGGTAGAAAGAAAACAGAAATCTGTGTTGCATACAGAGAAAAACTCGATTTTCTTGACCATGAAGATTGTAAGTCCAAAGGAAAAGTAACAACAAGAAAAATTTGTGATTGGGAAGGTAGGTATAAACCTCAAACGAAAATGCATGAAAAATAAAATTGGACATATAAACATGGATCGAAGAAAAACCATAAAATACATATTGTTGCAGACAGCCATGGAAGAGGAACCACCGAAATTTTGTATCATACTCGTAAAAGATCCGACAAACTTTTTACACTTGGAAAGGATGGATACAGTAATACATTTACTGTAATGAAAGTGGATTGACAATGAGGTTTTCAAAATATAAACTTCAAAGTAACCGACATTTTAACTTGTTTGTTGCGGCTACTGATAGAAAAGTCTTGTGTTAACATGGAAATCCCAAACACTAATGAGAAACTACAAAAAAACTGCAAATCATTTCCTAACACAGCATTCATACCTGTTGACAGCTCTGTAAGGGAGCACTTTAGAACATATAATCCACACAGGAATAAAATGTGTAAAGAAACCATGTGTGTCGAAATAATAAAAGCTGTTCCATGAATATCTAAAGAAAACGTCCAAAATCCCTTGTCAACAATGACAGGTATAGAGGCTCGAACAATACTTGAGAAAACAGAAGAAGAACCAATAGAAACAATACCACGAACTTCAAGTGCAGCTACAAAATTCTAATGGCAGAGAATAAGGTTTATGATGGGACCAGCAGAAAAATGACATAGATGGTGGGAAATACAAAATCTGGGAATGTAATATCAGGTTTTACTATACATAATCTAATGGCTTATTTATGTTTATTACATTGATCCAGTACTAAAAGTGCAGTGTAGAACTAGCTAGGAGGAAATCATAAGCAGATAACAATCACCTTAAAATTACTAAATCACATGTATGGAAAGAATGTTATCCCCCTACTAAGACAAAAACCTGCTGCCATCCCTGTATTAATTATAAATGTTTGTGTCTCTATTGAACTTAGGCTCACTGCACTCAATAAAAAATTATCAGCATCATTTTTGCTCACAAATGTACATTAGTATCCATCTTTCCACAATAAATAACATTTGTGTGCATTCCAACATTTTATTTAATTTAGATTTACCATGTGGCAACTGATAATCGTATTGCTTAGTGTTTTATTTCTTTCGGATCCTCGAATTATTTGCAGGTAACTAAATATTAAAATAGTTATACTATTTTACAATTTTATATAACCTTGTAATACCTTGCACATATTTCCAACTTCTGTTATGTGCAGACTTGCGAACTACACACCTTGAGAATTTTGGTATCATTTAAGCATTACTGCATTCTTATGAGAGGTAGAAATATTACTTTGTAGGTTAACTCTCTGTTGCCACTATCTCAAAGCTTATCAGTTTTGGAAACTACTTTGCTGAATTAATATCACACAGTTTGCCTATTTTTACCTAGGGAACTCTCTTGCATCAATAGAGAATTGTCTTAGGTTGGTGCCCTGTATAACACTGGAGCATATAAAAAAATAAATACTATATAACTTCATGTCTTCCACAAGTAACGACTAGACATAACATCTGCAGATCATTGTCTAGTGCCTAGCATTGCTGCCACTGAATCACAGGGTCCCAGGTTCGATTCCTGGCCAGGTTAGAGATTTTTCTCTGCCTGGGGGCTGGGTGTTTATGTTGCCCTCATCATTTCACTATTATCTTCGTCATTATTTGTGACTGTGGCTATATTGGACTGTGTACAAAAATTGAACTATAAAAATTGGGACTTCGTATGGGCACTGATGACTGTGTAGTTGAGTGCACCACAAACCAAACATCATCATCATTAGACATAACATACATTACTCTTCACTTGTAGATATATACTAAAAACAACTTCACATATTCTTAATTACAATTCCTTCAGATTTATAAATTTATTATTCACATCTTCAGAGATGATACCAGTATAATACATTCACCTCCAAAATCAAATGCTTATCTTCTATACGGGTATTGGTCATCCTATCTTGGTGCAACTAACCTTCACATTCTGTCTTTTCAGTATGTACACAAATATGTATGCCATTGCCTCTTGGAAACAAATAACCTCTACCTTTTTGCAACTTACAAGTATTACTGCAACCATCCATCCTCTTCTTCTTTCTCCAGCTGTAACCATGGGTATGTTTTTTTTGTACATGCTCCAGTTTACATCCAATGTGCTTTATCATTGACATTTACATTTACCTACCCTGAAACTGAACGTATTTTATACGTCTATTAACTTAACAGATACCTGCAGTGGAAGTAGGTCTACTTTATATAACAGTTAATAGCTCTTTGTTTAGTGATTGCAAGTATTGTTTATGTAGGTGATATTTGTTGCTAAATAAACAGCTGAATGTTGTTCCTCCTGTTATTTGCCTTTGTGTTTTCTAGGTATAACATTATTTTAACCTATTACTAATAAACTGCAATCCGTTGTCAGTCCAGAGTTGATGTGCTTTCCCTCTACACTTACAATAATATTATAGTCAATTTGTTACAGGAAACAAACCACGTGTCCATCACCGAGAAAGGTCACATGAAAGAAAGCAAGTCTCTTAATATTTCTACAAGACATGACGTCACCTCCACAAGGTACAGTGTGAAGAGGAACGTACAAATATTCTGCAAAAGTTATGGTAAAGGTATCTCAAACATTTTTTGGAGCATCATGGACTTCAAACTTATGTTTTAAAAGAAGTAAAACGTATAACAGTGAACTCTATGAAAACGATACGTTGTTGTTATTGATGTTTCATATGATATTTACTACAGTGAATCACGTAACATGCTTTGTCAGCTGGATGTAAAACTCCAATGGTTAAGAAAGTCAAATGCAATAGTGTTGAAATTCCCAAAAAGATATAACCTCCCTGACTGGTCATCTGTAAACATGTAAACTGGAAACGTTAATACAAAGTTGTACAACCTTTGTAGAGAGTACAATAAGAATAGCTGTTATGATGGAGGTTTCTTCACTGTTCACAGTCTGCATATGAACAGAAAGAGTGAACAGAAATTTACTAACGATATTATACATTTCCTAAGCTCTAAATCAGATGCAAACACTGAAACCACTGTAACATTTCCATGGTCAGATCAGGGGAAACATGTAAAGGCCCCAAAAGAACCCATACAATTTTACCCAGGCAACCAGCTAATTTACAAACTAATGACTCTACCACAAGATGTGAAATAAAACATCCAAATGCTGATCAACATAACTGTGAATGCGAACATCTCGAGAAGGTACTGTATAATGCAAAATCTAAATTCAGTTTGTCAGGGATGAATACTGAATATCTTTGTTCATTCCATATAAATATACATTCAATACGTAACACATTGGCTGAATTAGAGCATTTTTTAGAAGAACCTCACAGTGACAGTCTATGTCTCAAGGAGCACAGGCTCACAAAAAATGAAAGGCAGTTGAACATTCCTGATGTTTATAAAGTAGCATTCGCTCACTTAAGATGCAGTATGAGGAAAGGAGTTGTTTGTACACTTGTCAAAGCGTGGTAAACCTTAAAATGAGTGTAATAGATATTAAGCATTTAATTCAAGAAGGGGAATTTCAAGCAGCTGCTGTTCAGTTCCCTTGAGACGCACCCGCATGCCTTGCTCATACTGTGGCATCAAGCAGTCAGGCCTGCAAGATGAGTGGTCTGCAAAGCTAGCGGATTTATTCTTATTTATCGCAAAACATCAATGACTGATTATGAGCTCTAGTACTCACAATTAAGCTACAAATTATTATCATGTTTGAACATTACGCAACAGAAACGAATAACGCACATCTGACTATTAAAAATTTACACAACTCTGATTGTTCACAACGCACTGGCAATTCCACATTTCCTTTCTCACCCAACGGCTTTGATCAACACGTGGCCATCGCACTGAATATGAATGGCGCACACGTTATAAATTCTGGATATCATGACTACACACTATTCGAAGAACAAGGCCACCATTACATTTTATACTACAACTACACATGAGAAACTCCGCCCAGTGGGCATGGCTTTACATTGGTGATTATCTTATGGTCTCGTAATGATCTAACGCTACAGTGCACTTTCTGGATAAGATGGTGGATCTTTCGCTATACCTCACACTTCGACTCTCACACCCATCACCACGAAAATCTCCTCCAGACCGAGCGGTACAAAAAGGAACATGCATAACCCACTGCCTCTGAACCTATCTTGCTACTCTCCCATGCAAACCACACATACTTAAATTACATGAAATACATCACACTGGCAACATACAATACATCACAAGGAATAGTCACAATGGTAGAATCACTTCACTTTCAACTTTCCCACTTCAATTAGTATTCATCCCAGTTTCACACGACACTGCCCCACTTCTAACTTTTCTTTCCTACTACGAACTCTGGAGGATATATACACGTCTTCCTGTGCAATGCAAGCCAAGTGGCGTTGCTGGATAGACGGCTGACTCACCTTGCTTCACTCTCAGAGTATTAGAGTTTGAATCTAGCGTCACACGGAAACATAACACGCAAAGTAATATTAATATCATATTCGTCACACACGCGAGTCCTCAACTGATACCATGGACGAGTACTTCTATTTATCCTTTGTCTCATACACAGAATGAGACTCACACAGTACTCACCACATGGAAGTACTTGTCTCTAATTTCAAGTCCTGCACACGCCATTTCTTAAATATTTCCAACTTATAGTACACGCGCCAGTAATTCACCTTAACTTTAGCACTCGGAAGTATTCTACGCTAGTACTAGCACTCACAAGTATTCCAACTTAGTACTAGCACTCGCAAGTATTTCAACTTATTGCTACATATGGTTTCACTGTGACCGTTGGTCACTTCCAAAGATTACTACAATCCCCTTAATATTACCTGCCTGTCATTTAATTCTCCCCTCAAAAGTTCCTGAAATAGAGAAATAATTATTCAAAACTACTCTTAAGTATTTCACATGTATACTGTTTACTCCACTCTTTTGTCTTTATGGAACGCACCAAAGACAGGCCTTACCAACCCAAGATCCAGCGCCAGAGTGCTGAAACATGGCCGTTCTTCAGATCACCTCGCACCTCTGCCGAAGTGAGGGAGCACCTTGCTACCGTATTGGTCAGCCACATTTCAGGCGCTGAAAGCTCAGGTAAATTTTATCTCTTCGGTTCCACCAAAGGTGACCAAAGGACCATCTCAAAGATGATGATATATTGCACATTCACTATCTGCGGTTAGCAGACGACCATACATTCATTCATTTCACAGATCTCACCAAATTGGGTGTAGAGATTTACTTTGTGGGAGTGCACATGTGATCAATTAAATAAATAAATTGTCATTCTTTCCTACACTGGTATCCAGCTTTGGTGTATTAAGTGAAATTGAGTTATTGTTACAAAAAATATGTTGTTCTGACAAGAATAACGAAGAGTGTTGTACCTACATTCAATGTCAGGCAGTACTGTACCCTTTCACCCTGAATGTCTCATTATTGTCGTTTCTATATACTGCACGCACAATCCTGACTCAAAAGTTACAATGGACCATATAAAGAAACTGTTATTATTTTTACTGACATATAATACAAATTCTTATTTTTCGTGATATTAATATGGATTTGAATATGTATAGATCTGAAACTAACATTCTGGTAGATATTTTGAGATTACATAATTTCTTCTACCTCAACAATAAATCTGTAAGACACAAAGCACACCTTTATTTTATTATCTCAAATGTCTCCTCAAAGAATGTTGTCTTGAATGTTGTGAAACTCATGCTATCTGACCGCAACAGCATATATCTAAATCTAACTAGACTCAGTAAAGTGCTTGGGCAAATAGAAGAAGCAGGGCAGTGAGACAGCTAAATAATGTAAATATAGCAAAATGACATATAGAGTTATAAATATAGATTGGAAGTCCTGTGTGCGGCAAACTGACTCACTTAGGTGTGTATATGACTGCTTCCTACACATTATTGTAAATACTTTTAAACAGTGTTGCCCACTCAAAACAAAATCGAATTGTTTGCTTACCAACAAGCAGGAGAAAATTCCATCAGTTGGATACACCATATCTCCATAGCTTAAGGATCCTACTAGGTATATATTATAAAAAATCCTGCACAGATATTCACTTACGGCAAACTAAAAAAGATATATGGAAAAGAGCTAATTGCTGCTAAGGGAAAGATCAATGTTGATTCCATTCTTAACACCAGCAATAAATGCTAAGCAGCTTTGAATGCAATTAAACAGAAACTAGGACCACTACAGGAAAGTTACTCTTTCCCTTAAGTGCAGATGAGCTAAATAGTTACTTCATAAACAGTTGGGACATTTTCTACAATAGATGAAATGAAGACAAGTAATATTCACAGAAATGCAGACAGACTGCTTGTTTCTTGGAAAGATAACGCTAACCTCGGTTTAGAAAAGTTTCAGTGGAAAACTGTCTTTCCTTAGGATGTAATAGATATAGCCCTTGATTCCCTTATAAGCCTGATTTCAAAAAAGGTGCATTTTCAGATAGCTTGAAGTGAACCAACATCTTGCCTCTGTATAAAAACAATACAGGAACTCACTGGAGAATAATAAGTCTATTGCAACAGTGTAAACAATATAAATAATTATTGAAACCATAGTAAAAAATCCTCTTTAACAAGGCCCAATATAGATTTCGAAATGGACTGTCTACAGTTGTGTTATGTACCTTACACAGCTTTGAAAATAGACTACACACCTATGCCACTCTAGTGGCTCTTATCAAGGCCTTTGACACTGTTTACATAATATTTTAATAGACAAAAAGAACATTATAGAACAAAAGACAATAAAACCTTCTGATATCATATATAACTAACAGAAGACAAATGGTTATCATATCTCCAAGCAAATAATCTGATTTTCTGAATGTAAGATATCGGGTTCCACAGGGGTCTGTGCTATGACCTTTACTATTATATATGTGTGTGAATGGTTAGGCACGGCTTGTGCCATGTAAACCTGTGATGTAAGCATATGTCACCACTTGCACAGCATTTCGTACAGATGAAAAAGTCAAGATACAAATGGATGACCTATTGATGAAAGAGGCAACTCAGTGGTTCAAGCATAACAGAGTAGAGCTAAATGATTAGAAAACAAAATACAGACTTTCTCATCCGAAATCTTGATACTGACCTGTAAAATCTCAAGGAAAAGTCAATGAAATTGTTAGGCATCCATCATGACAATAAGTTACATTTTAACACCTAGACAAAAAAAAGTTTTCAATAAATTATCTAGGATAGTGCAATGTCATAAAGAAAGACCAATATTCTGTGACCACAGAATACGGGAGACTCCTCTTCTATTCTTTGGGCCTGGTCCAACCATTTCATGCAACTCCCAGATCATTTATCACTTTGGGTATTACTGGAAACATTTTGTAATGGGGTAGCATGACTCATAAAAATATATTACCTCTTTAACTGATCCATATTTGAAGAAGTAGAACTTCAGATTCCAAAATGGCTACCACTATATCCTTTATGTAAATAGTATGTAAGATCACTAAGGGAAAAAATTAAACTGTAAACTTGCCAATTTTCTCCATTTTTGTTAGCTCTTCTGAGTATGACTGTATCTTTTAATAACTATTTAAATTTTTTTCTCTGTGACATTAACCCATTTCCTTATGACATAATCACGGAGATAAAATGTCTTTTCTTAGATCCTCCTTAATTGTTCTGTTCAACCCTCAAACTTTATTGTTATGATGGCTGACTTACATAACATTTACTTCAGATCCTGCAGTTTTACGTTTGTGCATTAGTCCTCAGGATAACTGACAGAGTGCATCAGTGCTTGTGTTTGCGATATCTTGATGCATGTAATACCTTTCTGGATTTCCTGAAAAAATATACCTCTTCTCATCAGTTTACTATATAATTATCTGTTTTGCATTAGGAATACTAATGCCTGTTGGTCAGTGTTGTGGGATGACTTAATATCTGTGTCTCTACTGAAGTTGTTCTGATATTCTGAAGTTTTTCAGACAGAAAATCATCCAATGCCCACTTTGCCTTTTGTTTTAGTAAGTTAAGCAATCGATTATCATTCATAGCCTGAACTCTTGTAAATATGCTGCACATATAAAACGTAGTAAAATTTTTTTTTTGATCTATTACTGTTCCTATTGTAAGTTTTAGTTCCATAGCATTCTGCAGATGAAACTTCAGTGTGCTTGAAGGACGTTCATAAATCTGATGTGGCTTTGTACAGTGACTCCCGGGAAAGAAAAATTCGATATTTTTGTTGTCTCATGTGCTTGAACTGTTACAGAGCACAAGGGGGCTCTGTTTGCTATCTGTAGCATGGAACCTTTTGTGTTATGAGTAATATGTGTCGAGATGAGCACTTATGAATGATCTACATAACAAAGACAAATTTAATTGCAAAACATACTGAATCAGTCATGCTTCTTGTACAAATAAAGCACTCCGTCATCAGGCCACAAGTAGCCTACCGGTACCATCCGACCGCCGTGTCATCCTCGGTGGAGGATGCGGGTAGGAGGGGCATGGGGTCAGCACACCGCTCTCCCGGTCGTACGATGGTATTCTTGACCGAAGCCGCTACTATTCGGTCGAGTAGCTCCTCAATTGGCATCATGAGGCTGAGTGCACCCCGAAAAATGGCAACAGCGCATGGTGGCCTGGATGGTCACCCATCCAAGTGCCGACCACGCCCGACAGAGCTTACCTTCGGTGATCTCACGGGAACCAGTATATCCACTGTGGCAAGGCCGTTGCCCTTCTTGTCAAATACTAGACCAAAATTCCAGTTCAGCATCTTAGAAATGTTTGTGAAAATAATTTAATAAGTGTGTATTTTTTGTGATAAATTACATTCAACATTCTGATGAATAATATATAAAAGTATGTAAATAATAATTTTTATTTTTATATCACAGCGTTAAGTAACATATTAAAACGTAAGGTGTTGCAGTTCTTAGAAACTGTTATGCTAGTTTAATGCCATTTATATATTAATGAGCGTGATTTTCCTTTAAACATGACGGTAGATTTAAATAACTGCAAGCTTGGGAAATAGTATCGGTAGGTATATCAAACAACTTTGTGGCTGTTGCATGTACAGAAGTATGAGTTATCGAAAAGTTTATCGTGAAGGATTGTAGTCATTGCGACAAAATTAGAAATTGACCTTTGTCTGTGCGAATTCGCACAGGTTGCCCAGACTCTTACGGGAATCGCCAACGTGTGTGCGAGTAATGAGTGGGTGTGCAAATATCTATAAGGTACAATACATATGTAGAATTGTGGACAGTTGGGAATGTGAGTCTCACGGGAGGTGTGCAAGGGATAAGTCCCTCCAGTCGCGCTATTCATCTGTGTCCTCGGTGGCTCAGATGGCTAGAGTGTCTGCCATGTAACCAGGAGATCCCAGGTTCGAGTTCCGGTCGGGGCACACATTTTCAGCTGTCCACATCGAGGTATGACAACAACACCTGTCGGCAGCTGAGGTTGTCAGTTAGTCATCATTTAAAACATTTAATGACAGCATATTACTAACACAAATCAGCTTCTCGAAGTTATCATGTTATTTTTTGGAATCATATACCATATACAAAAGGCACTGATTACAAATTAGAATAGCTGTTACGCTGTCTGTACTTGCAGAAATCTGGTCAGTCCAATGACGTCACAAGTTTTCATTTATTATCACTTTTCGCCTAAAGGCCAAACAGCTATCTCTCAAGGTTATGGAGTTTTAAGGCCTGTCCACAGGCAGTGATCTGTTTGCGCAGTTAATTGCGCAAATGCTTATGCCTGCCATAGATCGCTGTAACCCTAAAGTTTCGTTCAAGTGAAGCTATCATAACCAAATGCAGCCATGTTCAAACTGTCTCTCATGCGCATGCATGACTATGTGACAGCTTCAACCATCAGAACCCATTGGGTTTACTCGAACGCATATTTCAAATTTTTCGTTGTTTGGCCACCTTCAGCGCTACTTGACACCTTTGCTCTCTCCGCAGATGTGCTTTGGTGGTTACTTCCCACTTGTGCTTAGCCCTTCTTGTGGTGTGTTCACACAACAATCTACTTCTCACTCGCCTTCGGTCGGCATAGAAAAGAAATTTCCGTGGCAAGTGAATGCACTGTCAGACAGTAACTTTAAAGTTTATTTCATTTATTCAGTAATGGAGGAAATTTTAGAATGGTTTGTGTTCACAACTTGTGTTGTGAGAAATAGAAAGCCAGATCAAAATGGTCCACACAGTGCCTGCTTAAGCGAAGATGTTTTCGCACATAAATTTGCATTATGAGTTACATGGTGAACTTGATGATTGGGAAATTTTTTGAGGAAGGATTTAGAAAAGTGCGTTATATTTTGACAATCAAAAATTCCTGGTATATAAAACTTGTTTGAGGACAGCGATTTCGCTGCATAAGCAGCTGATGGTGAAATTAAGATTTCTGGAAACAGAAGCTGCGAGGTCCTAGAATGTGCTACTGCAGTTTCAAAACAAGCGTTGAGTGAAACAAAACCCAACACATGTGATGCTATTATCGTTGTCCTGAAGGACGGTTTCATGAAGGCAAGTGAAGTACTGCACCTCAACTGCGTCAAGTTACAGATAATATCTTTTTCAGTTTTAGACATGTTATAGAAACAGTATATTCTAATAAGTTATATACATGGTCAATGAGTTGCAGTTCAGTTTGTCGAGATTTCCAATTCCCTGTCTGAAGTCTACCAGCAAATTTTGCACCAGAATATAAAATTCTATTCTGTGTAACTGGAAAGTTTTGCTTCTCTTATTCTGGTACTAAATTCTGTAGTTCAACTATAAATCATTCTTGTTATGAACCACATATTATATTATGAAGTAAAACAAGTTTAATAATAACTATGTTCCTGAAGGCATGGCTCCAAAATCTTCCAACATCAGCTTAACACAATAATCTGACTGTACTCTTCTTTAGAACAAATAGGACCTACTTTTTGCTACTCTGTCACAACTCACATTAAATTATGGCATAGGACACTACTGGACGAGAGTACACTAGTAGTCTCCTTGGCACTAGATCGCAAAATTCATTGCTTTGCTAACTTTTTGTGGTAAACAGCCAGCACAGATTTTTTTTTTTTTTGCTTTGTGCTGTTTCCCTGTTTGCTGTTGGGTCAACGTTTCACAATTTTTCTGTTAAAGAATTATAAACAATTGTCATCTTATCCATATCGTTGTAGTCCCTGCTTTTTATTTTCCACTAACATGTATACCTCGTATCACAATATCCTTTCAAGTAAATTACAATATTATGGTGTAACAGAAAATGCTACAAAATTGTTCAAGTCCTATATCTCTGACAGACAGCAAAGGGTATCAATATGAAAGAGAAATGCATTAAGCTATCAGGCATCATCCAACTGCGGATGAATAAAAATATTCCATTTTAGGGCCCTCACTTTTTCTTGTATATATAAATGACCTTTCATCAGTAACATTACCAGATGCCAACTTTGTTTTGTTTGAAGATGACATAAACATTGCAACAAATAGTAAATGAAGTTTAGCCTTAGAAAGGTAGGCTAATTAAATTTTCATGGACTTTAGTAAATGGTTCATAACCAGTTGTCTGTCACTACGCTTGACCAATGGTATCATAGGTTACCCATAGATATTACGTGTTTACTTTCAAGCTATAGATAATAAATGGGTTGTCTGCTGTGGATGAGTACCATCATTGCACATCGGAAATATGAATGTGGTTTTAAATTTTGTTGTGTGCATTGATTTAAATAATTGGTTGTTTGCAATTCATTTGGTACTTAGTTTCATTCCTAGTAAGCATGAGTAATTTGGACAAATTGTTTTTTATTTTAGGAGAATTTTTAGTTTTTCATTTTCGTTTGTAGGTATGAGTTTATCTGTTGCAATGAATCTGGATGGCTTAAAGGAGGCTATGGTCATAGACATGATGGCGACCATTCGATTTTTACAAATGTCTTATCTTGTTGCCGATTACATTCGATGTCATGAGTGCAGCGAACATATGCTCCTGACAAGTGTGTCTGCTCATCGTACTCACAGCTTATTTGTATGGAGGGGTAGCAAGGATCGGTTATGGCGGTCAATTAGATGAGGAGCATGGTTTGAGAAATCTAAGCCCGCCTTGAGGGATATTATAAAAATTACATACTGCTGGTGTTTGAGGTATAATGTTTGGCTGTGTGCATGAATGTCGTGTGACTGAGCGTACCATAGTAGACTGGTACTCTTTTCTTAGGGACGTTTGTGGGGAATATATAAAGTACAGCGGCCATGGGGGGTGGGGGGGGGAGGGGAGGGTGCGCTTGTTATAGTCGAAATCGATGAGTCGCATTTTAGCAAAAGGAAGTACAACAGGGGGAACCTGCAGTAGGATTATGGGTTTCGTGGACTGTAATTCCAAGTCCAGAATATGATGATGTAGTTTTTAAAGTAGTTCCAAATAGAACGAAGGAAGTTTTGGTGAAATTAATTGAAGATCATATTACTGAGGGTTCCTTAGTTATTTTCGATGGTTTTTCTTCATATGGGGATTTGGGGAATAGGGGTTTTCAGCATCTTGTTGTTAATCATAATGTCGAATTCAGATCTTCATCAACTGATGCTTGTGCCAGTAGTATAGAAGGTCATTGGTCAGCCATAAAATCTGTTGTAGTTAGGGGAAACGACGGATTTCGACACTACAGAGTCACTTAGATGTATATTTATGGAGGCGTAGTGTATCCGATACATATTACCTATTTACATGTTTCCTTAAACGTTTGGGCAAATGTATCATCCAAAATTTGTTAGTTAATTACAGATTGGGAGGGGGGTGAGGGTGACTGACAATTATTGAGAAGGGTGGGGTTGGTCGATACGGTTAAAATATTGATTTTGAATTCTTGATGTTCAACTGTCATTCTTCATTTTCTTGTGTTACGTAATTTTCTTCTGTGGATTTTTTTAACTTCATTTAGTTGATATAAATGTGTATGTTTGTGTATGTGTGTTTTTTTGTAATGTTGTGTGTCTTGCGTATGTGGGTATGTGATTTTTGTTGATGTCTTTCTAGGGGAGCTTCGGTTTTTTGCGGAGGAGTTTGCATGTAGTACAGTTATTTTTTTAATTTTTTTATTGTACTGAATTCATCCATTTTGATGTATTCCAATGTTCTATTACATTGTTTTGCTTTACGTATCGGTTCGTCAGCTGCAGTATGCAACACAAATTTTGCAACTGTTGCTCTTTTTCCCTTTCGCAGCACTAGTATCACTACGATTTTTCGAGTCTATACTAGCACTACTAAAAGCGAAAAGACCGACACACGTAAAATTTGTATCCCGTACTTCAGTTGATGTATACAGGTCAACTGAAGTACGTGATACTGGTGACAGCTAGACGAAAAAATCGATATACATAACATTGATGTGATTTATCTATATAGGTCAACTGAAGGGCAGGATACAATTGTTCTGTATGGCCCTATTTTTCGCCTTCGGAAGCACTAGTATTCTATTCTTCAGTTGATGTATACAGGTCAGTTGAAGTACAACAGACACACGTTATAAATATAGTTATTTCCCATTGGTAGCACTAGTATTGTATTCTTCAGTTGACCTCAATAGCTCAATTAAAGACTGGGAAATAATTTTCACTGCTGTTGGTTTTCTTGACGTAGCTAGCAAGACTATGATAACTTTCAGTGGATACTATTAGCATCGAAGGCAAAAAAAAAAAAAAAATGTGTATCCCATACATCAGTTGACCAAATTTTGCGTGTGTCATGTTCTTCTGCCTTTGCATAGTTGAAGTGAGGTACAGGTTGCCAATGTAATGTACATCGATTTTCTCGTTTTTTTTTAGCAATAGAATCCTATTCTTTAGTTGGTCTATATAGGTCAACTGCAGCATGGGATACAAATATCATGTATGTAGATCTTTCCGCCTTCAGTAGTAATATTATCTACATAAGATCAGACTATTAGAGGTAGCGCAGGCGAAAGAAACAACACCTGTAAAATTTGTATCCCGTACTTCAGTTGACCTATGTAGTTCAACTGAACAATAGAATACTAATGTTAACGAAAAGGAAGAAGTCAGTGTGTGTTACATTTTTATTCCATACTGCAGTTAACCTTTACAGCTCGACTGAGGTTCGAGATACAATTGATATATATGTTAAGTGATGTATTCGATGTTACCGCTATTTCTATCCCTTTTCTCCTTTATTTTTTACAGAAGTACTAGGACTCAAACAAGTTATATCCTTAACTTTACGGTCGAAATAATACTGGCCGCGATATATCTCTGACATCGGTTTTCTCTCCTGCATTCCTTTGATTACGAACACTCGTCTTTGCTGTTAAATCCATGGAGGCGAGAATAAGGGCCTAAGGGGAGATGGCGCTACGTATCCCAGCCGTAGTACGTTTTGAAGCCATGGGGGCGTGGCTCGCTGCCATGACACTGTGACCAAAACATTGCCAGTGTGCTATAGCGCTGCGTCTATTAATGTCGCTAATTGCACCATATACGCATGTAACGTCATCAGATTGGTTGTTTCAAAGTTTTTCTTTAATAAAATCTCGTAAAGGCGAAATTCCGCGTTTCTTCTGATTAAAAATAGTTTTTAATGTAATATTACGAATAGCTAGTCTTCAATGTAAACGATACAATTTTGTTAATTCAGTAATCAACGTGTATCACAAGCTAGGGTTCTTTCTTTACTTATTCTTACGATCATCTGATTGGACGAAGCAATGCCAGATTTACGAAAAGTGACGACGTCTTTTCCGATTTTCGTGACATACAAACCAAAACTTTTCAGTTGTTTGAATTCAGAATGATGTATTGTAGCAGCTATTTACTAATGTGTAAAAGACTGATTGCGGTTCTGAGCACCACCTATATCTGAAGAGGTAACCAAATGCTCTGTCTTTGTTGTTAATTATTTAAACAATGAAGCAGCAGATAAATAAGTCTGATAAAATAACTCAATGTGAGTTAATGTTTAGCCAATAACCTGCCACATTGTGCACAACTTCATTCTGTTGTCAAGTGGAATATAACTGCGGAGAATCCCAAGAAATATAAATTATGTGTTTGTTGTACACAAAACAGGTACTTTCAGTTTGAATAACATTGACCCTGAGGAAGAAAACAAAACTCTTTGCCATACAGTTCATACACACTTCAATACATACCCACATTTCTTCTCTTAAGTGATATGCAGCAGCTCTAATGTGAGACTAGGGCACTTTTTTTTAGTAACTAACAAATCAACTGCAGCAGCAGCATTTAAATGACATGTCTGTTAGCCAAGGCAGTATAACAGTGTTCCAATTTTCATCTGCTATGGGACTCATTTTAATATTAGTAAGGAGTTCTACCTATTGCTTACTTACCTTAGGTTCCAATTTCTTATTTTGGTATGGAAGAGATTTCTTAACAGGGCAACAATGTCCCAGTGTTTTTAGGTAGCTTAGGCATAAACCATTCTTCATTGAGCTTTGTTTATGTCATTCCCTATTTTATAACTTTCATTCTTTTAAATGCAAGCCTCCCTTGTCAAGCTGACAGGTATTTACGGTGGTACAAAATGAAATGATGAAGGGATTGAGATAGATCATGGAGCAAAACTTTACATCATAGTTTGAGAAGTGTGGAATGTCTCAATCAATAAGCAGAAGCTTCATTGCTTGCCAATGACAAAGTTTTACCAACATTGAAATTAGGATTTGCTTTTTAAATCCTTGTCCTAATAAAAATATAGGCTATATATTCCTTATTCATTCATAAAAAGTATGAAAACTGGGAATGAAATAAAGCATAAATATTAGGTACTATATTCAGAATTTTATTCCAGCAAAAAAGCTTTTCTTGATCTGTTGTTATCCACTTTGTTGAACTGCTTGTTACAGGTATACAGAAAAATTATTACAATGTGACTTTTCAGTTAACTGCCTTTTTCACAAGATTGTGGAATTAAAAAATAACACAGTTCTATGTAAAAAAAATTTATATGAAATTGTAACAAAGTCCACATCATTGCTTGTTGAGAATGAAAGAAATGTCTCAGTCTCCTGACTGATACAAATGTAATACTATTTACCATTCCACATACATATGATTTATCACAGTAGTTTTGCATAAACCAGGAAAGTAGTCAAGCAAACAAACATAAGAAAATATGCAATCATTTATAAAATGTCTTACTAAAGATATAAACGTTGTGGGCTGTAGTTTCTGTACAACACATGGGTTACATTTCAATGGATTAGGGGAGAGACTGCTAGAAAATTTAGTGCCCAATGAAGTAGTGAAAAACCAATAACTCCCACCTGCAAACACTACTATCTCATTTTTTGAGAGTAAACCACTGTTGGACTACACCACAAAAAAATATAATTTGTAATGACACAAGCAAAAACCATAACATACCACACAATGATGGGAATGTATTTCAATGTGCCAAAAATGAGGCAATTCTATTTCTCATTAATATGTTGTCACTCGTGGAAACTTAATTAACAACACTGGCTACAACATACTACAGCACACTCTGCCAAACAATGGCTAAATATTTCAAAAAGAAATGTATATCCCATTTGGAAGCACACACATCACAAGCTATTGCAGAACCAGTACTGCATACTGGTATGGTGGAGTATCAACCACTTGGAAACACTCTACATATAATGTAGTTCCAAATGTTGGTTTGAGGAAGATATATTTGAAAGGTATTACACACACACATAAAATTATAATTGTCTGACTCCATCACACACCAGGAACAAATTTTCATAGATACACTGAATATGCTAGTACTAATAGTTTTAAGATACAGACATCACAAACATTTTGTAGCTGGTTATAACAACATATACATAACGGAAAAGGAAGAATGTGCATCATTTATTAATTACAATAAGGTTACATTCCCAGTTTGCCTCAATATAATGAGTGCTTTATACAAGATGCCTCACACACTAGACCTCTGTGTACAAATATCAGTTACTGACCTTTAAAGAGTACCAGTTTTGTATAGGTTGTCCTGATTTTATTTTCATGCAATGCATCACTTATTCTCTTGGCTGCATGTTTTTGCCGTGTCAGGAGGTATCGTGTGGCAATTGCTTTAATCAGCAGTATCATGATTGTCCAAGGGATGCTGATTTTTCATGTGGTCAGCTAACTCCTTAAACACTGGCTTGAATATGAATTCGCTAAGTACATCAGACACACATTTGGAAAACTGATTTTTCAAAGGAACTTTAGAATTACCTGGAGTATAGCACCTGAACACTTTTTCTGCACACACACACACACACACACACACACACACACACACACACACACACACACACACACACACACACACAGATGTCAACAACATCATTCAATGGTAAAACCAACCACCCCCTACTCTTTCTATGAATGAGAGAATAAGCAACATGGCTACCATCCCCTCTCAACACGGATAAACATGGTTCACATTTTAAGGTTTTCTCTAAGTGACGCACCACAAATCCAGCTATATATATCCTACAACATGGACTGCCACTTCAGAGAGATAAATTCCAGTAGCAAAGTAATCGTGGTCGTTGTCAGTTGTCGCTGCACTATTTTCCGTGCTTAGTAACTGCCACCGTTCCAAAGTGTTATTTATGTGATCTTCAACATTGGAACTGCTGAAAGTAAGAATGGGAATATCTTCCAAAGTTATACAATTCCCTCTTTCTGATCCACGGATCTCACTATGAATTAGTAGCATCTTGTATGCTGCAACAAACTGGCGAGCAGTGGGGTTGTTATTCCAACCACCACGACTTCGGATGGCACTAAAAAACATTTCCAAGTGGTCCTGAGAACATTTGTAAAGAGGCAGAAACTTCAAAAGAGGAGCATGAGTTTGCGTCCCCACTACTTTGCTATACATGTGTAAAACACTGGATATACACACCAGGAATCCAATAAACCCTGTCTTTCTATTTGAGTCAACAACTCTCATTGCTTGAGGATTTGGACCAACAGTGAGTTCCTTGATGTACCTCTGTGCCTTTAAAAGAAATCCCTCTACAGCACTAAAATTTGCTGTATTTAATGCCTGCTTGAAACCACTTTGTAAAAGTGTTCTGGAATTGCAGGCATCAAAGAGACAGTTGAAAATGCGTATAAATTTTACTGTTGCAGATGCCTGTTCAAAACCTGGGAGTTTCATATCACAACAGTACTGTATGGCATCTGCCACAGAATTGCTAAGCAGCTGAGTAGCCAGTTTCACCTTCATTTTATTTAAAAAAAATTAAGGTGACTGGCAGTGATCTTGTTGCCTATGTGGAGCTCTTCCTTGACCTGTAATTTATGTAACAGTTCCAAAAAGTGCCAAGAAATGACACCACCTTTCTCATCCCAAAGAATTTTTTTTATCTCCTAAAGCGTTGCGCACAAGTTTCAACATATGTGGAGGGTCTAGGAAAAATGACATTTCATGATCATTCCCTTCTACTGAAAAAGTACTTTTCAAAGTTTCACAATTGAGATTGCAGCCTAAACATCTAGCCATTGACAAATTGCTAGCTGAACCATCACATGTGAGCGAAACAACTTTCACACCACTTGAATTGGCAAGATCAATGCACTGTTTAACTATCTCGGCTTCTTGCTCACCAGTTATACCAGCAGTCAGGAAATACCCAACTGGGAGCTTCCAAGAAGCATTAATAGCCACAAGCATGAGCACAAATGCTTCTTTGGCAATGGGCAAATTATCTGTGTCTACAGATGACCCCATGTCAACATAACCGTAATAGCATGTACCATCAAATTCTACATGTTGCTTGATGGCAATTTCATCAACTACCAAGCTACATATAGTTGGAAACTTTGTTTCACGGTGACAAGCTTCTGCCATAATTACCTTAAACACCTCTGATGTGAAGCCAGGTGCTCCACCCACACACTGGTACCACTTTGTTAATGTTCTGGGGTGTGACAAACATGTATTAAAACAGCGCCTAACATAATTATATGCCCTGTGGGAATAAAAATGCAGTGTTAAGGCAAAGGAGCGCAGTTCTGGGCTGTATGACCTAGGTACAGCCTGTGCCCCAGCTTTCGCAGTTTGTCGCTGCAGCAAGTCTCTCTGCATTCCAGGTATGCTTTCTAGTATATTTAGTGAACTTTCATCCACAAGATGCTTGTCCTTCAGTACCTTAATGATAGCACTCAAAGAAGCCACTTTCTCCTTAAGTCGTCGCTTAGACTGCTGAAGAGTTTTAATTTGTTTTTTGTACTGATCAGTTTTTCTTATGAGGTGTTCACACTTCGTCTTCAGTTCCTCACTTTCAGAGGATGTCTGGCTACGTTCTGGTGGTCCTGCAGTGTACTCAGGAACAAGAGCAGGAACTTCATCCTGCACTCTGCTGACGACAGCCAAAACTGAAGATGGAAAGGAAGAGCTCTCCTTCTGCAGTGGTGGCTTTCTCTTCTTGTCTCCCTAAATGAAATAAACGAATGGAAAACATTAAGAACTGTTTGTAACAGATGGTTGAAGGTGTTACATTCTTTGTCATGAACAGCATGTTACAGCCCACTAATTACTCCTATTCTTAGTCCTTTCCAGAAATATAAATTCTATTTTTCCAGCGACTATTTATCTTGTTCATAAAATACTCATTACTCTAACAAAAACGGTTGTTGTGTTCAGCAGACAACTAAAAATATAAACTTTGAACACGTAAAATATTTCTGCTGGGGTGTCTTGTTTAACTATCACACTGTATCGCTATGGGTGCTGTCAGTTAACAAGTTCTCAACACAACTGGCCCAACAGTTAATGATATAAAATTGTGTGTTATATCTAATTTTGCATTAGTGGTTGGTGCATATTCAATGTTCCACAGTAGTGGATAATGTTAACAAGAAGGTACTGCCAAAGCTTTTTAATCAATGATATCTTTCAATGGAGAATGTCAATGAATAGTGCATCAAACAAAAGAAATGTTCATTTGCCGTGCTTAACCCAAACACAGAGTTATATTTAACACAGCCCAAGTGTTAATTTCTGTGACTTCACTAAATAATTATACCAGACAAACTTGTTAGCTTCAGTAGTCTCATAATCTAAACAGCGAACCTGAATTTTCTTCTCAAATATTCTCTTGTGTGCAGAGGCTGATGTTCATCAAAAAGGAGTTTCATAAATTTGTTTCTACATGACAATGTGGAGAACCAGATTATCTCTTTATAACATACTGTGTAGCTGCAGAAACACTTGAGTGTCCCAGCACCTCCCCTGTTAAATTCTATATACAGCATGGAATCATTCCTAGGCAAAAGCTATGTGTAAGGACCTAATCAGGTGGAAAGTGAAATTAATGTATTCAAATGACCTGAAGGAATCCTCCAAAATAAACATATATAAGTAAAACTAGAGCTGTATCAATTACTCCTAAAACATAACTGCCATTAACCAGCAAAGACAGTGCAATAAAAATGTTGTACAACACAGTAGACCAGACAAAGTGAGATGTTCACAAACTACTGTTATTCACATAACTGATATAATTTACCTCACACGTGTATGCCATTACTTTCGGAGTTAGAGCTAAATAATAGAAACTGAAAACTAAGTTAGCTATACCCTCCCTCCAAAGCCCCATAAATACATCTTGTTTGTAATACGTACTGGGTCATTTCAGTTAAGTTACACTACTGGGAAACACTATTCATTACCACCAATATTTACTGAAATACGGTACATAGAATGGCAAATCTACAGTGTCCTGTTTAGGCCTATACTTTACGCCAGTTAATGTAGTGTTAGCTTTTAATTTGGTACATGATGAAGACAAAGTGAGTTACTCAACACTTCGATTATCGACGATACGTAGGCCTACGTATTATACTGAAACGTGAACTTGAAAACTAAGAATTTAATTATTTGAATTAACATACCTTTTGCAAATGTTTTGGGTATGTACGGAAAACTGATGGTACAGCATTTTCTCGGAGCCTTACTGTTGAAAGGGAAGTTCGGTCTATGTCCTCTTCTCGGAAATGCTGAGAACATATAGTGCTCCATTTAGACGCACGCCAGTTCTTCCTCCTCGTGGCATTCTCCCACAGAGCTTTCCGACTTTCATTTTTAGGAAATCTAAAATCATACAGGAGAAAAACACGCTATAGTACAAGTACCGATGTAGCACACGTTCATTCACTATGTTGTAAAATCACACTTAACGAGACACCTTACACATGAAATGTTATTCCCTTCGATTTCGCATCACAATCAGAACGATTCGTACATCCGAACACGACACAAGTCACCATAATAGCGCAAAATCCTTCCAAAAGCGAGCGACAAGCCAATGCACACAAGCTTACAGCAGCAATGTTTTCGTATTTTGGTCAGACTGAAATCAGATGACTAGACCTCGGCTTCGACACATAGCTTCGCAGCTGTGACGTCACGGCGTCTCCCTCTATTCTTACCTCCATGGTTAAATCACAGAAGCGTCTCGCGGGCCCCGAGGAATCATGACGTCATATCATGGCATGACGTCGTCTCTCATACAAGTCAATATCGCTGGTAGTTTTCGAAACGCGGATATTCTTTGAACATGGCATGCTGATGCGTTGTGGATTTGTGTATGGTGGCGGGATTTGTGTGCGTTAAACCTTTTCAATCACGGAAAAAAATTGATAATACTTGCTGCAAAAGCACGTGTTTGCAGACGAGAAAGGATAGTTTATATTCCAGACAATGGACGGTAAGTAACTTCCGTTAGTAATCTTATCATGCGCAAGAAAAGTAAAATGTATGGTAAATCTACAGAAATTTCATTCTTTGTGCCTATAGTATTCTGATGCATTATGTTATTCAGTAAAGTTTCTTTCAATGCATCTATGAGGATTATTTGTGGTAACGGCGTATTCTCATAACAAATGGCTTCGTTATTTAAGTTGCAATCATCGTAACTTTTTCCTGATCAAAAATTGTGTAGTAACTGTATTCTAACAGTAACCTGCACATTTGAAAACTTTTGAATGTTCACAATTAATCATTGATCATAGTCAGTATTTTTGACAGTAAAATAGATATGAATTGCAGTGACTGAATCCAGGTTTGTGAGTGGTGTAATGTGTTTTTGTAACGGCTGTTTCAGAGTTTCTGAAGTGAAAGTCCAAGGAAGAGAAGACAACGAGAAGTAGCTTTTTTGTCTGTTTCATGGTTTATAGGCCTACTGGGGAAACTCGCCATGTAAAAAAATGAGTAACGCATCCAGCTTGGTACCTCCATGGTGATGTGGAAATCCGAGCATTGTTAATAAAGAAATTAAATGTGTGTGTGTCTTTCTTTTGATTCCTTTATCATGTTGCTTATAGTAGACCAAATTTAATTAAAATACCCAGGTGATAATTTCAACGTAAATTGGACTATGTGCATAGCTGCTTCTCATAGGCAAAGTATAAATATTCACCATCCTATGGCATGCGTGTTCACTAGTCAGTTATGGCAAAAGAAATCACTGACTCAAAGCATAATTTGCTTGGTAGACATAATTGGAAATGGCCTTTTTAGTTATAAGTTTACATTATTAGATTATAGTACTCCCTGAGAGATAATCTTCTGCATTTCTTGGCCCTGACATGATTAGGTCTGGAATACAGCATTAAGTGTGCTGCTCTGCTGTCAGCAGCATGGTAGTCAATGTGCTAAGCAGTCGTTTAGGGACTAGTGTGAAGAATATACATCTGTACAGCCTTGGCTAAAAAGATACAGCTAGAATGCTAATTACTGTTTCAGGAATTATCCTTTACACAGTTAAATATAAAGATACAGCTAGAATGCTAATTACTGTTTCAGGAATTATCCTTTACACAGTTAAATATATTATGTTAAATATGTATCTAAAACTGAATTCATGAATAACTTTGTAGTCATTTAAATAAAAATACCGCAAACCGAAAAATTGTCTTGAAATGGTAAGGGATATCAAATATAAGTAAATATTTTTCCTCGGTAAGATTAAAGTGTAAAATTGCTGATACCTGGTTGTTACCATGAGATCAGTGCTAGCCCCAGCAGAGCAATCTGCTGTGACCACCGGCACCTTCATGCCAGCCAATGGGTTAATACACAAAACAGGGCAGTGCAAGACTTGGTCCGTAATTGTCATTGGTTGAAGCAACTAAAATTAAATTTCTGAGGTATGCTGCAACTGTGTTATTGGTATATTCCCCAGCATGATTTAAAATCTTTGCATTGAAATGGCACTGACAGTGTGTAATATATTTTGCAACCGAGAATAGATACTTAAAAATTTATGTGGGAATATATTTCAAGAAACCCTTTCAAACCAAACCTGACAATTAAATTGACACACCAGTAAACCCACCTGAATGGCACACTGGGTTACACAAGCATTAGCTGTAGGTGTAGAATTGGTCCGTAATTGTCATTGGTTGAAGCAACTAAAATTAAATTTCTGAGGTATGCTGCAACTGTGTTATTGGTATATTCCCCAGCATGATTTAAAATCTTTGCATTGAAATGGCACTGACAGTGTGTAATATATTTTGCAACCGAGAATAGATACTTAAAAATTTATGTGGGAATATATTTCAAGAAACCCTTTCAAACCAAACCTGACAATTAAATTGACACACCAGTAAACCCACCTGAATGGCACACTGGGTTACACAAGCATTAGCTGTAGGTGTAGAATAGGTAATTTACACAGAAAACTTTTCATACAAATTTTATTGTAAAGCACACTGAAGTTAAGGGAAAGATGCAATGCCTAGATGAGATAAACATGGACACACAATAACTCGTTTTGCTCAGATATATGGAAAATTAACTGTAGTATTATATGATGTATAACATATATATGACATACAACACATCTGAGGTGCAAATTTGTGGAGAGGAGAGATTGCATTGAATCTGTTGTGTATGGTGCATATTTTGTTGCAGTGCTGGGATGATGTCATCCAGATTTCAAAATTAGGTGTCTTGTAATGAAACTCTCATCAGTTTTAATATTTAAAAATAAACACGCCTGAAAAAGGAAGCTGAATAGGACTTTAAATTAAATTGCAAAAATTTTCTTGTTTTACACATTCACTGCAGCTGACACTTAAAAGCTCGTGGCTAGTAGCTCTTATTGACCTTTGTGTCAGCCACAGTGAACATGTTGAAGATTTTAAAGTAACAAAGTAGTTGTTGACATTCTGGTATTAATGGATGGCAGCAGGAAACACAGCAATGAAATGATGTGAATGACTTAAACCAGAAATTAAACAAGTCTACATAGCTTTGAACACAGTCATTTCACACTTCTTAGTCACTGCATATTTGTGTGCTATTACTAATACAGCAACCTTTCATTTTCTCATCTTTGATCTGGGACACATGTCACATCTTACTTATTTTCCTAGAGCAACTCTAGGTTTACTAGATCCACATTTCAGAATTCTGGTAATTGTAGTCTTACTTCATGCTGAAAGTGTGGGTTGATAGCTGTCTCTTCAGATATGATCTCATCAACTGCCATTTCAGAAACTTGAAGGAAAAATGTGATTATTAAATTTTCTGTCAGTGATGAATATATCACTAACGTATGTACATCACAAATATTCATGATACTACAGAATAGTACAGGGCCATCTTCTGGGTAGACTAAACAGTGCACTTCACATCCAGAGCATCAGTTTCTTCATAGGTAGTATCATAGTACACTACTATCTCAGGCTTGATTGTTGCGATGCTCAATGAAACAGCATTATGCCTTGAAGACACTAAACTAACAGCCTTCTTAAGTTTTTGAATGAAGGATATAAGTAAGTAATATATCCAAAAACAATTAAGTTTTACATTTTGCTGTAAGAAACTCATTTTGAATCTTTCATTTTATTATTATTTTGTACATGTGTGACCTTTTTGTGTCCTCTTCCCAGTTTGACAAGTATATCTGGTTTACTTAATGAGGATATTTATGGTTACAAACAAATAAAAAGAAAAAAACATGTGGTGACAATGCAACCTGCAAACAAAGATCATCTTCCAAAACTTTACGAGCCTAGGAAGTAAGCACAATGATTTGGACATAATAGCATGTTTTAATAAACCAGATGTTTCAGTTATTACTGAGCACTGGTATACCAAAAAAGAACCTTATTATGCACCAATTAACAAAAAATTTCTGCTCGTCTTTCAGTAGGGATATCAAACCTTATGGTGATGTTGCAAAAGTGCCAATAGTTGGTGCTCAATTCCTTACATGTTGAAGGTGTTACTGAACTTTCTGCGATAAGCTATAGATGGGAAAGCTAATCTCTATCAATTGCTTGTAGAGAGAGATAGTAAATACTCTGGGAAAACGGCTGGGTAATAATGCTGATAATTGTTCACAGTTTAATAAAACCTTATCTAACACAAATCAGTTTTCACTCTTAAGAATGGCGAGTGGCATACACTGATCTAAAATTACTGATATGTAATACAGGGTACCCAGGACTTTGTACTGGGATACTTTCTTTTGTCAATTTATGTAAATGACAAAATACTGCTCCCCAAATTCAAGGATAGTTCTGTATGCTGATGCTACATCCATTGCATGCAAGTGTAAAGGTCATGAGCAACTACAAAAACTATGAAACTGTATTACAAATGAAATAATTCAGTATTTCTATGAAAGTCATCTCATTGTCAGCACAAGATAGCAGCAGTAATGGATTTTCACCCCACAAGACAGATTTTGAAATTCAGTTGTGCACTGGAATTGATATTGTCATCAAAGAAAACAACTGCTTGGTTACAGTTAAACTTTCTATATTTAACATGTTATAACATGGAAACTAATTACTGTACAAGAACACAACTTGGTAGCATTAATGTCAAGGACATGAGCAAGAGAAATAATGTAGAATCAATTCAATTGAAACACTTTTAATGTTTCCAGAATGAGAAACATCCCCCAGGCTGTGGCTAAGCCATGTCTCCGCTATATCCTTTCTTTCAGGAGTGCTAGTTCTGCAAGGTTCGCAGGAGAGCTTCTGTAAAGTTTGGAAGGTAGGAGACGAGATACTGGCAGAAGTAAAGCTGTGAGTACCGAGCGTGAGTCGTTCTTCGGTAGCTCAGATGGTAGAGCACTTGCTCGCGAAAGGCAAAGGTCCCGAGTTCGAGTCTCGGTCAGGCACACAGTTTTAATCTGCCAGGAAGTTTCACTTTTAATGTGCTGCTACAGTACACCACACCAGTACCATTACTGGTGACGGCGATGGAGGCTGCTATGAAAAGCTTGCGATTTTATTCAAATCTGATGTGGCAAGTTAACAAAACTTTTTATCCATGTGAGTAAAATTATTGTGTAAAATTGATAGCGCAGCTTCTTACAGAAGTCTTTTCAGAGCCCTTCGGAGTCTTTCACTTACATGTCGACATATTTACTCCCTAATAGTATTTGTTGTTCATAATAGGGGTAATTTTACTCTGTTCAGTGAAATGAACTTGCAAAATACTGGAAGTAAAAACAATGTCCATGTAGACTATACATCCCTGCCTACGATTCAGAATGGAATATCACATTCTGATTGAAAGTGTTTAACAGATTGCTGCTAGACATCAGGCAGAAAACTGAAAATCCTAAGGTAATAAAAAAATACAAAGTAAAAAAAATATTTTATAAGCTCCTCCTTCTATAACTATAATTGAGCATAATGTTTCGACTCACGAATGCAATTGCTAGTTAATGTTAACACTAAGTTTCAAATTAACAGGATTTTAATGTTACCATTATATGAACAGCTGACAGTACTCATTGTAAAATTATTAAATGACTTGTACAAAGTATGAGAGAAAAACAGCACTTAAAAAAAAAAACAACCTTTCTAGCTTTCAGGGTTGTTACTTCCTTCCTCTGGGAAGATGAATATAGTTTGTGACTGGAAATGAGGGGAAGATCACTTACACCACCCGTATAGAACAATTATGTGACACATTCATGAGTACTGCTCCAATGTTTGAGATCCAGGTCAGATTTAAGCAACACATTGAAGCTACTCAGAGTCTGGATGCTATATAGGTTACCAGTAGTTTCAAACTATGTGTGAGTATAATGAGAATCCCTGGAGGGAAAATAATGTTCTTTTTGTACAACACTATTGAGAAAATTTAGAAGGCATGAGAAATCTGGGTTCGGATGGTAGATAGCCTTTCTTCCCTCTCTCTGTTTGCGAGTGGAACAGGAAAGAAAATGATTTGTAGTGGTACAAGGTACCCTCCACCAGGTACCATTTGGTTGCTTGTGTAGTATGTATGTACATCAAAATACGGAAGAAAATTGTGACTGCCTACTACATTAAGAAGTAATAGTTGAACTAACCTAAGCTTTGTGATTTACTTCAAATGTTTTGTCCCACTGATACACACTGACAATCAGTGACTTGCATCTATAGCAGTCTTACAATTTGGAGATGTCAGTAGGCTTACTGCTTGGATCTATTAATATTCCCTCATTCAGCTCTTTTTATCTTAAGATCACACAAACTGGATTTTTGAGAAACTACATACAGGGAGATGTGATTGGCATATAGCTGTTTGTTTACAGAAAAACAGCGATCAAAATTTAAGCATATAGGCAACACACACTGGGCAAGAGTGCATATCTGGGCTAGAGCACTATACTGGATTTCGCCCCCTTCCCCCCCTTTCCCTAGAAACCTTGGCTGGAGTAATAACTATTTGTAGCATAGTCTGAGGTCTACATTAGGTTGAAAAGCGATAATTTCGTCGACAGTTGTGGAACACAGCGAATGAGAAATAACGGTTGTGAAAACAGACAGACGTGTGGCTTTGCCTAATATTTGTTTGCGGCGTATTTAAATACACTTTCCCACATTTAATGCATTTCTCATAATAAAAAAATAAAACTACTGGGTCATCCCCAAAAAACATATATTAGAAAATGAACAATCATCCGACGTGTTTTGATGCATATTATTTACAGATATCGTACGCAAACTGGAAAAATTCAATGGGCGTTCCACTACGTATCCTTTACCATATTTGATTTGTTTTTCCGCATTTGCTACTGCTGGTATGGGTTCAAAGACAAATTCGTGCTGCAAACGAGTCAGTGGTAGTTAGCCTACATTGGTAAGCTGCAGTTAATGCGTTAAAAACATTTATACACATTGTCCTCAATGCGTAATATGTGTTATGCTATAAATCACTCTGCCTTTCGACCAATAATTTGTTATCAATTGGCTTCAATCAATCACGTAAGACTGTAATGTGTAACTTTGACTACGCTGCGGATTATTATGTCACCATAATCCAGATTATTCGCATTCAAACCTTCTTTCTACATTTAATTCTGTTAATGGAAGCTTCATTCAAATAATCTGGATTGATTTGACGTTCCAAAACAATAGGTGATGGCAAGTCTGCACAAACGCTGTGGCCAACGTGTGACGTCACTTACGTCAACAGAGTTGTTTACAGGTCTAGTCACCAGGCAGCGCTGTCACGCTTTCAGCCTTACTGTTGACGTCATGATGCGATTCCTCGGGGCCCGCGAGACGCACGTTTAAATCACAGGCGGCCGTGGTTAAATCTGTCCAACAAATGATCTCTGACAAATTCTGACCTCATTGATCAAAGCTGACGAGTTGTATCCTGTTCTTCAGTAGTCCCAAAAAGCTAGTGTACTATGCTTACTTTCATTCCACAAGTCAACTTATTTTCTGGGATAATTTATTAAGCCGAGCTAAAGTTTTCTGAGCCCAAAAACCTGTAATACTAATTATTTGTGGTGTGAACTCAAGGACGTCCTGCCAAGGGCTTTTTAAGGAACTAGGGATGCTAACTACTGCTTCCCAATATATTTATTCCTTAATGAAATGTATCATTAAAAATATATCTTTTTTCTTAAACAGACGGCTCAGTGCACGGCCTCAATACAAGAAATAAGACTAACTTTCTCAAAGATTTAAACCACTTACTTTTGTTCAGAAACGCGTCCACTCTTCATCAGTACACATTTTCAATAACATGCCAACACCCACAAAAAGTTAAGGTAATAGAGTGCTGTTTGAAAAGACTCCAAGTGATTTATTCGTGACCAGTTCCTTCTACTCCATTGATGAATTTCTTAGGAGAACTGACTGATGTATGTATGTCATTGATAATATCACATGAAGTGAATACTCCATAGAATGTGAGTTCTCTACAAATTTTGTGCGGTCATTCGATCGTTGTGTACAAGTGCTATAAAATGTTTTGTATTTTTTTTTTTAATTTGATGACATGTGGTTACATCAGCCTAAGCATTATCATGTGCACCTAGGTCTATGGAACATTTAATGTTTGGTGGCAAATTCTATATCTTCTGAAATGTAGATAAGCTTAAGATTTTTGTTTTGATCGATTCCACATTCACAACGACAATTTTATTTGGGATCTGTGGAAGGTAATATAGCATATCTGTTGTTATTTTGTAAATATTTATTGTGGATTTTTGTTTTCTGACATGTCTCATATCCCAGAGGATCTACTCACTATGGATCACTTGGCATGAAAAATACATCTTATCTACGCCCATCTGACGTGTATCTGTAATTTTAAAATTTGCTATGCACACACAGACATGAAAAACCTGACTGAACGAACAACTGACTCAAACACGTTCTAGCGCCAAATTTGCGGCGATTTCCTGTCCACACGCCCGAACTTGTCTCCGCAGATGTGATTTGAACCCACAGCTTACAGTAATTTCACCCAAACCACCAACTTCAACTTCCAGGTTTGGGTACATTTCATATTTACGCAAATCTGGTCACATGCAACGTTCTGTCTGCGCAAAAGTGATGTTTGCAGAACTGATTGTTGCGTGTTGGACAAGGATTACTTCGGCAGCGATTCCGCCACAGTTCTGCTCCCAACAGCATATCTGTGGAAGCTCTAGGTTGTTGTTGCTCCTCTTCACGACTGTATGTTTTGGTTTTTGTGATCAGTGCTGACTGCTGAGCGCGTGTATCGAAATATTGTAGGAATTTTGACAGAATTGAAAAATGGCAGAGGCTATGAGGCAAACGGTGGGAGATATGTTAAAGGGCGTTGACAGGTAAGCAAATTTTTTATTGATGTAATTTTAATGATTTATAAATTTCCTTTACAGAATCTTTGTTTGCTTTCGATATAGACCATATTGAATGCAAAGTTTGGAATTGTGTATTCGATAGCATATTTTAGTGCATTGTGTTGGGAGTGCGAGGATATTCATTTCTTTACCTGTGTTGTGTGTTCGAAGTCATATAGATATGATTGCAGGTAAAATTAGCCGCACTATTCCAGTAGTCACGTTTTTTTTAATACAAACAATTGCTTAAAACTTCGTATGTGCTGAAGCTGCTCAACACACCCACCTACCAAATCCAGAAGTTTTAGTTATCTGTGAACGGGATTTTTTCCGACACTCTTCACAGAGACAGGATGTTGATATTGTACGATGAATGTTGAAGGTGGTTTGTGCATGAAACCACTACCATCATCAAACTATTTTGTAAACTCCCTTCATCTTCTGTCCTCTAACCTGTTTGGGGAAACTGGTTTTTAACAAAGGCACTGTGTGTCAGACATGTTACATATAGTAACTTTTTTTCAGGTACAACCCAGAAAATCTTCCTACTCTGGAGAGATACGTAGAAATTCAGTCTCGTGAAAATGCCTACGACCTGGAGGCGAATCTGGCAGTCTTGAAATTGTATCAGCTGAATCCATATACGTACAATCCAGATATCACTTGCCAAATTCTATTGAAGGCACTAACTAATTTCCCTCATACAGATTTTATCCTTTGCAAGTGCCTCCTCAATAGTAAACAGGTAAGTTGTGTGGTTAGTGAGACTTAAGTTACACATTTTCAGGAAGCACACACACATGCACAAAACAGTTTGTCAGAGTTAAAGGACAATAGTTCTACATACATACAATGGCCAGCGCATCTTTGTGATTTTACATGGCATCTATAGAAGAATCTCTTACATAAGGATTTTGTATACTTGCATCTAGGAACTCCATCACACTGTAGCAATAGCTGAGCCATGTGGCATCTTAAATTTTGTTTTACTGTCAAGTGCTTTTAAATTCTGCATGGAAGTTTGTTATAAAATGTACATGTGGATAAATATTTCAGAATCTTTGTCACGTAATTGTATTTGTATACATGTGGTAGTTACCTTTGCACCTAGTGCTGTAATTGTGTAAATTTTTTGTCCATCAAAGCTGTGCAGTTTATTTTTAAGAACATAATTGTTTCACACATGTACAGAGCAGGCACTATCAATGTTTGGAATTTTCTAACTTAATTTCTGTAGAACAGCCTCAGTGGTAGGTTTCCAATGTATTTAATAACCTTCTTTTGCAATTTAGGTGATATGGCGAAGGCATGAAATGCTACATTGGATTTACTAAGTGATAAATGCTGGCGAGAGTTGCAGTGGCAACTGAGCATCACTAATATTGCTGAAAATTGTGTACTTTGGGCATCCACAGTTGTAGTGTATCATAAATGGTAAAGGATGCTTCAGCTGAATTATAAATATTTGCTTATGAACCAACTAATTTCATGGTGTTAAGCCAGATATTCAGTGCGGTGAGTGTGTGAGTGCACGTGCGTGTGCCCACGTAAGGAGGGGGGCAGGAATGAACTGTGTGAGTGAAATACTAATTCTCTGACCTATTCCTTTGGTCAGCTGGACAATATAAATGATCCTGGTAGTCATATGTACACTACACCACTATTTTCACCACTCCTGATATGAGGAAGACATGAAATGCTACATTGGATTTGCTAAGTGATAAATGCTGGCGAGAGTTGCAGTGGCAACTGAGCATCACTAATATTGCTGAAAATTGCGTACTTTGGGCATCCACAGTTGTAGTGTATCATAAATGGTAAAGGGTGCTTCAGCTGAATTATAAATATTTGCTTATGAACCAACTAATTTCATGGTGTTAAGCCAGATATTCAGTGCGGTATCTGTATATAAAAAAATTAGAGTAAACATATAAAAATGTTGTTTCAGTTAAAATGTAGTTGAATTGTAGACAAAACTATATAACAAAATTATATTTTCACATTTATTTCATAATTTTAAGCGATAGCCAGTGACAACTCAACATTCTTTGTCCAGTTGTATTAAAAATGTTCATCTGTCGAGAGGCCAGTAGTCAAGTTAATGACATGAGAGACAGACTGCCAAGGCTGCAACTGAGTTGAATCGGGGACTGTGCCGATTGGTGTTAGTAACTTGCTTCCACTCTGGACAGCAGTTTTGTTAGTTTAAATGTAACTGAATAGCTTAAATATCACTTTGGATCAGTGTCAAGTGCTCCACAAATCCATATGCATACCTCAAAATGTGCTGTGCACCTGTGTTCCTATAGAGAACACACTGATAGATATTCACACAGTTTATCGCATACATCTACCATAAGAAACTGGATGACAACAGAAAAATTAATTACACCAGTTACTCATTGTGGCTTAATGAAAAAATATGAATCCCTGATGAAAAATACATGAATAATTGCTTCTAAAAGGAAAAGAGGGTATTAATAACAACATTAAACAGCATAGTGAGGTATTCTGATTGGGCTGCTGGCTATGAAATTAATTTTGAGCTATGCTCTTGTCTTGCATATAAGTGTAACACAACACTCATTATGTAAAAATGAGTTGTCTGCCTCGATTGCTATCAAATATTTAATGCAAGTCGTAGACTTTTTGTGGGGCATCACTCAACAACAGTAAGGAGCATTTTATAGTTACCCTCCAAAACAATATTCACTTAAACATACTAGAGGCACAGAAAGCACATTAGGAATGTAATTATACATTGCTCAATTGCCAGCATGTAGCTACTAACATGGTCTGTTATTTTAAATGAGTGGTTTTACTGATGTGCCAAGCCCTGGATTCAAGGGCCCTTAATTTTTATACATGACTAACAAATCGTTGCTATGTCCTGT
This sequence comes from Schistocerca americana, assembly GCF_021461395.2. Lineage (NCBI taxonomy): Eukaryota > Metazoa > Arthropoda > Insecta > Orthoptera > Acrididae > Schistocerca > Schistocerca americana. The sequence continues at coordinate 377,051,124 of NC_060124.1, read as the reverse complement.
GGAAACAGTTTTTACCGAATGAATTGCTAATGTAAAGTTTGTTTGTCCTTCTGAAGAAGATGGGTTTAAACAAGTTGAAACTGTGGTCAAGATTATTTGAAAACCATAATTTTTTGCAACTAGATGCTTGTCTTTTATTCCTGCAGATGAAATATTCCTACAGAGGTGTCTACTGCAGATAGTATCACAATCCAAGTAGTTAGGATTTTGTGCCAAAGCTGTGTCAGACCTATTCACTATGCTCTGTCCAATATCATCTCTAACATCAGTCGGCTTGCAATTGACTTTCTCAACAATTTTAACAATTTCTGTATAGGCAACCTGGTACTCTTAATTCCACAATGCTGCTGAGAAGGAAGCCGAAGTTAAATGTGGATACATGCTAGAACATTGCCGATTTTATAATTCAGTGAAAGCATTTTTGTTATCATAATGAAACTGAAGATTCTTTTGGAAATAAATTAATCATAGATTTCATGGCTGGAAAATCTTCATTATAAAAATAAACATCTGTAGTCCATTTATACCACCTCGTTAGGACAGGCTCATGCGGCAGTGCTATGTTCAGCAGCAGTTCTCTGTAGAGCAACACAATTCTGAACTTCCCTGAAGTATGAAATTATTTTATTTACTTTTGGGTAGGTGCTGTGCAGTTCTTTAGTGAAATGTTGTAGTGCATGGATAGAAAGATGAAGTGGATTACATGTGGATGCAATACGCACAGGGCACTTGCCGCCTTCAAAATGTAGGCTGTAACATCCGAATACATGATGAGAACTTTTCTTATTTGAATTCCCTCAGTCACAGTGCTTTAAAACTGCCATTCACAAAAGAGGTACTGTTGAATGATTTGTGAGGAAATCAGTAACAGCTTGAGAGGGTTGTTCTCTGTCAAGTATGCCAACCGTGCAATTTCCAGTGAAACATCCTCATACATCTGTCATTTCATTATCTGCTATCCTTATGATGGCTATTTAATAGCATTGCACATTTTTGAGTGTGTCTTGGTTGGAAAAATAATTTTTTCTCAATGCTGACTCATCAGGAGTGTTGCCCATAGTATTTTTCTAGGAACACGTGATGTTGAGCGCTGGAAGTATGTATTGTGGGATTTTTGCAGCAACCATAGCGGATCACATATCATGAAAAAAGTCATTTGTGAAGTTTGAAGTTTTTTTTGCATTTGACTCAATAATATGTACTTCTTGGATACTTGCGCTGCTTTGTTCTTTTTGTGTTCACTAAGTTGAATTTGCTGAAGTTTGGGGGTTTTCCATAAGTAATGAAAGAACCGTTCATCATAACCCTAGATCTTAATTTAGATGTTAATTTTGATGAATCAGAATGCATCGTGAAGAGAAACAATCGAGAATTCTTAAGAAATGACAAGGAAATAACAATGGCACTTGAAGTGAAAGGGGGAAAGGCACCAGAGCCTGCTGGAATGCATTCTGAATTCCATATAAATTGTTGTAAATACACCAAAAAAGGCTAGCAGAGTTCTTTGTTGATATTGTGATGATAGTTAAAATCCCAAACGGACTGAACAAACTAACCTCATCGCTAGCCCAAGCCAGGAAAACCAAGCAAATAGCTGAAAAAGCTACTGCCCAATAGCCCCTTTAAGCTCAATATACATGCTTTTTGGAAGAGTTGTCTACAAAATAATCTTGGCTATAATACATGAGAAAATTGCAAATGAACAAGCTGGTTTTGACCCAGAAAGATGCTGTACATGCCAGATAATGTCACTCATGACCTACATACAAGCAGGCGTTCAAAAGAATTTAAAAATGTCAACTGAATATAGATCTCTCAGCAGCTTATGACATAGTATGGAGACATGGTATTCTTTTGAAGAAACTGAAACATCTTAATGTATTATCTGGCAATAATGGAAACATATTTTCGGAGATGGAGACTGATGCCAAACCCCACTAAGACAGTCAGTTTGCTTTCATTTGTGCAACAGACTAGTGAATAGACAGCTCCAGGTCCATTTGGAGACAGACTAATTCACCACATTCAGCACCGAAAATATCTAGTGGTTACATTGGACCAGGCACTGTCCTATAACAAGCATTTGGAAAACTACTGTGAAGATAGGAACAACATCCTACGTTAGCTGTGTGGAACAACCTGGGGCTCTGCTGCTGAAACTCTGTGCACTTAAGCATTTGGACTAGTCTACTCTGCTGTGGAAAATAGTGCATGCATGCTCAGATGCCCCCTCCCACCCACCACCCATCCACACACATAGACACAAACTCTCTGCGTACAACTAACAACACAGAGAATTGTCAGTTGTACACTAAGATCAATCTCCATCAAATGGCTGTCCATATTGAGCCACATTCTCCCCCATGGACTTCAGCAGGGAGCTTCTTCACTCTGTGAGTTTTAACACATATAAAGCAACCTGCAACTACCTACCCATCAAGATGCAGTTTTCTTTGAAAGAAACTGGCTGAGAGAAATCTGCATCAATAAAGTAAACCATCCATGTAAACAGCCATGGAACATCGTCTCAGCTCAACTATAGACTCATGGGAACGAGACTGGACAGTGGCTTACCCTCCACATTGCTAGAACTTGCTCTGTATGGGGAAGAAAACCCCTGCCTTTTACCTTTCGCAAAGCACATGGACAATATTTAACAGGATATGTACCAAACGTGACAGAAACATGGCCCCTCTTCATAGATTAGGTAAGGCTCTATCTCCAAAATGCAGTTGTGGAGCAGCCAGGCAAACAGTTGGTCACATAGTTATAGCATATCCCAACAGGGGCTATTGTAATACTTTCAACGATTTCCTGATGGCACCAAATGGCATAATTGATTATATAAAAAATTGAGATACCTGTTTGTAAATTGTATGTTTTGTTTGTATGATATTTAATATTGTGCCCAGTTTAGCTTTTCAGCAATCGGAATGAACCACATACTGATTATGAAAACATTTTGCACATACTGCATTTGATTCGGATAAAACAATGAATGTTTCTTTGAAGTGTCATATGTTGTAGACAATCTAGGGAGGTCCAGTTAGCAGGGAAGTCATGGTCTGGGTATAAGGGAGACTTTGGATAGTCCTGAAGAATCACACTGTTGGCACTAATGGTCGCAGATGCTCTACAGCACTGGGTCTGAAATTACCCAATGAGTTGGTTTACAATGTTGCCCATAGGAGTGACGTGTGGTTGATGAGTGAGCAAAGAAATATTGTGTTTGTGTAGTGAATCCCAGCTGCTAGACGTGCTGCTGAGTTTGGATATTGTGTGAAGCTGACATCGATTGCTATTTTCTGTCCGTGATGCAGGAAATGTGGTAAACTCATCCTTTTGTTCATGAAGATGATGCAGTTAAAGCTGGAAATCGAGGGAGATTTGAGCAAATTGTGGTTAGTGATGAGATCTGATTCTTTGTGGAGTATTTGTCTTTTCAAACTGCAGTGTCCTCCAGGAGTGGTAATTACTGGTGTAAGATATCAGCAACACTATAAAATACTGACTCATTGTGTGTTGAACATTATTCTAACTGACAACAGACCTCTGGTGTCTGAAAAGTACAAGCAAGTGAAGTATTTAGTGTGACTGATTTCTGAGGGACTTGATAATTCAGTCCAGAGGCAACAACATTTAAAATTATGTGTCACATTGGGTGTGAGGAGGAGACTGAGTGTGTTTGCTCCAGTTTTATAGAGCTTTTGTTCAGTCCCAGGTCAGTTATGGATGTATGTTGTATGCACCTGCTAGACACGAATCTGCTAGACCTGTTATTGCGAGGGCATTAGGTTGGCCAGAGGTGCACTCAGATCGAGACCCATTTCCAGCTTCAAAGCTGGCAAGCCACCACTACCCAATCAGATAGCACTACTCACGATGTGACAGTTGTACAAAATATATTCTGTACCCCAGAAACATGCATACCATAATGTTGCTCGATCATGCATGGAGCAATTTTTCAGCAGTGAGGCGATTTGGGATTTGAGCAGAGGGGTACCTTTTAGATATAGGTGTGGTGAATGTTAACTTTTCACACCACTAATGGAGTACATCACCACCTTGGCTTCTTTGTTTTACAATGAAGTTTTGTATGAGCATCTCAGTTTTAAGATTGATTGTGTATACAGATAACTCAGAACAGTGACAATTCCTTGGTTGCTCTATATTTTCCCCAATTGTCTCTTCAGAATCCGTCTACTAGGTATGTTTACCATCTATCATACTCAGCAGTACATAATTCTGAAGGCACTGGAACACATGCAACACGAACAAGAGGCCAAGTTTCTTACCTGATCAGTGCTTTACAGACCCTTAGTTGAGTTAGTTACCTGTTCCGTATGTCATTTGAATGATTCTTTTATTGAGATGATGTGGGATGAGCCATTTTACAGGATATATTTACGAGATTAGTGTTAACATTAAAGAACACTTTTTAAAGACTGACTCATGCAACTCCACTTCAAAAGTAATTGTTTTTTATTATTTTATTAATCTATTCTTTAAATGTGCTACATATTTTTGAACAGAAATTTGTCAATGGAATAGAAACAGTGGTCCAGGAGAAATGGTTTTAAGTTAGATTTAAGACTTGTTTTGCTATCTGCCTGTTGAAATCTTTTTTTGAGCCACTGACAGGTAATAAAGGTAATTTTTTTCCCCTCTAGTAGTGTAGGTACGGATGTCATTGTTGTTCTCAAATTGTGGTGGATTATTTATAGCAAATTTTGTTAGCATACAGGGTGTTTGGAAATTCCCATTACAAACTTCTAGGACTTGTAGGGGGAGTGAGTAGATAATATTCTGATTTGGAACCTATGTCTAGAAACCGTTTCCGTGCTGTAGCTGTCTGAAAACAAGTTTGCTGGGTGGGTAGGTAGGTAGGTGTGCAACAGGGTAGTCATGTTGGGGGCATGCTTACATCAAATCGGCTGACATCATTTGATATCCATCCTGTCTCTCTGACCTGCTTCAAGCCTCATTCAACTGTCTGTGAGTGTTAGAGCAATATAACTGAGTACATGTTTGCAGAGCACAAAGACATGGTGAAACTCATGGTACTCAGAGAGCTGCTCATCACCTTTGTCAAGATCATTATCCACAACATCCGACTACATTGCATACCCTTTTCACCACTATTATGAAATGGGTTTGTGAAAGGACACCTTCGCCAACAGCAGGTGTAACTGTGGTGCTCCAAGGAGATGTCACTGTAAACAGCAGTATTTGTGAAAACGTATCAAGTTTACTTTTTGTTCTTTGGTTATCAATGAGAGGAATTGTAAAACAAGTGATGTACTGGGTCTCGCCTAATCAATTTCTTGTAAAATTGGTCGCATTACCAACATGTTTTCAAATAGTTGTAGCACGGAAACTGTAAATTTCCAGGCATGGGTTCCTATTCAAAATATTATGTATTCACTCCTCTATACACGTGTCTAGAAATTCGTAACAGGAATTTCTGAACACCTTGTATATTTGTATTGTGATGGCGCAGTTAAAATGCGTAGCTCCTTGAAGAGGTACCTCCATTGCATATCTGGGTAAACACCACATATCGTTCTTACTGTTCCCTTGTGTACAATCAATACTTTCTTCCTAAGTGATGAGCTACTCAAAAAATTATTCCATAAGGCATTACTTGTCCCCCCTTCTAACAGCCGTGTGCAGCAAGTCTCTAGAGGAATGGAAGGTTCCAAATGATTGGAAAAAGAGCACAGGTAGTCCCAGTCTTCAAGACAGGTTGTCGAGCAGATACCCAAAACTATAGACCTATATCTCTGTGACATCAATCTGTTGTAGAATTTTAGAACATGTTTTTTGCTCGCGTATCACGTCATTTCTGGAAACCCAGAATCTACTCTGTATGAATCAACATGGATTCCGGAAACAGCGATCGTGTGAGACCCAACTTGCTTTATTTGTTCATGAGACCCAGAAAATATTAGATACAGGCTCCCAGGTAGATGCAATTTTCCTTGACTTCCAGAAGACGTTCGGTACAGTTCCGCACTGTCGCCTGATAAACAATGTAAGAGCCTATGGAATATCAGACCAGCTATGTGGCTGGATTGAAGAGTTTTTAGCAAACAGAACACAGCATGTTGTTCTCAATAGAGAGACGTCTACAGACATTAAAGTAACCTCTGGCATGCCACAGGGTAGTGTTATGAGACCATTGCTTTTCACAATATATATAAATGACCTAGTAGATAGTGTCGGAAGTTCCATGCGGCTTTTTGCAGATGATGCTGTAGTATACAGAGAAGTTGCAGCATTATAAAATTGCAGTGAAATGCAGGAAGATCTGCAGCAGATAGGCACTTGGTGCAGGGAGTGGCAACTGACCCTTAACATAGACATATGTAATGTATTGCGAGTACATAGAAAGAAGGATCCTTTATTGTGTGATTATATGACAGCGGAACAAACACTGGTAGCAGTTACTTCTGTAAAATATCTGGGAGTATGCGTGTGGAACGATTTGAAGTGGAATGATCATATAAAATTAATTGTTGGTAAGGCAGGTGCCAGGTTGAGGTTCATTGGGAGAGTCCTTAGAAAATATAGTCCATCAACAAAGGAGGGTGGCTTACAAAACACTCGTTCGACCTATACTTTAGTATTGCTCATTAGTGTGGGATCCGTACCAGGTCGGGTTGACAGATGAGATAGAGAAGATCCAAAAAAGAGCGGCGCATTTCGTCACAGGGTTATTTGGTAAGCGTGATAGCGTTACGGAGATGTTAGCAAACTCAAGTGGCAGACTCTACAAGAGAGGTGCTCTGCATTGCGGTGTAGCTTGCTGTCCAGGTTTCAAGAGGGTGCATTTCTGGATGAGGTATAGAGTATATTGCTTCCCCCTACTTGTACCTCCCGAGGAGATCACGAATGTAAAATTAGAGAGATTCGAGCGCGCACGGAGGCTTTCCGGCAGTCGTTCTTCCTGCAAACCATACGCGACTGGAACAGGAAAGGGAGGTAATGACAGTGGCACGTAAAGTGCCCTCCCCCACACACCGTTGGGTTGCTTGCGGAGTATAAATGTAGATTTAGACTGAGTGGGAAAATGCAAAATATGTCAGGAGGTTAACTTGTTTGTTTCAAAGATTAGAAATTATACAAAGAGCAAAAATAGCTGAACTTAATTGTTTTGACAAAATTTAGGGAGAGTCTGGTTTCTGAGAACCACTTTATAATTCTTTGAAAAATATCATTACAAATAATTATTTTGAAAAATATCATTCTTCCATTGATTTCTCTCTAGTGGGATTTATTACAACACTAGTATTGTCTGCAAAAACTACCAGTTCTACTTGTTGAATATTAAGTAGGTTATTCACACATATGAGAAATAGAACTGACCCCAAACTGAACCCTGTGTGACTCCCTTTGTTATCTCTCCTCAGTCACTAAAATTTTCTACCCCTTCAGTATTGTTTGAATTATTCAGCATGGCATTTTGTATTCTGTTTGTTAAGTTTGATTTGAACCAGATGTGCACAAAACGGTCAGTTCCTTAAAAGTTAGTTTTCTAATAGAACGACGTGATCTATGCAATCATACACCTTGGAAAGATCACTAAAATACCAACTGGCAATATTTTAATATTTCAGGCTTGTACTGTTAGATGAGTGAATGTATAAGTAGCTTTTCCAATCGAGCAAATCTTCCGGGACCCAAACTGTGATATGCTAAGTAAATTGTTTGTACTCAAGTGTGAGACTACTCTTGTGTACATTACTTTTCTGAATATTTTGGAAAATGATCTCTGTAAGGATACTGGACGATAAGTCTTTAAGTCTGTCTTGACATCTGTCAAGAGATTTAACAATTGAAAATCTTACCTGTACGGAAAAATTCCTTGTGCCAGTGATACATTACCGTACATCACTAAGGACATTACTTAATAAGCTGGAACAACTTTTCAGAATTATATTTGAAATTCTATCAACACCACATGAGATTCTGTTTTTTAGAAATTTTATATTTCTATTAGTGTCAGCAACAGATGCTGGTGCTACTTCTAGTTGGTCAAAGTTATGTGGAATGACTTTTTAATATATTCTCTTGCCTCTATGACTGAACCATTTAATCCTATTTTTGCTACTACTTTTATTAAGTGATTCACAATGTATCAGTGACAACATTGTCATTTAGTTGAATTGTTATGAATCTTGTACACTGCCTGGCTATCTGTCCCCTGTTTAACAATATCCCATAAAGTTTTAATCTTCTTATATCTTAACATTTTCTCTATCATGAGGTGCATACTTCTGGACGTTTTAATGACTTTCCTTAAACTATTACAATTTTTATGAACATTCTGAATAAGTTCTTAGGAAAGCAACTATTAAACATTGACACAAATTTACCATGGAATAAATTGAATTTGACATAGCATCTCCTTCTATACATACCTCATCCCATACCACCACTTTTAACTTAACATTAAAACATTGAATCCTGTTCTCTTTAATAAGCCTCAATACTTTTGTATGAAACTGCCTCAGGGCTGTTATGTACTGTATTATTTCCATTAATTGTGCATCATGATCAGATGAGCCATTAACAATTGGGTACACATTAATTGTGCAGCCTGAGCACTGTCTGTCCAACTATCTTGCTGCACTTGATTCGGAAAACTGGCTATTGAAATTAGATTGAAACACCCAAATAATGATTATAGTTCATTTTTCCTGTCTGTATCTTTCAAGAAATCTACATTTAAATCTCCCCAAATTATTAACTGTTTCTTCTTGTCTGACAAATATCTCAATAATCCATCTAGATTTCTCATAAGTAGCTGATAGTTTTTGAGAGGGTGTCTGCTATGATTAACAAAAAAGTATTCTGGTAGTAACAACTGATAATCTCATGCTGCTAGGTTCTGAGCAACAGAAAAACTAATTATTTGAACTTTTTTTTCTTTGTGTCTAATTATGTTGCAAATTCTCAGTTTTCCTTGTTAACACTACATGAAAATGATGCTAGTCTATAGTCCCTGATATTTAACATATCGATGTCTGTAGTTATGTAGTGTTCAGAGAGGCACAAAATATCTATTGCTTAAGAATTTCACACACCTTATAGACATACAAGAGCTCATCTATCTTATTATTCAATGCCCTTAATATTCTGATGAAACAAATTATTTTTCTGGAAACTGTGTTGCATATATTGTGGTCAGGTCTGCTTTAATTTCTTTCAATGCTGTCTCTCTGTAGCCTGACTTGACCTAAAAGTGTGTCCATTTGACTCTAGGAATCACAGGAATTCTGTCTTGTGTGCTTGTGGCACCCTTACACTTTCTGCAAGATGCTTACCTAATCTAGCCTTTCCCCTTCTGTTCACTTGTATGCCATGATTTATGTATCCTCATCTCCCATGATGCTTGTTACTTGGTGTATTCTACACCTAACTTTCCCTGTAGCAATTGGCCTACCACTTTCCCGTGATTACTACCTAGCAGCAGGCATCTTTCCTTCCTATATGACTTTTCTCCTGACCTGGCTTTAAAGTTGTTCCTAAGAGTCTGCTTCTCTTCACTTAGCTCAGAAATTGGTTGAGGCTCTTCTCCTACTTCAGGTTATTAGTCAAACTTATTGCTAATAGGTATTTGAAATGTGATTTCTGAGGTTCTCTCCTTTTGCTTATTACTTGTCACCGTCTTCGAGCTCCTGTTGTATGTTTCCCCCTTCAACCTCTGTAATTCAAAATATGCTCTTTCTAATCCTGCCTGAAGGGCACAAATTGTTCTTCCATGTTCTAAGATGTTCTCATTTTGACTATATAATCTGAAACCCTATGGAAGAGACTCATCTGACACTTAATTTGCTTCCCAAATGCATTCAGCCCAGTGAAACACCAACACTCAATCCTGACATTTTTCTTCCACATTAAGTGACCTACGATGACATCCACATTTGTCACACATGCAGCTACTCTTGACAGTAAACAAAAAAGGACTACAACACACTTGAACTGTAGCAAAGTAATAATTAGTAAACACTTATCTTACACTGAGTTGTGCAAATGACGTCCAGGTATCAGGTGGACATAGAATAACACAACAGATGTTTGCTGAATGAAAGCTTTAGCTAGCAGAACACACGAAGTGATCAAAACTAAAAAGTACGATATGTTCTTACAACAATCTTAAACTGATGCTATCAGGAAATTTTGTAAAGCACTGTAATGAAGCCCAAACAACACGTAACAATTCGATGGCAAGGAGATGTTAACAATAGCTTGTAAACATTCCACTGATATTCACTGAATGTAAGTTTTAAATCACGGAAGACACGGAATGGATGAAAACTTGAGAAAGTATGATATTTATAACAACAGTATTAAACAGCCACTATCAAAAAATTGTGGAAAGCACTGCAGTGTATGTGTAACAATGTGTAGCAACTGCTGGTGTGTATGCTTAAGTGTGTCTGTCCACCATGTCTGCCAACTGCTAATCCTTCACCAAATGTACCCAGCAGAAAAGTCATGCATGATACACAAGATACTCTACTTCCGCTGTAACAACATGAGAAAGTGGTGGTACTCTGCTGAGTTGCTGAGCATGAGGACATGGAGGGAAATCAGTAAGCTGATAAAACAATAAAGGAGAGATGTAGGGTGACAGAGCTGAACAGTATGCCATGCCCTTTGATTGTGAACTCACTGTTGAGGTAGAACATTACCCATCAGTGGGAGGAAGAGTGGCTGGAAGTGAGGGATACCATTCTTCAGACTGTGAAATCCTTTACACGTCTGTGGCTTTCCTCCTTTTCACACAGGTGGAATGAAGTTCTCACTCATCTCTGCATAGGACATAGCCCCCTTACACATGGGTTTTTTACCTTGTTTGCGGTGCCTGCATCATAAATATTATAGCACATCATGTTTTAACAGAGTGCATATTGTATTATGGTGATAGGGGAATAGCACATTTAAGTGAGGATCTGCCCACCATTTTGGTAGACGACAAATGTGGTACATGTTTTAAAATTTTGTGAATTGTCCAGGTTCTACCCTAAACTCTTAGCTTAGAGCTTTTAGTGTGTTGTAGAGTAGCACTGGCTTGTCTGCTATTCTTCTAGTGATCAGCCCATCACAATTTCTTTCATTCAGTCTTTTCTCTTTTAATTGGTTGTTGTAGAATTGACCATTGCATTGACGTGTGTGTGTGTGTGGGGGGGGGGGGGGGGAGCTTGACTTTTAAGCAAATCTTTGTAAGGATGCTAAAGATCCTAATGTCATGCATTCAGCGACATATATCATTATTAGAATTGTCCTTTGAAAAGGGCATAGTCAGTATCCTATCCCATCCTTCTCAAATCAGAGGTTTTGATCCCTTTTAAATTCATCAATGACAAGATATTCAAGCTTAATCTCACTTCTTTCCTGAGCAATACAGGATACATACAGTGCATGATCTAGCTCATTCTGCTGCCATGCCAGCTAGGTCAGAAAGAATAGTGCTTGAGGACGCTCTTCAGAAGTTGCTCCTAGTGCTCTTAAAGTTTGATTAGTTCCCTAACAATCATCGATCTGTTGTACTATGTGGATGTTTGGAACATCATATGGTGGTGACTTGTCTGTGTTATTGGGAACATCTTTTGTTTGTCTGTGACAACAAGAGGGACTAGTGTGAAACAATATTTCAAGGTGACATTCAACATCTTTGTGATTGTGTGTAGCTCATTGCATTGGAAAGTGTATATATATGATATTGAAAGTGGTACCATTGACCGAATTCCCTTATACACAATGAAGGAAAATTCAAGAAGGAAGCTTGACTGGTAAGCATTTATTTTCTGTGTGTCTGCCTGCTGTGTAATTTCTCATCCAAATAATATTTCAATTACTGTTTCAACCCTTAATTTACCTTCCAAAGATAAAATTTCAATTTCTTCCAATACACTCATTTAAAAGTACAAAAATCTATGCCTCTCATTTGGAACAGGTATTTCCTGCCTCAATGAGAAGAGGGGAGGTTTGAAAGAAGGCAGGTCACACAATGCCCAAATCGGGGAGGATTCCACTGCTTTTTTAACTTTTTAAATACCATGTTTTTTGGCAGTACTTGAAATTGTGTCTCCTAAATGTCTTTACTTCATGGGCATTATGTCTTGTCATATTACAGTTTTCTCAAGTTAATTTTTGCTTTGATACAATTGTCCATTAATTTTAATAACACAATTATACAACATAAGCCTATATGGGGATTTGTTTTTGATTTTCCACTAGTGTATTAGTGGGTGCAGTAATGGATTTTGTATGCTGCAGTGGGTGTGAAGTATGCTCACTGTTCTGATGCTAACTGTACATTTTCCCACATTACATTGTTGTGCATTCATGTACACTTTTATTTTGCTGTCATTCAAATAATGTAGCATAAAAATATTTCAGCTTATGCAGAGTCCACTGAGTGAGATAATGCGTTTAGCAGATATACTGGAATGCTGCGACTTTCAGCGCTTCTGGCATCAAGTTTTGAATGAGCCAGAAATTACATCTAGAATTACGGGGTTTAATGACTCCATAAGAAAATTTGTTTGCCATGTTGTTGGAATTACATTTCAAACAATTGACAAGAAAATGCTTTCTCAACTTCTTGGTGGTGTTGATGGTAAGTGAAAGCATTATTTTTTCTTTAAGTTAAGTTTTGTTAAATTGATACATTTATTTGCATGGCCATCGTCTGTAGCAGCTGTTAAAATCGGTTATTATTGGTTTTCTGTCTTGAGTTTACTGCAGTTCAGTTTACAGAGAATCTCACAAGATGTGTTTCACTTTTATTTATAGAGCATCATGCACGATTATACTGAAAATTGGCTACATATGTTTGTACATCTTTGGTTGTTTTAAATTAAAACCAATGTTTCATTTATAACGTTGGAGTGCACATTATTTATAGTGTTTCTTTACATATTCTCCAAACCATTGCTTCTTCCCTCCTTGTTAGCAGTGGCTGTTGTCGAAAGGAATATAAATAACCCAAATGCAGCACAAGAAATACTACAGAATGGCAAAAATTGACAAATGCATATGTGGGCCGAAGTATTTTGATAACAGCCACAGCTAACAAGGAGGGAAGAAGCAGTACCTGAGAGTTCAGGTTGGCACCATTCTCAGTCCCAGGAGAATGGCATTCCATGGGGCTCCATATTAAGTGTCCTCCTTATTCGCATCCCTGTTAATACATTTGTGTCCTCTGCCAGACCATCAGTCACCCCTGCTTTATATGTGGATAAATTCTATATACGGGCTAGCTCTCTCTCAGTAGCATCTGTGGAATGACAGCTCCAGGGTGTTACCCGGTGTGCTTCCACGTGGACACCTACCACCCCCCACCTCCGCTTTCTCTGTGACACATCCATGGGCAGATTTGCAGCTTTACATCAAATACCTATTTGCTCAGTCATGGGCCAACTCTAGGGAGGCTAACCCTGCGTATAATAAACTTCGCATAATCAAGGAGACTCCCATCATATGGCGTTCTCCCCTCTGCTTCTCCCGATAGGAATTTACCATCGTCTGCCATGTTCGTATTGGCCATACTAGTTTGGCCCATGGTTTTTAACCCCACAGTGAGACAACCTCCCTTTGTAGTTGCAGGCCCCTGCTCATGGTGATCTGTATTTTGCAATACTACTCCTGCCTTTTGGTCCTTTGCACTAAATAAGCGCTACCACCTTCCTTGTCCTGGGTGTTTGCAGATGACCCTTGCATGGTTACGTCTGTCCTCTGTTTTCTTCGTGAAAGTGGTTTGTCATCCCAGCTTTAAGTCCTTGAATTTGCCTCTGGAATTAATGTCCCTCATTTAGCATGAGCTTTGCCTCCACAGCAGCTGGGTTCCCCCTCCCCTTTTTTTGTTGTGTTTTGCCTGGCTTTTTGTGCCATTTTGTTTCCTCTTCTTGTGTCATCTTCCTCCAATGTTGCACCCCTTGTGTCATGATCATGTTATGGTATGGGGATCAGGAAGCGCCGGTGGCGGTGCTGGTGCGCGTAGCATTTCATGGGTGTCCCTGCTCTCACCATTTGCTTAACCCCTCTTGTTCTTTCCTCTTCCTGCTGCCCCAACACCCCTTTTACCTCCATGTTTACCCATTTTCCTTTCCCCTTAACTGAGTTGTTTCTGCCACCTTAGATCATGTGGAATGATGACCTCACTGTTCGGTCCTCCATCCCATCCAATTAACCAACCAACCAACAGATTTCAGTTGGCAAGAGCTGATGGTAGGGTTAGAATGTAGTGCGAACACATGAAGCCTTGGACCTAAGTTGTCAACAAGGCATTGTGCAAGCTGGTGGTGACTCCATAATAGTGTGAGGTGTGTTTACTTGGAATGACCGGGTCCTCAGTTCCAACTGAATTGATCGTTGACCGGAAGCAATTATGTTAGACTACTTGGAGACCATTTGCAGCCGTTTATGGACTTTGTTCCCAAACAACGATGTAATTTTTAAGAATGGCAGGATTCCATGTCACTGCGTGATAGTGTACTATGTCACTAGGCTACAGCTGTTCACTATTAGTTTGAAGAACATTTTGAAATTTCGAACAAATGATTTGGTGACCCAGATTGCCAAGCATGAATCCTATCAAATATTTATGGGACATAATCGAGAGTTCAGTTCGTGCACGAAATCCTACACCAGCAACACATTCACAATTATACACAGCTATAGAGGCAGCATGGCTCAATATTTCTACAGCAGACTTCAAACGTGTTTGAGTACATGCCGCATAGAGTTGCTGCACTATGGGTAAAGGTCTTGACACTATATAAGGAGGTATCGCATGAGTTTTGTCACCTCAGTGTAAAATCAGCTTTTATGTTCTACTCTGGAACAAATCACAAAGGAAATTAAAATATAGCTTTTGCTATAAACAGGATGATTAAAAAAGGATACAGATATTGATGGAATCACGTGTTATCATGCAATCATTTGGATGAGATGATGGCAGACCTTTAAAAAGAATTACAGAAGCTGATAAAAGATAGTACATTTCAGTGCAAGATGTGAAAAGGGAATTTTAATGTGAACGTAGGACAAAAACTAAATACACTCCTGGAAATGGAAAAAAGAACACATTGACACCGGTGTGTCAGACCCACCATACTTGCTCCGGACACTGCGAGAGGGCTGTACAAGCAATGATCACACGCACGGCACAGCGGACACACCAGGAACCGCGGTGTTGGCCGTCGAATGACGCTAGCTGCGCAGCATTTGTGCACCGCCGCCGTCAGTGTCAGCCAGTTTGCCGTGGCATACGGAGCTCCATCGCAGTCTTTAACACTGGTAGCATGCCGCGACAGCGTGGACGTGAACCGTATGTGCAGTTGACGGACTTTGAGCGAGGGCGTATAGTGGGCATGCGGGAGGCCGGGTGGACGTACCGCCGAATTGCTCAACACGTGGGGCGTGAGGTCTCCACAGTACATCGATGTTGTCGCCAGTGGTCGGCGGAAGGTGCACGTGCCCGTCGACCTGGGACCGGACCGCAGCGACGCACGGATGCACGCCAAGACCGTAGGATCCTACGCAGTGCCGTAGGGGACCGCACCGCCACTTACCAGCAAATTAGGGACACTGTTGCTCCTGGGGTATCGGCGAGGACCATTAGCAACCGTCTCCATGAAGCTGGGCTACGGTCCCGCACACCGTTAGGCCGTCTTCCGCTCACGCCCCAACATCGTGCAGCCCGCCTCCAGTGGTGTCGCGACAGGCGTGAATGGAGGGACGAATGGAGACGTGTCGTCTTCAGCGATGAGAGTCGCTTCTGCCTTGGTGCCAATGATGGTCGTATGCGTGTTTGGCGCCGTGCAGGTGAGCGCCACAATCAGGACTGCATACGACCGAGGCACACAGGGCCAACACCCGGCATCATGGTGTGGGGAGCGATCTCCTACACTGGCCGTACACCACTGGTAATCGTCGAGGGGACACTGAATAGTGCACGGTACATCCAAACCGTCATCGAACCCATCGTTCTACCATTCCTAGACTGGCATGGGAACTTGCTGTTCCAACAGGACAATGCACGTCCGCATGTATCCCGTGCCACCCAACGTGCTCTAGAAGGTGTAAGTCAACTACCCTGGCCAGCAAGATCTCCGGATCTGTCCCCCATTGAGCGTCGTCTCACGCGGTCAGCACGTCCAGCACGAACGCTGGTCCAACTGAGGCGCCAGGTGGAAATGACATGGCAAGCCGTTCCACAGGACTACATCCAGCATCTCTACGATCGTCTCCATGGGAGAATAGCAGCCTGCATTGCTGCGAAAGGTGGATATACACTGTACTAGTGCCGACATTGTGCATGCTCTGTTGCCTGTGTCTATGTGCCTGTGGTTCTGTCAGTGTGATCATGTGATGTATCTGACCCCAGGAATGTGTCAATAAAGTTTCCCCTTCCTGGGACAATGAATTCACGGTGTTCTTATTTCAATTTCCAGGAGTGTAACAACACTCCAGTGGGGAAATTTGACTTTCATACCAGGACCGACAAAGGTCATGCATTAGTAGAATTCACTAACAGCAGCAATGTTTGTTCTTCATGCATTCTCCTAGACTAGGCAAGTACAAAAATGGAACTAAAAGCTGACTGATCGTATTTTATCAAACAGTGATGAAACTGTACCTGTCACAATCCTAAACCACTTCAGAATATCAGTTGGTGATAGACTGTTGATGTGTGTGTGTATAAAAAAAGATAGATTGCATCAGATTCATCAGGTAGTAAGTAAGAAATATGCATTGACTGCTTATTTAAGAATGGGAAGGTAAAGCAGATTAAATTAAGTAATAGGTACTAGCATCATAGAAAATTAAGCTTATGTAGACATAAACCAAAAGGCTGCTGTGTAACATATTTATTAAAATAGCAAAGCGTGTCAATGCTAGAATGACAGCAAAAGAAAATTTTTAAGAAGCAAAGTAATTGTAAGAGTCTCAATCAAACAATAATGCAGATTTGCTAGAATTTCTGAATTAAACTAAATGTATTCTGGACAATGAGATATACAAGGAAAATACGGTAAGACAACAATTGATGATAATAGTATGAAGAAGACAAAACAGGAATATAACATTGAGTAAATGACACATTTCATCAGTTAATATGTGATAGACTAACAACAGAGGGGAAAATCCAGCATTCAGAGACTTGCGTACATGTTAAGAGAATCTAAGAGGCGAATTAGAAACATAGTTGATAATGAAAGTAATGATATTAAAGATGTCAGGCCAGATGAAGTGTGTAAAACATTGAGTTGTGATGAAAAGGAAGTGTCTGGAAATGGTTATTCAGCCAAAACAATAGCCTGAGGCATAGTAATACATAAGAAAACTGGAAAATTGTTGGAAAAAAATGGGACATTGCTGTTACTAGGAAGCATTAATTCAACATCTAATAGTGTACTGAAAAGTATATGCTCCTGTCACACTTCATCATGATAGGTGAAAGAGAAGTTAGGGAAGGAGATTACATGTATTATATTCAGTAGTCCTAAAAGAAGTTTGCAGATCTCTTAACAGAGAAAATTATTTGTGGAACATTCTTCAGCCACCCTCATTTTTATTATTTGGTTTCAGTTGCTTCTAGTGTAGATAAAGCAAGATAGTAGAAATAGCCCGGAGTACTTTCAGTAAGTGAAATGTTTTCAAAGTTAAATATAATTTGTATGAAAGGGAAAACTTGCACTCAATGTGTTTAATTTTAACTTATAGTAGTGAAACATGGTTTTTAAATATGAAAACCATAGCAAATGGAACAGTGGACAGGAATTGTTCTTCTTCCATACCTCATTTCTTCTGTCTTTTGGGATCGGCCCTCTAGTTTTTCTATGCCATTTTGAACATATTTTCATGATTTCAGGGTGCAATCTCATCGTTTTCAGGTTGTTCTTTGGGTCCTAATCCATGTCTTTGGTGAGTGTCAGAATCTCTTTTTGCTTCCTTTATATGAAGTACTGTTCTTGCCATGTGGTTAGGTTCACAATGCTTGACTTGCCCATACCAAAGTAGGCATTTTTATGAAGCTTTTCTACTTTATTTATTACCTTAAATGAGCCTTGGATGTCGTTTCTTTCTTGCTGTCTTTTACAGTCACACCTCGAGGTCAGTGTAGCATCCTTGACTCTGTAACCAGTAGCTTCCATAATTTGATTTGCACATTGTCCAGCATTTTGATAGAGATGGTTGTATCATTCATTTGTATATATTTCTTTTGATCACAGAAGTGGAAGATATAATTATGACTAATGAAAATTAGAGGTGGATGAGACGTGTAGCCATCCAAATGGATGGTAGATCGACCATAGGTTCCAAAAGATAAGAAAAGAGAATGATGGTCTGTTGGCTAATTGATGGGTGGCATTAGAAAGCAGGGAGAAGCAACTTGGATACATATGAATAATTAAAGACCATAATGTATATCACAGCCTAAAAGAGTCCTTTTATCCAGCAGTGGATTTCAAATGACAGACCCATGCTCTTTATAATGTTAATTGAATACAGTTAAAACCCTCAGGGGAACAGTACTTTGGAGTGGTATGAAAGGATTTTTAAGTGGCTTCTTCACTTTATGGGTTCAACATTCTAATAGTTTTTACAAATTTACCAGGTACCTACAGTCCTGATAATTAGATCTCTGTAGTTGTTTAGTGATGATTATCTCTTGAAAGTAGCATTTCAGCAATTTGTTATTGATGGTGATTCTGTTTTAATGTCTTATGATTTAATAAAAATAAAGAGAGAGACTGTAAATTGTATGATGTGTTAATTCACTTGTGAATTTAGCATAGTATTGAGTCAGCTGCCATTCTGAACAAAATTTTTATCTAAAAATTTTCCTACATTAAAATTTATTTTTTATAGTGGCAGTTCTCATACAGAACTATGACCAGAAGGTATGCCAGACTTTTGGTTCTGATTAATTCCTTTGATGGTGACACAATTTTATTTGCAGTGAAGTTTCTTGCCTGGTCTTGTAAAGCACATAGTTATTTAAGTAACTATGTGAATGTGAACAAGAGGTGTTAAATAGGAATACTGTAGAGAATGATACTTCAGTCTCATTTTTAGATGTTAGATGAATGCTTTAAGGGTAGATGTTGCTGTTGAAATGAATTTCATTTGTAATTGAAGAACCTACAGTCCATGTTGAGTCCGACATTGTTGCAGGAAATTGTCAGATGCAGCTCATATTTATTCAAGAACAGTAGATAAACATTCTGTAGTTTGTGTGAATGTATTGGCATCAGAAGGTAGAATTCTAGCACTGACAGTAAATGTATTGAAAGTTGAAAAGTGTATTGACGTCTACACAATTATTCTGTTATTCACAATAAAGTGCCTAGCAGAGCTTTGGGGCTGTAGGTTCCCTCCTGAGGAATACTTCTATTGTTTGTGTTATGGCTTAGTAAATCTACTATTTACACATCACTAATTTCTGAAATTTTCGAAGCCCGGGACATCTGTTTCTGGTGGGGTATCTCACTGTTTAGCATCAAAAGTGCCCAGACACTACTCATCAGTCGCTTGTATGAGAGTGGAGAGTCGTCATTTGGGATTGCAGCCATTGTTACATGTGGATTATCTGAAGAATTTGTTAAAGAGTTTGAAATGATAAATGTAATTCACAATGTAGTTTATTTGTGGTAAGGAGCACAGAATTATTTATGGAATTAGTAGATGACGTAGCATCATGGTTGTTGATCAGTAATGTCAGTTGGCAGAACATATTGCTGTTTAAAAATAAATGAAAGGTTTCTGTGAAAAGTGGTAACCTGATAAAATGAATGTGGAAAGGTGATGCAGCAATGGCTATTTCAACTTGAAAGTGAAATAAATTCAACTGTTAATATATGTGTGTGTATGAACCTAGGCATTGTTAGGCTGTGTTAAGTGTATAAAGGACAATAAAATGAAGTATTGTTATTTGTACCTCTGTTATTTCAAAGTGACATTTTTTTCCAGTTGAGAAACTTTGATATTGCCAAGTAAAGGATACATGTTTTCATGTTAAGCAACATTATCAGTTTGTCAGTAACAAACCATGTTCTCTCTGTAAAGCTTCCATACTAGAGTTTAAGAGCTGCCGAACTATTAAAAGAAATATGTTGGGAGCTTCCGCATTCCCTCATTCTCACATTAGGTGGATCTCCCTCTCATCCGGGAGTCTTAGTAAACTGCCCTTTCTTCATAACTCTTCCAAGAACTATTCTTCTTTCCTCCCCAACAAAGGAACTATCTGTATGGGAGCTAGGTGTATATTTTTTTTCCTACGATATTGCCAGCCATAGAATTTCACCTCCTGGAGGAAAGTGGGGAGTAACCATACTATCTAGCTGTAATTTTACAGTTTTCTTAAATGAATTTGCCTTCCGATATCTTTTACGCATTGATATAACGAGTACCTTTAAATGTTTTCAGAGACAACATTGATGCAGTGGGTTAAGAAATATGGCTGGAAAGAAGAAGATAAAGACACAATTTTCATAGCCAATCAAGATGAAAACATTAAAACCAAAAATATCACTGAGAAGATTGATTTTGAGAGTGCTGCTGCCATAATGGCTGCATCTAGATAGTGTAATATATTATAATTTGTTTTTGTATGTTTCAAATATATTTGTCTCCAATTTTGCTCTGTATTTATCTAATTACAGAAATTTAAAGAAAGCCTTTTAAGAGTTCAGCCCACATTCCTTCATTTATTAATCTTGAAAGCAGTAGTTACGTGCTGTTATTTTAAGTAAACCAAATCACATTTTACAGCAAGGTTTAAAAATTGTTCTAGGACTGTTGTAGATACAAAGGAAAGTAAATCACCAGAATCTGCCTAATGTTTGTAGTATTTAGCAATTAAAAGTGTCTCATTGATAGAATATTTCAGTGTCATACTTCAGTCAACAGGTGCCTCCAGGTAAGCTTTGCTCCAAACTTTACAAGTCTCAACTGGTCTACTGATGTATCTGCAGTACTCTCTATGTAAATGAACTCGAGTCATAAACTTTCTATGCAATATCATGGAGCCACATCACTGCAGTTAGCATTCTGTATTAGGTTTGCATCCATCTGTAGTAGAATCACTTTAATTACCCGCACCATTTTCAGTCTGAAAATATGCCGAAGCAGTGCTTGTCTTTCCAAAATAGAAGTAATGAATATCATCAAGGATGCAATTGAGATCAAGTTGGGTGAAAACTTGGTCACCAAAGGCACTGGGCACCATAGCAAGGTTTGGGATTCTGCCATATATTAACTGTATACAAAGACATATTTATACTTTCGTAATAAAAAAAGTATGCAGTGTATATGTTGCTGCCCACCAAAGATATTCAGAAAACATGCTGTTTTTTGCTGGGTTTTGTATCTTAAAGTGCTCTACACTGATGTATAAAACCTTTACCATTCAAAGTATAGATAAGTCTTTACAGCTCCGAGGGAAAGTATTTTGTTACTTAATACAGAAAAAAAATGTACTTTTACCTGGAGGATAGGGCACTTTATCCTGGGAAGAAGTGTACTTTTAACTGGGAAACCAGGAATTTTTTTCTTGTCTGTGTACACATGCTTTAATACATTAAATTTAATACTTTTAAAGGGACTGTTTCCTGATAGTGGTAGTAATAATTGCCTTGCAGTTATATTTGTGGTTAGTTAAACTGTTAATGTTCCTGGATGAATAACATTTCAAATTGTTTCAATAATGACCACGAATAATGATGCAGGTGGTGTGATTAATTCATACAAATAATACAAATCTTAATCATACAGGTAAGGCAAGTACAAATTTTAAATAATACAACAAATGAAATGAAGGTAAATGTTGTAGCATTAAATGATTTTGCTCCTAATTGGGTTTTGAATTCATTATGTAAGGTTAGAAACAAACAGTGGAGAATCCTGGATGGAATGTAGCAATATTATGAAAAGGAAAGTTGCTACTCACAGTAGAGTGGAGATGCTGAGTCGCAGATAGGCACAACAAAAAGATTGTCACAAATCTCTCAGCCATTATGGCCTTCGTTTCATGACACACACACTCACACACTCTCTCTCTCTCTCTCTCTCTCTCTCTCTCTCTCTCTCTCTCTCTCCAGTCTCTGGCAACTGAAGCCACACTGCGAGTAACAGCAACAGTGCGTGATGAGTGGCAAATGGGTGGGGGTAGGGAGGAGGCTGGGGTGGGGAAGGGTAGGGATAGCTGAGTAGGGTCGAGGGACAGTGAAGTGCTGCTGGGGACCCCACAGGGATGAGATGGAGAGAGGGTAGGGCAGCTAGGTGCAGTTGGGATTTTAAGACTAAGGGCAGGGTAGAGGTCGGGGGGGAGTGGTTGCGGAAAAGGAGAAAAGTCAAAAGACTGGATGCGATATAAAAGATACCAACCATTTCCTCCACTGACTCCACAGTTCCTGTCCCTTCACCACTCTGTGCCCTGCTCATCACTATTGATGTCACCTCCCTTTACACTAACATCCCTAATGCCCATGACCTTACCGCTATTGAATACTATCTTTCCCAATGGCCAACAGATTCCAAACCAACAACCTCCTTCCTAGTCGCCATGATGAACTATATCCTCACCCACAATTACTTCTCATTTTTGGTTCACATTAACTCATGACATCTTTGCTATCTGGATTGAGGATGAGGACACCCTATCCACATTCCTCCAGAACCTCAACAGCTTTTCTGCCATTTGCTTCACCTTCTCCTATTCAACCCAACAAGCCACCTTCGTAGATGTTGACCTTCACCTCAAAGATGGCTACATCAGTACCTCTGTCCATATCAAACCTACTAACCACACGCAATACCTCCACTTCGACGGCTGCCACTCATCCGTACAGGCCACCCATGGCAGTCGCATCTGCAGTGACAAGCAGTCCCTTTCAAAATATACCGAGGGTCTCACAGAAGCCTCCACAGACTGTAATTATCCTCCCAGCCTTGTACAAAAACAAATCTCCTGTGTCTTATCTTTCCAATCTCCCACCACCCAAAGTCTCACAGTCCGGCCACAGCGGAGCAGTCCCCTTGTAACTCAGTGCCACCCAGGACTGGAGCAGCTGAATTAAATTTTCCGCCAGTGTTTTGACTACCTCTCGTTGTGCCCTGAAACAAGAAATGTCCTGCCCCCTATCCTTCCCACCCCTCCCACAGTGGTATTCCGCCATCCACCTAACCTACACAATATATTCGTCTATCCCTACACAGCCCCTGCTCCCAACCCCTTACCTTATGTCTTGTATCCCTGTAATGGACCTAGATGCAAGACCTGTCCCATACATCCTCCCACCACCACCTACTCCAGTCTGGTCACAAACATCACCTATTCCTTTAAAGGCAGGGCTACCTGTGAAACCGTTCATGTGATCTACAAGCCCAGCTGTAACCACTGTGCTGCATTCTATGGTGGGCATGATAACCAACAAGTTGTCTGTCAGCATGAATGCCTGTGAACAAACTGTGAGCAAGAAACAAGTGGACTATCCTATTTCTGAGCATGCTGCCAAACATGACAACCATCATTTCAATGACTGCTTCACAGCCTGTGCCATATGGATCCTTCCCATCAACACCAGCTTTTCCGAATTGTGCAGGTGGGAACTTTCCCTGCAATATATCCTACGTTCCCATAACGCTCCTGGTCTCAACCTTCATTAGTCATTGTCCTCGCCCATCCTTGTTCCTGGTCCCATTCCAGCACCACACAGCCCTCGTTCCAACATCGTGCCCAGTTTTCTTACTTCTCTCCTTTTCTGCAACCTCTTTCCACCACCTCTCTCCTGCCCATGGTCTAACCTCCCGATTGTACATAGCTGCCTACCCTCTCTCCACCTCGTCCCTGCATGCTCCCCAGCAGCACTTCACTGTTCGCCACCCCTACTCTGCTATCCCTCCCCACCCCAGCCTCCTCCTTACCCCTACCCAGTTGCCACTCTGATCATGCACTGGTGCTTCTGCTTGCAGTATGGCATCAGTTGCCGGAGACTGCGTGCGTGCATTTTTTTTATGAAGGCCATACTGTTGAAAGCTTATTTGTGACAGTCTATCTGCGATTCAGCATCTCTGCTATATGGTGAGTAGCAACTTTCCTTTTTGTAGTATTGTTATGTAAGATTAGGTTTAATTTACTTCAGATATTATTAATCTGTAACAGTGTTAGCAGAATAGTTAGGGATTTATAATAGTTCTAACAATGTTTTAGTTAAGTGTAATCATCTACATCTATACACTGCAAATCAATGTGAGGTACATGGTAGAGGGTACATCCTATTGTACCAATTATTAGAGTTTCTTCCTGTTCCATTCCGATATGGAGTGTGGGAAGAACGATCGTTTGAATGCCTTTGCGCGTGCAATAATTATTGTAATCTTATCTTCACGATCCCTATGTGAGTGATATGTATGGGGTTGTAATATATTCCTACAGTAATCATTTCAAGCCAGTTCTTGAAACTTTGTTTACATTTCTGAACATATAAAGGAAGTTGCCAATCTCTGCACCACTTTGAAATCTTCTCAAGATCGGACTGGATAGTTATGCAGCTCCTTCTGACAATGACTCTCCATCCAAGCTAACATGTTGTATCCTTCCTACCAAAAAGTCCTCAATCCAGCATGAAATTTCACTTGATACTCCAGATGATCGAACTTTCGACAGTAAGCGCAGGTGTGGTACAGAGTCAAATACTTCTTGGAAATCAAGAAATACTGCATCCTCCTGAATGCCTTGATCCAAAGCTTTCATTACGCAATGTGAGAAAAGTGTGAGTTGGATTTCACACGATCGGTGTTGGTTGGCATTGATGTCGTTCTGTTAAAGATACCTTATTATGTTTGAGCTCAGAATATGTTTTAAGATTCTACAACAGATCGATGTTAGAGATACTGGACAGTAGTTTTGTGGATCAATCTGACAGGTATTCCATCGGGCCATGGAGCTGCGTTCAGTTTTTAACGATTACAGCTGTTTCTCAACACCAGTGACATTAATACTTATTTCATTTGGCTTTTCAGTGGTACAAGGCTTAAATTAGGGCAATTGTTCTTGGTTTTCCTTTGTAAAGGAACACTAGAAAATGGAGTTAAATATTTCTGCTTTGCTACCCTCAATGTCAGTTCTGTCTCATTCGCTAGGGACTGGACACTAACTTTGGAGCCACTAACAGACTTTACATACAACCAGAGTTTCTTTGGGTTGTGAGAAAGATCACATGACAATATTCTGCTATGGTAGTCATTGAAGGTATCTTCTGTTGCTCTGTTGACTGCCAAATGTGTTTCATTCAGCAACACTCTATCCACAGCTCTATGGTTTGTTTTACACCTATTATGCAGTAATCTCTGTTTATTTAGAAGTTTTTTTACAGTGACTGTATACCGTCGAGGTTCCCTTCCATTATGAACTGTTCTACTGGGTACATATCTGTCCAGTGCATGGTCAACTATTCTTTTAAACTTCAGCGATAGTTCGTCTACAAGCTCCTTCCATGTGCTGAAAGTTTCCATTTCCTCATTTAGATATGGCACGACTGGATTTTTTTATCTAGTTTATTGAACGTATTTATCTTTCTGCTTGTTTTAGTTGTACTTTGTTAATTGTTTTTTGTCTCAACCACGTCGCAGTCACTGATACCAGTTTCGATGTGGACGTCCTCGAAGAGGTCAGGTCTATTTGTTGCCATTAGATCCAATATATTTCCATCGTGGGTGGGATTCCTAACTATCTGTTCTATGTAGTTTTCAAAGAAGGCATTTAGTAAAGTTTCACCAGACGTCTTATCACACCCACCACTAACAAAATTATAATTTTCCCATTTGTTGGATGACTGAAGTCTCCACCATTGCAGAGTGATGTCCCGAGCACAAGAGACATATTAAACAAAAGGAGCTTGACGAGTCCTTCATAGCTCAGCATTGCCTGGAAAATACATTTTGAGAAGACGAGAGCCTTAGCTCATGCACTAACATACTGGGATTCCGTTATAAAAGAGGCAGCTGAGAGTACAATGAACAGCAACAATTTTAACAGAGACCAGGGGTACAAGCTGAGTGAGCATGGGGGCGAGATTTGGATGTGGAAAGGAAATGACTAAGGATACTTAATGCTTGTAAGGAGGTGGAAGCGACAGTTTCAAAAATGGGGCTGCCCCCCACAGTGGGCCGGAACTGCTACGAGCTGCCCAACTCGCTTTCCGTGCATGCATTGTTTCAGCCCCTTTTGATTGGTGCCGGTGGCCGTAATCATGGGTATATAAGTGGAAAATCTTGCCAGCCCCGGCGCACAGTAATTTTACTCCTGATGATGATGATGGCAGAGGTAGCCATTGAAAGCTCGAGGATTTTTTTCAAATTGATGCAGTTTGAAAATCGATAAGATTTTATTTGGTTATTCATTTTGCCAATTTTTTATTAGAACCAAAAACAAAAAATGAGATGTGTTTGTTGTGTAATAGACAATATTTCCTTTCCATGTATTTATGAGAACATCTTTGAAATTGTGAAACAATCATACAAAAAAATATGCATAATTTACAAATGTGTTAAGTACAGTATCCAAAAATACAAATTCTCTGTAATGTTTATTTAACTCAACTTTATTATAAACAATATTTCTAGTTACATGTCCAGTCACCTGGGAGAATCTGCTTCACATGTCTACAACGTGATTTTGTAAAAGTCTCGGTGGCATCATCTCCTCATAGCTTTATAGACTATCGTTTTCACCTACAGCTGTTTGCACTTCATAGTCAAAAGTGCTGCCAGGTGTCAAGAATTTAGCTAAATTGAGTCGACTGTAGGAGTGTCTTAGTACCAAAGAATAAATGGATTAAAACTTCATGCATCTCAGTGTTTGGCATCATGTCTCCTGAACCATTTGAGCTTAAATCAAGCAATGGAAAATCCAGAATAGACTAATGACAATATTATGAAAAGGATAGTTGCTACTCACCATATAGCAGAGATGCCGAGTTGCACATAGGCACAACAAAAAGACTGACAGGCAAAGCTTTCGGCCAAACAACCCTTTATCAGAGAAAACACACACGCAAAGGCAACTCTCGCACACATGACCAGTCTCTGGCTGCCAGAGTTTGACCTTGGCAGCCAGAGACTGCATCGTGTGTGTTTGTGTGTATGTCCATTCTGATGAAGGCCTGTTTGGCGGAAGACCTCTTTGACAGTCTTTGTGTTGTGCTTATCTGCAACTCACATCTCTGCTATATGGTGAGTAGCAACTACCCTTTTCACAATATTTAAAACTGTGTGTCATGCCACATTGTGATTTTGTAGCTGCATATATGGATACTGCCTGCAAAATTTATTGCAAATAGAGTAAAGAGGTAATAAATTTAAACGTCAAGCATGATGCAGCAGTTTTTTCACGCAACTCACTGTTCATGGTGTCATATTTCCTGAACGAGCACACTTTCAGTATTTTATGTATTTCATACTTCAGTGTGTTATTCAAGGGTATATTTTGTATTTATAAATACACTATGTCATGAAAAGTATTCCGACACCAATAAAACATAAGTTTATCATATTAGGTGCATTGTGCTGCCACCTACTGCCAAGTACTCCACATCAGCAACTCAATAGTCATTAGACAATGTGAGAAAGCAGAACGGGGCACTCTGCAGAACACTCGGATTTCGAATGTGGTCAGGTGATTGCGTGTCACTCGTGTCATGGGTCTGTACACAAGATTTCCACACTCCTAAACATTCCTAGGTCCACTGCTTCCGATGTTACAGTGAAGGGACATGTATAGCACAAAAGCATACAGGCCGACCTCGTCTGTTGACTGACAGAGACTGACAAGGCTCATAATGTGTAAAAGGCAGACGTCTATCCAGAACATCACACAGGAATTCCAAACTGCATCAGAATCCACTGCAAGTACTATGACAGTTAGGTGAGAGGTGATAAAACTTGGATTTCATGGTCGAGCAGCTGCTCATAAGCCACACATCATGTTGGTAAATGACAAACGACACCTCACTTGGTGTAAGGAGCATAAACATTGGACGATTGAACAGTGAAAAAATGTTGTGTGGAGTGATGAATCACGGTACACAATGTGGTAATCTGATGGCAGGGTGTGGGTATGGCAAATGCCCGGTGAATGTCATCAGCCAGTGTGTGTAGTGCCAACAGTAAAATTCAGAGGCGGTGCTGTCATGGTCGTGTTTGTCATGGGGGGGGGGGGGCTTGCACCCCTTGTTGTTTTGCACGGCACTACCACAGCACGGGCCTACATTGATGTTTTAAGTACCTTCTTGCTTCCAACAGTTGAAGAGCAATTCGGGAATGGGAATTGCATCTTTCAATACAATCGAACACCTGTTCATAATACACAACATTTGGCAGAGAGGTTACACATCATCATCATCATCATCATCCCTATCCCTGTAATGGACTGACCTGCACAGAGTCCTGACTTAAATCCTATAGAACACCTTTGGGATGTTTTGAAACACCAACTTTGTGCCAGGCCTCACTGACTGACATCGATACCTCTCCTCAGTGCAGCACTCCGTGAAGAATGGGCTGCCATTCCACAAGAAACCTTCCAGCACGTGATTAAACGAATGCCTGCGAGAGTGGAAGCTGTGATCTTGGCTAAGGGTGGGCCAACACCATATTGATTGCTACTAATTAAATGTAATAACTTGACACACACAAATAGAAAAATAGAATGTTGAATATTTCTTTAGTTGCACTAATTGAAATTATGCTTCTGCAGTCATTTCCAAAAAGTGCTTTTATTAATACCCTGTGATCAAAAGTAACCAGAGACCTGGCTGAAAATGACTTAAAAGTTTGTGGTGCCCGTACTGCTGGAATTCAATACTACAATCTAAAGTAATAGACTGATGGCAGTACTTCTCAAGAAAACCTCTGAAAATAGGGTTTTCCAGTTTCCGAAAGAGGATGTTTGCTGCCACAAGTGCACGGCACAAATCACTGCGAACTCGTTTTTTCAGTGAATTCACCAGATTTATTGGTTAAAAGAGTTTGCTTCAATTTTGACTTTCGTTCAACATTAGCTTTATGTGCGATTCCATCTGCATGCTGAGTTAAGTGAGATTTCTTAACACTCGAAACCTGATACAAGAGAAAAGGGAAATGCAGTTTAGAATCGCATATAAAGAGTATTTCGTATTACTGAAGGATAGCGATAAAAAAGAATCCTAAGTGACAGGAAAATAAGAAGTCTAAGAAAAACATCAACTAACCTCCTTGTTGCATGCTTGGCAGAAAATAATTTTCCCATCTCTGGTATAATGCGGAAAATCTTGCAGCCACTGCCTTATATGAGTAGACTTTGAACTAGCTGTTTTTAGCATGGCGTAGTATTCTCACACAGAAACTAGAATTTATTTTGCACTTAGAATGTCAGTAATACTTAACACATCGGTCGCTACACAATGTACTGATTTGTTTTCGCTGGGAAAAAGTGAACGATGACCTTTTTCCTTTTACTGCGGTGCATGGGAGCGGTAGGGGAAGTACCGTATTGTTGCTGGACATATGACACATGACAGATGGCCACCCCTTCTGAACAAGCGAATGGAATCTACCAGTGCTTCAGATGAAAACATCTCACTACTGGCAATTATTTTTCGAACCGGAAAATCCACACATAATAGCAGCGAGAAAATGCGTGAAGGGCAGTAATTTAGCTATAGAGGGCGTCTACGATTAACATTGTGATTTTTTAATCCGTGCTCAGCATAAGGCCTATGAAACCGTTTCTTTGCGATACACAACTGGCCAGAATCCTACAAACGAAATATTTCCAAATATAACATTTAGTACTCCCACGTTCGATTCTAATGTGTAACTCAAATCTGACCGGTTCCCATTCGCTCAGCGAAGTTAAGCACTGTGCTGTTGGTAGTAAGGTAAGCAAAGGAATTGTAAACAGTCTCTAACGACCTTCGCCTTCGACGAGACGCAAAGCTCTAAGTTTACTTCCTTTTTCTAATCCTTGAAAACGCAAGAACTCTGCCAGATTAAGGAAATAGGTACTTTTTAGGATTTTGATGCCGAAATAGGCAAAATTAGGCGTCAACATCGAAATACGCAATTTTAGGTCCTATAGAACTAACGGTATTCAGTTTAGTTAGTCATGAAATGCATTAGTACCAACTTATATGCAAATTGGAGCTTAGGAAAAAAAATAGCTTTTAACCTAAAGATACGTGATCTATTTTTTACATACGAATAATAAAACACCTATAAAGAGTATTTGTATTAACAGGGATAGCGATATAAAAAAAAGACCGAAGTGTTAGGCAAATACGAAGCATGAGCGCATATCAACTAGCCACCTTGCTGCACACTGGGCAGAAAATATTTTTTCCCATCTGTCGTATAGTGTGGAAAAACTTTGGAGCCACTGTCTTATATGATGAAATAGGCACTTTTTAGGATATTAAAGCCAAAATAGGCACTAACGTCAAAATAGGCTTTTTTTAGTTCCTATAGAATTAACGCTATTAAGTGTAAATAACATTGTAATTCTGTCAGAGAAAGCAAAGGACTTGGAAGAGCAGTTGAATGGAATGGACAGTGTCTTGAAAGGAGGGTATAAGATCAACATCAACAAAAGCAAGACAAGGATAATGGAATGTAGTCGAATTAAGTCGGGTGATGCTGAGGGAATTAGATTAGGAAATGAGACACTTAAAGTAGTAACGGAGTTTTGCTATTTGGGGAGCAAAATAACTGATGGTCGAAGCAGAGAAGATATAGAATGTAAACTAGCAATGGCATGGAAAGCGTTTCTGAAGAAGAGATATTTGTTAACATCGAGTATAGATTTAAATGTCAGGAAGTCGTTTCTTAAAGTATTTGTATGGAGTGTAGCCATGCATGGAAGTGAAACATGGACGATAAATAGTTTGGACAAGAAGAGAATAGAAGTTTTCGAAATGTGGTGCTACAGAAGAATGCTGAAGATTAGATGGGTAGATCACATAACTAATGAGGAGGTATTGAATAGAATTGGGGAGAAGAGGAGTTTGTGGCACAACTTGACAAGAAGAAGGGATCGGTTGGTAGGACATAGTAGGTATAGTGTAGTAAGGCGGGTGACCTTGAGCGGGACTTAGCCGCTGGACGAGGCAGCCGGGCAACACGGGCCGTAGTATTACTAGGCTCGTGTTGCTGGAAAATCAAGATTGCGCAACACTGATAAGGCGCACTGGCGCTGTGCGCGCGAGTGGGGGCAGGAAGTTCTGACGTCATGTGGCTTGATAACTGTGCCTAGAGGCAACAGCATGTTCATTCGACTCGAGGCAGCCACACGAAGCACACAGCCATGCCTTACTGTCGCAGAAGATACATGAGGAGGAGCAGACTTCCAGTGTACAAGACAGTGGATACATTTTCAATTACACCAAATGAGACTGGTCAGCAGGAGTTACTACAAGGACCTATTACTTTTGTTGGTTGCAAGATTCAACCAACGCATGTTGCCTTGCATCCAACAAGGCGTGTGCATGACACGCCTTTTTTTTCATGGCCTTATGCCATGGCTGGATGAATTTGCCTTATGCTGCTGTGTAAGGCGTGTGACCTTGAAGCGGACTTAGCCGCTGAGCGAGGCTGCCGGGCAACACGGGCCCTAGTATTACTAGGCCCGTGTTGCTGGAAAATCAAGATTGCGCAAGATGTCATATCTTTATCTGTTCCTGATATATAGGTCAAAGTTACTATACTGGTACATGAAAAATCCGGTGGGAGGTGAAAATGTAATTTTTAAAGTGGCGTGACATGGAGAAATATGCTGTAATGTGTCTTTGTTGCCATCTGGGAACTCCATGCTGTGCTCTTGAAGCACATGCAAATTTTTTTTTTCCACGTAAAATCCAATCTTAGATGTAAAATTAGTTTAGCATTATTTCCACTTCACAAAAGTAAACTACTTGGATTTTACTGACCAATATATTTCTTTGCGTATGAGTTACGTGCCCTGCTGTAGCAGGGAAAGGAGGGGAACCAATGTAAAAAATGCTTCTATCAGAGCACAAGAAATGAGAATATATTCATGTTTATTTAAAAACACTCATGCTGAAAAGGGGGTACTTTTTTTTCTCCAATAGGAGCATATTATTTATTTATTTATTTTTTTTTTTCCTAATATAAAACGTTTCCCTTATAGGTAAAAAAGTTTTGCTCTTTGTAAAAGGAAACTCTTGCCTCTGATCATTATGAAGAAAGTTCTAGTACGTATAAAATGATGAGAATAATTGTATAGATTTGTGTTCGTGCATTTAAACCATACTTGCATCAAAAAGTAATCATTTGGTTACATAAAAGAGCAAGACACACACAAACAGCGTTATGTACTTATAAAATGCAACTTACATTTTGTAAGGATATACGACACACAGTGGACTAACACTGAACGATGTGTCATGTATGTATTGTACCATAACTACAGAACCATAGTTTTGGTAGAGTGCAAGTCTAGGGATGAAGAATACTGCACAAATTAAAGTTCCATCCCTATGAGTTACACAGGGTGCCCCACTCAAAAGAGGCCCCACAAACATGTGTGACAGTTCCACTGAAAGTGCACCATGTAATTTGTGACGTTTGACGTGGCAACACTACACTCTGCAACTTCGTTTGACGCAACTATGTGCTTCTGTGCATTGGCGTGGCTGGGTCTCGTGTTCAGTAACAATCTATCACTATTCTGTCAAAGAGCACGTGTTTTTTTTGTGAAACAATATTGGATTACTGGTTCCATTAAGACACCAGCAAATGTTTGTTGAACAGTTTGATGACCAGTACATACTGTGTTAAATGCTGCATACAAAAGTTTGTGAATAAGATGGAGAGCAGTGTAACGGTGTTGGATCTTCACAGCGGATGACGGCCGCTTTTTGGAAGAAAAAGCGACTGACTTGAGACGGCGATTGTTGGGCTCAATTGCAAAGTCTGTTCGACATCTCAGAAATGTAAAATGTTACGGAGCACATGTATCAGAGTTGCGAAGAAGGCCGGCATGTATCCGTACAGGTTTACAGTTGTTCAGGAACTGAATGTCAATGATAAAGACAAACACATTACATTTAGCTATTTTCTCAGCAATTGATTGCTCAGAGGCCATGAATATTGCAGTACACATGATTCAGTGATGAGGTGCTGTTCCATCTCTCTGGCTAAAACTTTCAGGATACACATTTGTGGTGTAATGAAAATCCACATACACTTGTCAAAAAAAAAAAAAAAACAACAAAAAACAAAAAAAAACCTGCATTCCCAAAAGACTGGCGTGTTCTGTGCAATATCACAGTGTCACATTATTGGACCAATATATATTTATTTATTTTTCCTTTGAGTCTACAGGGACAAGTGCAGTTAACATCGAAATGTTTTGGGAATTTGTGAACCATTTGGACGATGAAGAACTTACCCTCAGGTGGTACCAACAGGATGGCACCTTGTGCAACACGTCTTAGAGTGGCAATGGCTGAGACTGAATCATGTTTCACTGGCAGAGTAATGCTAGAAACATTATTTACATTGAGACCACACAATTTTAACATCGAAAACGTGGTTTCAGGAGGACGGATCAGCGTCACTTAATGTTCCTAAAGGTCATTGGTTTAGTTGTGGAACTGTAAATATGCCTGAATGAGTAGTTGACGAGATAATGCTTGCATTCAGTCTGCGCAGCAAAAATCACGCTGACATCTAGACGTATTTTTGACACAACAAATGAAAGAGTTTTATGTTGAGGACTGTGACAACTGATTATAGTAGTCAGCTTTGTTGATAATTCACAAAGAAAAAAAAAATCAGTCCAGCAGTACTGTAGGCTCTTATGAGTAAATAGGACTCATTAAGCTGCACTGTGTTTTTGAGTACATGTTTAACTGTACTCTTTAACTGGCTGTAGAAATCAGTTCAGAGGTGGGAGCAAGACAAGGACACACTTGATGATTAGTAAAGCATTTCAGCGTTCAAAGCAATTTTCAGGTTGAACACAACTTTACCTGCATTACAGTGTAACAAATGCAACGAGGATGGCCATAGCAGTTAGAACTACCAACGTGGCCCAATTCGCACTGCACTTGCCACCACTCCTCCCTCCATCTGCTAACATGCAGAAGTGCTCTATGTAAGTAACCAAAGACGAGAATGCAGCCAACAAAAGCTCTTAACCATCCTCCACAGTTTCAATATCACCAACACCAATGGATGTGGGTGCCCTGTTGGTCTCCTAAATGTTTGTGGAATGCTGCTCTGAAGGTTCAGAGTTGTCCAAAAATGTTTTAGGATTTTTTTTATCCAGAAAGTGTCGAGATGATGAAGACTTTTTTCACCTTTCTACATCAACTGCAATTACTGCAACAAATGCCATACCCAGATTTTAGAAACAAATAGTTCACATGTATTGCTGTCCACAACCACTGGAGGCTTACAAAAAAACGACAGGCATAATTATAACAGACACAGAAATGTTGAAGAAATCGACTCATGAGTTTAAATGTTGTTATGAAGTAAAAACAAAACATGGTGGTGGTGGTGGTGGTGGTTAGTGTTTAACGTCCCGTCGACAACGAGGTCATTAGAGACGGAGCGCAAGCTCGGGTTAGGGAAGGATTGGGAAGGAAATCGGCCGTGCCCTTTCAAAGGAACCATCCCGGCATTTGAACAAAACATGTTTGAATGTGATCTGGGAGTTGAAACTAAATCACTGGAATTGCAACATAGTTATTTGCCAAAAACTACAGCAGAATTAATGATTTCTCAGTTTTTGCTGAAGAAGATTGCGATGTGTATTGGCGCTGTCTCTCTCACACTGCAGCTATGTGCGGACTGCTTGGACGGGCCATGCACCTGCAGGGTTCTAGCAGACGTACCAATACCCCAAAGCAGCAGATGGTCATAAAGCATGGGAATGGTGGAACACTAAAGAGAATGGTGATTTACCTCCTAGGCTCGGTGCCAAGCACTGTGATTATTTATAATTACTGTTTAAATTTTTTTACATGTCTCAATAATACTGATGACCTTGTCCACAATGACAACTTTCTAACTATAATTTCAATAAATCTTTGATTCATATTCAAAGCTTAGTTAAAAATTTTATCCCAACACCATTTTCTTACTGCTAGTAGATGTTTCGAGTTGTTCAAATTAAATGGAAATGTTATTCTGCCTTGGTAAACATTTGTGTATGGTCTCTTACAGATATCAAAATCATGTGGAAATGTTTTTGTGAATTTTATAGTGCTTGATAAATGACTATAATTCGTGAACTTTGGTGCTATAACTGGCTCTCAAATGATTTACCATTATAATGATCATTTTCCTGATTTTGAGACAGATAACAATAAAATCTGGTGGCATCCTTTTTTTTTTTTTTTTTTTTTTTTTAAAAAAAAAGACTCACTGTAACTAGCTTCAGCCACTCACTGTTCATTGTTTGCATTTTAGGATCTGCAGCCTGCTGCAAAGAAAACCAGTGAGAACATTGGTACAACTTTAGAAGACACAAGATAAGAAAACCTCTACTTCTGTCAAGACAGGGAAGAAGGAAAGTTGCTAGATCTCTTGAGTGCGAATTGGTCAGTGTTGCCCTCCACATGTAACAATTCACTATGAACAACTTGTGTTGTTAGCATTTATGACACAGTTCTGTATCTAATCCTAGATAGTTAATTTACACTGAAGCGCCAAAGAAACTGGTGTGGGCATGCATATTCAAATTCAGAGATATGTAAACAGGCAGAATACTGCGCTACAGTTGGCAACACCTATATAAGACGACAAGTGTCTGGCACAGTTGTTAGATCGGTTACTGCTGCTACAATCGCAGGTTATCAAGATTTAAGTGAGTTTGAACATGGTTTTACAGTCGGTGCATGAGCGATGGGACACATCATCTCCGAGGTAGCGATGAAGTGGAGATTTTCCCATACGACCATTTAATAAGTGTACAGTGAATATCAAAAACATCAAATCTCCAACACCGCTGCGGCCAGTAAAAGACCCTGCAAGAACGGGACCAATGAAAACAGCAGAATCGTTCAAGGTGACAGTAGTGCAGCCCTTCAACAAATTGCCGCAGATTTCAATGCTGGGCCATCAACAAGTGTCAGCAAGCAAATCAGTCAACAAAACATCAAAATATGGGCTTTTGGAGCCGAAGGCCCACTCTTGTACCCTTGATGACTGCATGACAAAGCTTTATGTCTCGCCTGGGCCCATCAACACCAAAAGTGAACTGTTGATGACTGGAAACATGTTGCCTGGTGAAATGATTCTCATTTCTAATTGTATCGAGCAAATGGACGTGTACAGGAATGGAAACAACCACACAAATGCATGACTCTGACAGGTGACACATAAGTATCCTTTCTGATCATCTGCATCCATTCTTGCCCATTGTGCATGCCGACGGGCATGGGCAATTCCAGCAGGACAATGCAACAGCTTACATATCCCGAATTGCTACAGGGTGACTCCAGGATACCTCTTCTGAATTTAAACACTTCTGCTGGCCACCAAACTCCCCTGACAGAACGTTATTGAGAATATCTGGGATGCCTTGCAATGTCCTGTTCAGAAGAGATCTCCACCCCCTCGTACTATTACGGATTTATGGACAGCTATGCAGGATTCATGGTGTCAATGCCCTTCAGCACTACTTCAGACACTAGTCGAGTCCATGTCACGTTGTACTGCGGCACTTCTGTGTGCTTGCAGGGGTCCTACACGATATTGGGCAGGTGTTCCAGTTTCTTTGGCCCTTCAGTATATTTCCACTAAAGTACTTACACACTGTCATAATGCCATTTGTGTAATACTTGCCATGTATTATTTAATGAATCCGTTGGCCGGTGTGGCCGAGCGGTTCTAGGCGCTTCAGTCTGAACTGCGCGACTGCTACGGTCGCAGGTTCGAATCCTGCCTCAGGCATGGATGTGTGTGATGTCCTTAAGTTAGTTAGGTTTAAGTAATTCTAAGTTCTAGGGGACTGATGACCTCAGATGTTAAGTCCCATAGTGCTCAGAGTCATTTAATGAATTCCCTTCAACAAGGTATTGTTCCAGACAGAATAAAGTATGCTGATGTGAAACCACTATTCAAGAAAGGGGATATAAATGACGCTTCAAATCACCACTCAATTTCTCTTTTAACATGCTTTTACAAAGTCCTCGAAAAACTTATACATAAGAGAATGTGGAACACCTGTACATCAACAAGGCTCTTAGGCACTGTCAGTTCAGATTCTGAACAGGCCTATCAACTGATAATACGATATTTTTCTTTACCAATAATGTTTTAGAAGCACTGAACAACAGACAGACTTCACTTGGTATAGTCAAGTGATTGAACTAAAGCCTTTGACTTTGTGAACCATGAAATCCTCCTCTCAAAAGCAATCTGATAAGGTTTAAGTGGCAAACCGGGAATGTGGGTTGGATCGCACCTGACTGATAGAAAGCAGAGGATATCACTAAATCACAGAGATTGCACAATAGCTCATGAAGTCATGGATCCTGCATGTCAGCAGGGGACTGTTCAAGCTGGTGGGGGCTCAGTAAAGGTGTGGGCTGTGTGGAGTTGGAGTGATATGGGACACCTGATATGTCTCGATACGAGTCTGACAGGTGACACATACGTAAGCATCCTGGCTGATCTCCTGCGTACATTCATGTTCATTGTGCATTGTGCATTCTGATGGACTTGGGCAATTCCATCAGGGCAATGTGACACTCCACATGTTCAGAATTGCTTCAGAGTTGCTCCAGGAACACGCTTCTGAGTTTAAGGGGGGTAGGACGTCAAACGGGCCAACTTGGAGCAGGAGTGGCACCACAGGACATTTTAATTTCCACTGTCTATAGTTTTATAAATAAATTCATAAAGCTTTGTCAGCATGACCAGGAAGGGTTCAGGTTTCACACTCATAGCAGTGGAAGCTCAAAAACATAGCAAAATAATTTTTTTACTTGTGAAATTTCATCATTTTTTCATGTGCCATTGACTGCATTTGTTGCTGTAGGTACACTTTTCTTCATAAGTAAGAGAGATTCTTTGATGAATTGTGCACAGCATACAAACCATACTGACAGGTGTATGAAACTCTAGAATTTATTTAATTTATGAAAAAATGAATGAACTTATACATTTTAAACTTCATGTTTAGAAAAAACTCAAATTGTATAGTTAATTATCACAGTTTTTAATAGATTTGGAAAATTGTAGAGTTTTGCATTAAGGAGTTTGTGTTTAATAAGCAGTGCAAAATTCATCGAAGAATTTCTCTTACTTATGAAGAAAAGTTTACCTATAACAACAAATGCAACCAATAGTAAATGAAAAAATGATTAAATTTTATGTGTAAAAACATTTTATTTTGTTATGTTTTTGAACTTCCACTGCTATGGGTGCGAATCATGAATCCTTCCTAGTCATGCTGACAACATTTTATGGATGTATTTGTAAAAGTATAGACAGTGGACATTAAAATGTCCTGTGGTACCTCTCTTGCTCCAAGTTGGCCCATTTGATGCCCTACCCCCCCCCCCCCCCCCCCCCCCCCCCCCCCCCCCCCCCCCGTCCCCTCAAACATTTCCGCTGGCCACCAAACTTCCCAGACATGAACATTATTTAGCATATCTGGGATGTCTTGCAGTGTGGTGTTCAGAAGATATCTCCACCCCCTCATACTCTTACGGATGTATGGGTAGCCCTGCAGGATTCATGGTGTCAATTCCCTCCAGCACTACTTCAGACATTAGTCAAGTCCATGCCACATCATGTTGCAGCACTTCTGCGAGGTCGTGGGGAGCCTACACGATATTAGGCAGGTATGTTAGTTTCGTTAGGAAAGAATATTGAACCATTACATGTCATTTTCCTTGGTGGAAACAGCCAATATACGTTGAGTAACTGTCGTGGCAGGAAACAGTAAATATCATGTGGAAACTTTGGGTGTCTTGAAGTTTTCCTGGCAAATCAAATATTCCATCATTTTTTGGAAGGCACCTGCAATATTATTAACTCTTGCACTGATATTTTGGCTGACAACTTTTCAGCCCCTCTCTAGGTGAGTCGTTTGCAAGATTTTTATTGTGTAAGGTACTGTAAAAATCTTGCAAGTAACTCACCTTGAGAATGGTTGAAAGGTTGTCAGCTGAAATAAAGGTACAAGAGTTAATACAAGGGGTGCACAATAAGTAATGCAAAACTTTTTTCTGAAAACTGGTTGGTTGTACTCAGGATTCCAAAACAACATACTATTCCCCACTCTTTTGACTACAGAACTGATTTTTCAACATAATCTACATTCAGTGGGACAGTGTTAAGCCACCTTACTTGGAGGAGGAGGAGATTAGTGTTTAACGTCCCGTCGACAACGAGGTCATTAGAGACGGAGCGCAAGCAAGCTCGGGTGAGGGAAGGATGGGGAAGGAAATCGGCCGAGCCCTTTCAAAGGAACCATCCCGGCATTTGCCTGAAGCGACTTAGGGAAATCACAGAAAACCTAAATCAGGATGGCCGGAGACGGGATTGAACCCTCATCCTCCTGAATGCGAGTCCAGTGTGCTAACCACTGCGCCACCTCGCTCGGTACCTTACTTGGAGGGCCTATATTCTCACATGGTACCACTCTACTGGTCAACATCGGAGCCAATGTTTTGCTGCATCAATAACCTCCTCGTCATCCACATATCAGAGTCCCAGAAGACCGTCGGCATGACTTTACCAGCTGAGAGTGCAGTTTTGAACTTTATCTTTGGAGGAAAGTTGGTGTGATGCACCTCTACAAATTCCCATTTTGTTTCCTGTTCGAAGTGATGAACCCACAGTTCATTGCTCGTGACAACGTCAACAAAATAATTTTCACGATCAGCCTCATAAAAGGCAAGTAATTCTGCACAGATGACCTTTCATTGCTCTTTATGGTCTTCTGTCAGGCAGTGAGGAACTCAGGGGCAAATGGTGGACAAGTGTGTCAGCACTACCAACAAAGATGTCCAGTTGTGCTGCGAGGTGTTTAACTGTGATCCATCTGTCATCTCGAATGAGAGTGTACGTTCCAACATTGCAAGAGAGACAGCCGTGTGCAGCCGGCCGGCAGCAGGCTACGTAGCTCTGCACACATTTTCAACTTTGTGACAGCATGGTGGCAATGCCTGACTTCAAAGTGATTAATGTAAGTTGTGTTTACAACATTATTCAAGAAAAGAAGTTTTGTTGTAATTTTACAAGTCATCTTGCAAGTTTAGGACTTGAAAATTTTTGTGATTTGAGAATTATTGCTATTGCAAATAAAACAAGCTGAGTCCTATTTGTTACTGAAAATGCAGGTGATGAGATTATCACCCAAGAAAGTGTTGCTAACAATGAGAACAATATTAATGGTTTAATTAGTAGTGAGAATGGTAATTTATTTCATTGAGTTACTATTAGATTGTGAAGTATAATGAGAATACGGAGGCAAATAAACGGTATTTTATTCAAGGTAAGGACTTTTAACACACTTTTGTGGTAATTTATCATGCCATTTTAGGACTTAAGATTTGGTTGATTTATGACCTGCTTCTATGGATTAATTAAGTCAAGATGGATTCCCATTCAGGGACGTATACCATAGTTAATGTGAATTCTGATACTTAGGTGTTAATTAGAAATGTGATAGGGAGGTTGAAGTTAATAAATCTCAGAGATCGAGGGATGATACCACAGTTAAGGCTACTGTGGAAAGTAATGTAAATAATGGCTAAAGTATTAGTAAACAAAAGAGTAAAAAGAAATGTGAATTACCAGAAGCTGAATATAAATCAATATTACTTGAAATGAGACAATGTCAAAAAGTTTTCATAGGCAGATTGAACAAACTAATAATGAAAAAGAATGTGTAAGCAACTTGTGGAGAATGTGTCAAATAAGAATGAACATGTTAATAAATAAATCAATGATGACTTGTGAAGTGATCTTGGGGTGTCGTCTGAAGAACAAAGTCCCAAGGCATGACTGAACCACAAATAAGCACAGTCACTGATAGGTGCAATGATGAATGAGAGATGTCAGGATAGACACACTCTTAAGAGGTCCATACACTGCTGCAGCATGCTTGCTTATGTCAGAGTGGAGTGCCACTCAGTCCCACCCTGCAATCCTCGCTGAAGACAATGGCCTCATCTCACTACAAGAACTGGCACTGAGAGAGTTGTATTAGGAAGAACCGTGTAGCAAAGTTTACAGTCAGTTGTACTTTGAAAGAAAAGACTATTAGCTTGTATCATATCAAGTGGTATATTAGTGTTCAGTGACAGACATCAATGTACATGACTTTCCTGTGGATGGGGATTGTTACAAAGTGAATTAAATCATCTTGCTCAAGTTATAACAAAGTGATTTAATATTTTGTGTGTTGTTCTACCCAATGACCTCCTCCAGAGATAAATCTAAGAACCCACCACCACTGTCTTGACAAGTGTTATTTTGCCCGACACAACAGATCTGAAACAAACCACGTATCAAACTTCAGAAGCTGTGTTGAATTAAACTGAACAAAATAAAAAATAAAGAACTAACAATATAATCAACTAATGAAAACTATTGAAAAGGCACACAGGGAAATGAAGTATGAATTTGTTGAACTAAACTCTAAATCAATGGATTGTGAGAATGTATTACTTGATAGGAATCAAAATATCGAAAATGAAAAAGTGAACCACATAGTAGAAAATACTGAAAAGGATGCATTAGGAGATATTATTGCTAATGAAAATAAATTACAGGGATATGATGGTAAAATGTGAAAGAGTGAGGTTAAGCATTATGAATTAAAGTTTGATATAGATGTTGTAGATGAAAGTATGTAAATGAGAAACAGACATGCAATGTGCTAAAGAAGTGATTAGAGATAAACAGAGTAAAGTTAGTACTGAAGAAATGGGGGAGGAAGTTAATCATTGTATTGATGGGACAGATAACAGAATAATGACAAATGTAGACGACGCGGACACATGAGTGTATAAACAACTGATTTCTGGGGAAAATGCTGTTTGTGGCATTGAAATCCATAATGATTATTTTAAGTTTTGCAGAAAAAAGCGTAACTTTATTTGATCAAGTGTAGTGTTAATGTCACAATTACTGATCAGATATGTCAGTTAACAGGCTATGATGAAAAGGAAATGTTAATTAAACTTTTGAGTAAGCATCAGATAATATTTTCTGAAAGATGTGTTATTTAGGAGAACTATGCTTACTGGTTTGAGGTACAAGAGCACAGCTCTTTCAAATGACAGCTTCAGCTCTTTCAAACGACAGCTTCAGCTCATGCCATTTTAACATGGAAAGACATATGTGGTGATATCGGAACTTGTTTGCACTGTTAGCTTGGTAAATATTAATTTAATCTGTTGCAGAGTCAGTTAATTCTTTTGCTAATGTTGTGTGGCACTGGCCGTGAATGTCATAAAGTATTTGTGTGTCCGATTAAGGACGGTGCAGAAATTGCTCATAATGAGTGAAATGTCAAGTCAGCTGAATGCTCAATGGTGTGGCGCAGGGGTTAATGACATGTATCAATTGAAACAGTGCGCTAACAGCCAACAGCTATGTGGCCAAGGACACAGCAGTTGCCTAGGCGATGCAGCACCAGCTGGCATGTGTCAGAATGACGTGAGATGTCATTCCTTGTTTATAAACAAACCAAGTGACTAACTGCTCACTGAATAATGTGTGGTTTATGCTAAAACTATTTCCTATATATTATTAAATATTAAAGTGAATAACATTATTGTGACTGTTTTCAGGAAGATTACACTGTTGTATATTTCTAGTATGTGTACTGTTTAATGTGTGTTACATACATTATGGCATCAGCGAAGAATGGAGAAGGGATGCTGCAATCACCTGAACACCATGGCCAGCCCATGACCTGATAGCTGATTCCGCAGCTGTGACAATGAACAAGCATATGGATGAGTGAAGTGTCTGTGTTGTGAGTGAAACAAATAAAATTTATTATATTGTGTGTGTAAAAAAAATTACATGATTGTTGAAATGTATTTTGACTGTATATATTAAAGAAAATTTAAGAGCCAGATCTTGAATACTGATTACCATGTATAGTAACTGTGACTGTTATCTGACAGTTGGAATGGGTACCTTAGGAATTAAAATAAAATCGATATTTTGAAAAATTCATAACATGTTACGGAAACTGTAATGTAACAGTGTGGATAAAGCCCTACAGGTTGGAGTTTTCTTTATTTTTAAAATGTTCCGTTTTTTGATAAAAACTGAAAATTAAAACAAAAAATGCCACATTTCAGCTCAAACTTTATTGTGTTCTATTCTACATTCTATGAGATCTCACAATGCTGCAAATTAGCAAGTGGTCAAGATTGAAAGACCTACCCACCTCATAAAGCAGTAGATGGCCAAAAAGTGTGGGAATGGTGGTGTAAGTAATAGTAGTATTGTGCTGGAGCATATAGGAAGAAGAGTG
Organism: Schistocerca americana; assembly: GCF_021461395.2. Taxonomy (NCBI): domain Eukaryota; kingdom Metazoa; phylum Arthropoda; class Insecta; order Orthoptera; family Acrididae; genus Schistocerca; species Schistocerca americana. The sequence goes on along the minus strand of NC_060124.1, from coordinate 377,007,584 downwards.
ATGATTCAGTTATTAGGTTCAATGCCAAGTGCATAACTTTAATTATTTATAATTACTGGGGCTGGCCATGGTGTTCAGGTGATTGCAGCATCCCTTCTCTATTCTTCTCTGACGCCATAATGTATGTAACACACATTAAACAGTACACATATTAGAAATATACAATAGTGTAATCTTCCTGAAAACAATCACAATAATGTTATTCACTTTAATGTGTACACACACCATCAACAATATTGAAGATCTTATCCACACTGATGGCTTTCTAACTATAATTTCAATAACTTTAAATTCACATTCAAAGCTCGATTAAAGATTTCACTTAATATTGCAAATCATTCACAGCCCAAACCAACCGATCACTAGAATAGGTGTGAACCAGTTAGGCTGGCTCACTAAGCAGACTAGCAGTTACTTTCACGATGACACCACATACTTACTTTGAATGGATATTTTGTTTTTCAAATTTAATGAAAGTATTATTTGGCCTCAGGAAATGTTGGTGCATAGTCTCATACAGATATCAAAACTGTGTGTAGATATTTCAGTAAGCTTTCATCATAAACCACCATGAAAACCATATGGAGATGTTTTTGTGAAGTTGCATGGTGCCGATAAATGATAATTAGAATCTGCAAACTTTGATTCTAACATTAATGATACAGTTGCTCTCAAGCAATATATCATTATAATGATTAATTTCCCTGATTTTTATACTGAGAGCAATAAAATCAGCTGGTATCCTTTTATTTTGAGATGTTCATTGTAGTGGCATTGATGGATTTCCACTTGCATTCCATTAATCATTGCTCACATGTTACGATCTGGGGCTGGCAGAGAAGGAAACCAGAGACGACGACAACAAGACAACTTTATAGAAGCCACAGGTATGCAAACCTCTGCTTATGTCAAGCCAGGGAAAAAGGAAAATCGCTAGATCTTTTCATTGCAAATTGGTGAATGTTGCCCTTCACATGCAACAACTTGCAAAGAACGACTTGCACTGCTAGCATGTCATGGCTGGAACATTCCATACTTCATCCCAATTAGTTAATTCAGTTAGGAAGGGGTACGGAACTAGTACACAGCCATTGCTCGTAACTCCATTTGCCTTTGCCCATTAATCCAGCTATTGCACTGGCCAGCAAGAAATGCAATTGTGAAGTGAATGCATCCTGGTAGTTTCCCAAGTCTGTCCTGTTAAATTCGTACCTGCATATTCCAATACTTTGTACAAGATCTTGACGGTCCAGGAGTTTACTTTATGTCTGCATGGAAAGATCTCATAGCTTAAGGGCTGTCAAGATGCATCTGACGCTCCCTTAGTTGGCACTGTTAGGTATCAAGCAGGCATGCTTGACCCTAAAAAGCCTTGTATGTGCAGGTGTGTGACCGATGGTCAGGCTCTGAAGTGCGATTATACCTAGTCTAGCAGAACAGAGCTAAACTCTGTGGCAGCTGAAGTGCTTAATGTAGCAAATCTAACCACAACAAAGAGATGCTCTGAATGCCACTAGTGGCAACCCTCGCACAGGAGCCTTTTTTTGAGAAATCCAGGAATTGTTTCCAAACGGTGATAGTGTATTATTATAGTTTTTCTGATTTGACTAAATCTGGTAACTTCAGCCACATGTCTGGGTTTTCACTAAGCTCAGGCCAAATACCTCTAAAAAGTGTCAACCTAGCACACAAGAAGGTGCCTGTGATGTACTGAATACCAAAGAAGCTGGGCAGCCCTGCACACAAGAAGCACTCTCCAGTGGTTGCTACGCTGTGTTACAAGAGGAAGATGGAGCAGCACAAGAACAAATCAGAGGCAAGCTCCTAATAGGAAGGGACCTCACCCCCACTGACAGTAGGGTGATTGAGATTGCCTGTGTTAATGTTTTGAATTTTTATCACTCCCTGGACTGTTCTGCACATTTTCAAAATAGTTTGCTACTCTCTGGACTTTGCTTCTTGCTAGTCATTCACTTCATGAACTCCAACATCATCAGCTGCAAGAACTGCTGGTTTGTTCCATGTCTCAATATCACTGCCGGTGTAATCACGAACTGCATTCCACCTGCAAAGAGCAGAATTGAAAAATCACTCAGTTACATCAGTTTCCAAAACAGTGAAATCACATGAAGTGACAGCAGTAGTGAAACTAGGGAAAGACTCTGTGTTCCCTCGGCACTGCAGCTAAGTCACTCTATTGCCTACCCTCAGTAAACTATACAAGTGCCTCATTCTAATTTCCCATTTAGCCCATATAACATGAGCAAAAATTCTGCTGAAATTCCTGTTCAGGTTTTGCCGAAGCTCTCTGACTCCCAACAAATTATGAGGGTGGCTGAAGCAGACACAGAGAGTTTCAACCACAAAGGCCACTGCAGGATAGTCTTACTAGATGCAGCAAACAGCCTTCAACACAATGAGTTATTCCATAAAATGTGCTCCCACAGCTTCCCCAAGAGGACAATGAAACTCGTGAAAAACTCACACGCACGCACGCACTCTCTCTCTCTCTCTCTGGCACATCAATGAAAATAATAAATTTTTGAAAATAAAATTTAACTGGATACATACAAAATCTACTCACTAAGTAGTGGCAGGAGAAAACATTTATAAAGTTAAGCAAATGTGGAAGCTTTTGGAGCAGGTGGCTCCTTCTACTGGCAGAAGGGTTGAAGGGGAAGGAAGAGAGATTAAGGAAAATGAATGGTATGGTTTAAGAAATGGGGAGAGTTTGGAAAAGTTGGCCAGAACCCCAGGGCTACGGGAGACTTACTAGACAGGATGAGAAGGAAAGGTACTGTTGGTGACTGCATTGGTTGAGATCTGAGAGCTTAAAGGTGGAAGATAGGGCAATAAGAAAGACAGATTACTGGCAAAACATAGTGCAAGAGTTAATAAGAGAGGAAAGCTAAGTACATTGTATAAGGCAGAGGTGGAGGGTTGGGGGAAAACAAGACAGTTCAAAAAAACAAGACACACAGAAAACAAAAATGGTGCATAGAAAGCTATAGTTACTGAGAAGAAATACTGAGACTGAAGAAATTAATTTAATTAAGGCCAGGTTAATTTGTACATTAATTTCTTCAGTCTCAGCATTTCTTCTCAGTAACTATTCTCGTCTTCACTCCCTTTTACTTTTCTATCTCTTATTTTTTGAGCTGTCTATTTTTCCTCAACCTCTACCTCTACCACATACAATGCACTTACCCTTCTGCTCTTATTAAATCTTGCACAATGTTTGTCAGGCCAGCAGAGAAATATTCAGCAAATGTTTGTTTAACAGTTTTTCCTCATGTTTTTCAAACAGGTGGCTGACACTGTCAAAGGTTATCCTCCACTGCTGGTGGTGTTTTGTAATTACTTCTACATTACTGTAATACTGTGTGTATCACAAAAGTACCAGCTTTGGGGAAAAAACCACTGCTCTTCTTTTTGGCATATGGCCATACAGCCGTCTACCCTCTTCTTATTCTCCTTGACTGCCACTTCTCTTTTACCTACGCATCCAGATGGATTATTAAACAAATGACCCAAACACATGAACAAGTTTAGAAACCTCACAAATCTCATTTTGTTGACCTACAGACAGGATAGTTGGCATACTTTCACTCAACACAGTTCTGTTGAATAATCTGCTGGGGCAGGGCAACTAGGGTCCAAATAGTTTTTTATTCTATGGAGGTGTGCAGTAAGAATATGTATTGGGTTGATACGTTAACATCTTGCAGAGATGTTTTCACAGTCCTGGTAATTCTTACACTTGCATCTACATCTGTACTCCGCAAGCCACGTTACGGCATATGGCTAGTATATCGTACTAAGCACTCAGGTGACTTTACATACAACACTATCAGCTGTCTTTATACTGCTAAAGGTATGAACAGTAGACTTCACTGGAATTTACACCCTCAAGTCAAAATAATCTGACAATTTACGGAAAGAGTGGCCAGTTATCTCAGCAACATTGAACTGGAAGATTACAGCATAGGACAGTATTCAGTGCAAATATGCTAAGTATGTCAGCAATAACTTTTGCAGTTCAATATAATGAAAGAAATTAATAGCAGCAATATGAGCAAAACTGAACGTGTGGTTCAACTTATCCATGTTCTTGTTCCACCTCAGTTTGTAATCCATCCGGATGTCTAGGAATTGAACACTTGGAGTTTCATTTAGTGTATGACCACTGACATCTGTGCCTACCACCTGCAAGTAATTTATATTTCCTGGAATTGAATCATATGATATACTGTTAAGATCTTCACTGTAAAGCAGTAATAAGCCCAGTCCACTGTCCTGCTAACTGTTTCTGGTATGCATGTGTTTAGGCCCAATTATCAACAAACATTATGCTTTTTGAAGAGTTCTCCAATGCTATTATGCACACAAAGAGCAAAAGTGAGACAAGTAACAAATCTTGCAGGGCACTGTACTTAATGGTTTCCCATTCTGAATTTAGTTTTCATCTGCTGGCGGGGATGCCAATGACTGCGTAAGTAAACCTAATATACAATGTGAGTCAAGAAAACGTTAATGACATGGCGAACCAGGTATACAACAAGGGTTAGTAATCACCTAGGAACTGGTATCACAAAGGCCATCCGGGTCTATTAAATTGCTTTGCACTTCTTTAGTCACAAGCTACAAATGGATGGCAACTAAAGGAGATGCTCAAAGTTCCATCCAGATGCATCGAGACACATCTGACATCAAAGCTGCATTGAACGGCACACCCTCTCAGACATCCTACTGCCACAACAATCTTCCTCACTAGGTCCTCCAATGATGTAACAGGTGTTTCATTCACAAGGTCCTTCAGAAACATCGACAGAAAAAAATCAACTGGGGACAGGCTGGGTGATCATGGTGACCATGCGACTGGCTCATCATAACCAATCCAGCAACTGGGGAAGGTTGCCTGCAAATGTGCCCTCACTTATCTGCTGAAATGTGCATGGGCTCTACTGTGCTGAAATTGAATGCAACGAAGAATAGCCATGGGAACATCATTCAGCATGTCCGGCAGAAACATTCGTTAAGAGTAAATTTGCGTCATAAGGCATGCATACGTGTAGCACGTGAGTTCACGCCTGCACACGTGTGTAGGTTGTGAATATAAATCACATCATCAAGCGAGAAGGCAGCCTCGTCACTGAAGAGGACACTTGCTGTGAAGCTTTGATCTGTAGCAGACTCCTGCAGAAACCACCACACAAATCCCATTTGCATTTTGTAGCCCCCAAATGCAATGCCTGGACACATTGGAAATGAAATGGATGCAGTCTTTCATCATGTACAATGTGCCAGACAGAGGGTTGGGGGATATCAGTGGCACGAGACACACCTCATGTACTTGTTGACAGCATACGCTACACCCTTTTGACAACGCCTTCTTCCCACACAATTGTCCACGTTGTACTTTCATGACCAGCATCCAGTTTGTGCAGATGCATGGCAATGCAGTGTGGTGAATAATGTGCCTGGAGTTTGCGACCCCCGGTTCCTATGTGATTACTGATCCCTGTTGTATGCCCGATGTGCCACGTCAGTTTGTTAAATTTTTTTAAAAATCATCCTGTATATGCTTTTGATACTCCCTCTTTCATCTTTGCTCTTTTTGCTACAGTTGGAAAGAATTCACTGACTCTAGTTGCCACTGATTAAATTTCACATTGTTTGTCCTGCTGCTATTGTCAGTGATCTGAATATCACTTGCCTTATTGAGTTTATTCATTTCCGACCTATTAATGATCCAAATTGATTGCTTTCATCTTAAAATTCTGAATTATGTTTGTGCACAGTGCTGTAATCCCCATGGAACTGGACAATACGCTGGGCAGTGATTGGAGGCAGGCTGAGATCAGGTTGATGTGGAACACCATCCCAGAATGCAGGTGAATAGTAGCTTGGTGAGCGGGTGCCTGTTTGATGCCCGTTGAGCAGTATCCAGGCATCGGCCACACTAACAGAGGTAGTTGGCAGTTTTTTGAGGAGTTATGCTGAGTCAGGCTTCAACCTTTGGACAGCAGAGTGGCCAGCAGAAGTGGAGCCTACCCAAAGGAACATGAGGTGGGTGGCTGAGACTGTATGCCCTGTGATCACAGAAGAGCAGCCGCACACTCATGGATGGTAACCAGATACCACCAGGGTGAAAGGTGTCAGCAGCTGTAGTAGGCTCCCCAAGTGGCCCGCTGACTGAATTCCTCCCTAACAGACTCAGCACGGATGGTGGTGTTGTGGCTAACAGTGTGGAAATCCCAAGGGTGGGACTTGTTGTTTCACAGAAGTGTGTACACTGCAAGAAGAACAGATGGTCGATCGACATAGGTTCCTCCTTAGGCTGGTCAGCTGCACACTCTCTAGAAAAATGAGCAGTATTTATATGACACTGGCCCGTACTTATTGTGCTACCATACTGCTCTCTTTAAACAACTTATAACATTGGTGCAGCCTGGGCATTGTGAAATCAGGCCATCCATACTTTGGAACCTCAGACTGCCCTGCTCAGTAATGGGGTGAGGTAAACCGCTCGGGATGTCTGAATTGTTACTTGTCTGCATCACATAATTATTTCATGGTGCAACATTGGACACTTTTTTATGATAAGGTGAAGAATTTCGCAGTATTATCTATAGTGTACCTATTGTTGCTGTTGTGGTCTTCAGTCCTGAGACTGGTTTGATGCAGCTCTCCATGCTACTCTATCCTGTGCAAGCTTCTTCATCTCCCAGTACCTACTGCAGCCTACATCCTTCTGAATCTGCTTAGTGTATTCATCTCTTGGTCTCCCTCTTCGATTTTTACCCTCTACGGTGCCCTACAATACTAAATTGGTGATCCCTCGATGTCTCAGAACATGTCCTACCAACCGATCCCTTCTTCTAGTCAAGTTGTGCCACAAGCTCCTCTTCTCTCCAATTCTATTCAATACCTCCTCATTAGTTATGTGATCTACCCATCTAATCTTCAGCATTCTTCTGTAGCACCACATTTCGAAAGCTTCTATTCTCTTCTTGTCTAAACTATTTATCGTCCACGTTTCATTTCTATACATGGCTACACTCCATACAAATACTTTCAGAAATGACTTCCTGACATTCAAATCTATACTCGATGTTAACAATTTTTTCTTCTTCAGAAACGCTTTCCTTGCCATTGCCAGTCTACATTTTATATCCTCTCTACTTCGAACATCATCAGTTATTTTGCTCCCCAAATAGCAAAACTCCGTTACTACTTTAAGTGTCTCATTTCCTAATCTAATTCCCTCAGCATCACCCGACTTAATTCGACTACATTCCATTATCCTTGTCTTGCTTTTGTTGATGTTCATCTTATACCCTCCTTTCAAGACACTGTCCATTCCGTTCAACTGCTCTTCCAAATTCTTTGCTGTCTCTGACAGAATTACAATGTCATCGGTGAACCTCAAAGTTTTTATTTCTTCTCCATGGATTTTAATACCTACTCCGAACTTTTCTTTTGTTTCCTTTACTGCTTGCTCAATATACAGATTGAATAACATCGGGGATAGGGTACAACCCTGTCTCACTCCCTTCCCAACCACTGCTTCCCTTTCATGCCCCTTGTCTCTTATAACTGCCATCTGGTTTCTGTAGAAATTGTAAATAGCCCTTCGCTTCCTGTATTTTACCCCTGCCACCTTCAGAATTTAAAAGAGAGTATTCCAATCAACATTGTCAAAAGCTTTCTCTAAGTCTACAAATGCTAGAAACGTAGGTTTGCCTTTCCTTAATCTTTCTTCTAAGATAAGTCGTAGGGTCAGTATTGCCTCATGAGTTCCAACATTTCTACGGAATTCAAACTGATCTTCCCCGAGGTCGGCTTCTATCAGTTTTTCCATTCGTCTGTAAAGAATTCGCATTAGTATTTTGCAGCTGTGACTTATTAAACTGATAGTTCAGTAATTTCCACATCTGTCAACAACTGCTTTCTTTGGGATTGGAATTACTATATTCTTCTTGAAGTCTGAGGGTATTTCGCCTGTCTCATACATTTTAATGGAATGTTGTCTACTCCAAGGGCCTTGTTTCGACTCAGGTCTTTCAGTGCTCTGTCAAACTCTTCACACAGTATTATATCTCCCATTTCATCTTCATCTACATCCTCTTCCATTTGCATAATATTGTCCTCAAGTACACCACCCTTGTACAGACCCTCTATACACTCCTTCCACCTTTCTGCTTTCCCTTCCTTGCTTAGAACTGGGTTTCCATCAAAGCTCTTCATATTCATGCAAGTGGTTGTCCTTTCTCCAAAGGTCTCTTTAATTTTCCTGTACGCAGTATCTATCTTACCCCTAGTGAGATAAGCCTCTACATCCTTACATTTGTCCTCTAAACATCCCTGCTTAGCCATTTTGCAGTTCCTGTCGATATCATTTTTGAGACGTTTGTATTCCTTTTTGCCTGCTTCATTTACTGCATTTTTATATTTTCTCCTTTCATCAATTAAATTCAATATTTCCTCTGTTACCCAAGGATTTCTACTAGCCCTCGTCTTTTTACCTATTTGATCCTCTGCTGCCTTCACTATTTCATCCCTCAAAGCTATCCATTCTTCTTCTACTGTATTTCTTTCCCCCATTCCTGTCAATTGTTCCCTTATGCTCTCCCTGAAACCCTGTACAACCTCTGGTTCTTTCAGTTTATCCAGGGCCCATCTCCTTAAATTCTCACCTTTTTGTAGTTTCTTCAGTTTTAATCTACAGTTCATAACCAATAGATTTTGGTCAGAGTCCACATCTGCCCCTGGAAATGTCTTACAATTAAAAACCTGGTTCCTAAATCTCTGTCTTACCATTATATAATCTATCTGAAACCTTCTAGTATCTCCAGGGTTCTTCCATGTATGCAACCTTCTTTTATGAGTCTTGACCCAAGTTATGCCCTGCGCTAAATTCTACCAGGCGGCTTCCTCTTTCATTTATTAGGAAGGCAAAAAGTATGTGGTATGCAGATAGAATAGCTAAGTCTCAGGATAAAATTAAAACCATATGGTCAGTCGTAAAGGAAGTGGCTGGTCTGCAGAGACAGGTAGAGGATATAGAATCAGTGCGTAGTGGGAGTGTCCGTGTTACTGATAAGTCCCATATATGTACAGTATTTAATAATCACTTTCTGAATATAGCAGGTGAACTAAATAGAAACCTAGTCCCAACAGGGAATCATATAGCGCTCTTAGAAAAAAGTGTTCAGAGACTGTTACCTGAAAAGCTCCTCCATGATACTGACAAGAGGGAGATTGAGTTAATAATTAAATCACTAAAGACCAAGAACTCTCATGGATATGACGGGGTATCTAGCAGAATACTGAAGTATTGTTATATGGATGTTAGCCCAGTACTTAGCCATATCTGTAACTTTTCCTTTAGGAGTGGTCGGTTCCTGACCGATTAAAGTACTCGGTAGTGAAACCACTTTATAAAAAGAGAGACATTGATAATGTTGACAATTTTAGACCTATTTCTATGCCATCGGTGTTTGCTAAAGTTATCGAGAAGGTTGTATATACAAGGTTACTGGAGCATTTAAATTCACATAATTTGCTGTCAAATGTTCAGTTTGCTTTTAGAAATGGTTTAACAACTGAAAATGCTATATTCTCTTTTCTCTGTGAGGTTTTGGACGGATTAAATAAAAGGTTGTGAACGCTAGGTGTTTTCTTTGATTTAACGAAGGCTTTTGACTGTGTTGACCACAAAATATTACTGCAGAAGTTAGACCATTATGGAGTAAGGGGAGTAGCTTACAGTTGGTTCGCCTCTTACTTTAAGAACAGAAAGCAGAAGGTAATTCTCCGCAATATTGAGAGTGGTAGTGATGTTCAGTCCCAATGGGGCACTGTTAAGTGGGGCGTTCCCCAAGGGTCGGTGCTGGGGCCACTGCTGTATCTTATTTATATAAATGATATGCCTTCTAGTATTACAGGTGTGTCAAAAATATTTCTGTTTGCTGATGACACCAGCTTGATAGTGAAGGATCTTGTGTGTAATATTGAAACAGTCTCAAATAATGTAGTTCTTGAAATAAGTTCATGGCTTGTGGAAAATAATTTGATGCTAAATAACAGTAAGAATCATTTTTCACAGTTTCTAACTCACAGTTCAACAAGAACCGATATTTTGATCAGACAGCATGGTCATATTATAAGCGAGACGGAACAGTTCAAGTTCCTAGGCGTTTGGATAGATAGTAAGCTGTTGTGGAAAGCCCATGTCCAGGATCTTGTTCAGAAACTAAATGCTGCTTTATTTACCATTAGAACAGTATCTGAAATAAGTGACACTTCAACACGAAAAGTAGTCTACTTCGCATATTTTCATACGCTTATGTCATATGGTATTATTTTTTGGGGTAATTCTTCTGATTCAAAAAGGGTATTTTTGGCTCAAAAATGGGCTGTTCGAGCTATATGTGGTGTAAGTTCGAAAACCTCTTGTCTACCCCTATTCAATAGTCTGGGAATTCTGACATTGCCCTCACAGCATATATTTTCTTTAATGTCGTTTGTTGTTAGCAATATTAACCTATTCCTAAGACTTTGCAGCTTTCACTCAGTTAATACTAGGCAGAAATCCAATCTGCATGTGGAATGCACTTCCTTGACTCTTGTGCAGAAAGGAGTGCAGTATTCTGCTGCATCCACTTTCAATAAGCTACCACAAGAGCTCAAAAATCTTAGCAGTAGCCCAAATTCTTTTAAGTCTAAACTGAAGAGTTTCCTCATGGCTCACTCCTTCTATTCTGTCGAGGAGCTCCTGGAAGAGCTAATAAGTTAAGCAGGATCCAGTGTTACATTGTTGATTTTCTTTATTTAAACTTGCGACTTGTCACCTGAATATGTTTTTTTCATATTTCCTTTTATCTGTTTCTGGTATTGTGTTATAATTTCATGTATTGACTCGTTCCATGACCGTGGAGACTTCTCCTTAATTTGGTCCCACGGAACAATAAAAAAAAAAAAATAAATAAATAAATTAAAAAAAAAATAAAAAAAAATTAGCCCCAATCCATATTCCCCTACTATGTTTCCTTCTCTCCCTTTTCCTACTCTCGAATTCCAGTCACGCATGACTATTAAATTTTCATCTCCCTTCACTACCTGAATAATTTCTTTTATCTCATCATACATTTCATCAATTTCTTCGTCATCTACAGAGCTAGTTGGCATATAAACTTGTACTACTGTAGTAGGCTTGGGCTTCGTGTCTGTCTTGGCCACTATAATACGTTCACTATGCTGTTTGTAGTAGCTTACCCGCACTCCTATTTTTTTATTCATTATTAAACCTACTCCTGCATTACCCCTATTTGATTTTGTATTTATAACCCTGTATTCACCTGACCAAAAGTCTTTTTCCTCCTGCCACCGAACTTCACTAATTCCCACTATATCTAACTTTAACCTGTCTATTTCCCTTTTTAAATTTTCTATCCTACCTGCCCGATTGAGGGATCTGACATTCCACGCTCCGATCCGTAGAACGCAAGTTTTCTTTCTCCTGATAACGACGTCCTCTTGAGTAGTCCCCGCCCGGAGATCCGAATGGGGGACTGTTTTACCTCCAGAATATTTTACCCAAGAGGACGCCATCATCATTTAACCATACTGTAAGGCTGCATGCCCTCAGGAAAAATTACGGCTGTAGCTTCCCCTTGCTTTCAGCCATTCGCAGTACCAGAACAGCAAGGCCGTTTTGGTTATTGTTACAAGGCCAGATCAGTCAATCATCCAGACTGTTGCCCCTGCAGCTACTGAAAAGGCTGCTGCCCCTCTTCAGGAACCACGTTTGTCTGGCCCCTCAACAGATACCCCTCCGTTGTGGTTGCACCTACGGTACGGCCATCTGTATCGTTGAGGCACGCAAGCCTCCCCACCAACAGCAAGGTCCATGGTTCATGGGGGTGGGGGGGGGGGGGGGGGGGGGGAGTGTACCTATTAAGTTTCGATAAAAACTAACCATTCTGTATTAAACAAAGCTTTTTTTTCTGCCCCAAGATATTTTGAGCATAGCGTTTTGCCACCCATTCTTGTCCAAGACCCTTGCCAACGAGGACTGGTTAAACATTGTCGTAAGAATACTTTTTGGACAGAATTAAATCTCTCTGCTGCTGTGAACCCTTGGTGAAATTCTCTCTGAATAGCGTGACCTAGTCAGCATTATGAGTCTATAAGCCCATACTCTTTTTAGCTTAATCTGCTTGATGGGGATGCTTTCTTGCTGCCATATGACCATCATGATAAGATTGGTTCGTTGGTTGGTTGGTTGGTTGGTTGGTTGATTTGGGGTAGGGGACCGAACACAGGTCATCCTGTTAGGGAAGAATGGGAAAGGAAGTCGGGTGTGCCTTTTCTAAGGAACCATCCCAACATTTGCCTTAAGTGATTTGGGAAAATCACGGAAAACCTAAATCATGATGGCTGGACAAGGGTTTGAACTGTCATTCTTCCGAATGCGAGTCCAGTGTGCTAACCACCTCGCTCTGTCCATAAGATTTTGGGGCTCACATCTGTGTCATGAAAGATACATGAATTTAAAAATACATTATCAATGGCTGCTTCAGCATTTCAATCTATTCTCATTAGGAATGTTACTGTGGGGCATAAACCAAAGCTAGACATCCGCAACAGACAGAACCATTGGCCAGTACTTTCCAATATGAAATTGATATTGAATTCACCACAGACAATTACAATAATTTCTGTAAGTCTTGCTTAGTATCCTGTCTAACTGCTGATGAGTTTAAAACATTACCTGTTGATGATCTGTACATCACCTGAACCGTTATCTTCTTTATGTCCTTATACTATGCCTACAGCATGGTGATACTAACTTGCATCCCTCTGCTCAGTTTCTGGAACTTCCAAACCACGTCCCATTACACATAACATATCTCCAGACACAACTTTTGATTTTTGCTTTTGATAGTGATATGAGAACGTAATCTTTCTTATTTATCAGGCTTCTTGTGTTTTGATAAAAAGTTCAAATATTTTTAGACTTTTATCCAGTGTGCTGTTGAACATGGCATTTTAGTTTCTCCACTAATAGCCCAGTCAACGAGGGGGGGGAGAAGTCGAAAGGGAGAAAATCATGTAGATGCAAATGTTTGTACAGCGGTAGGAAGGAATGTCATGAACAGTATATTAAACCTCCACACCAGTGGGGTGTGAGTATGGGGTATAGGGTGTTTAACACTAGATGTACAGGCCTTCACTATACCCTAGTAATACCATGTGGGTCATTAGGAAACCACCATTTTATTCATATTTGGGTGGTATCTTGAATACCACCATGTTGACAATATGTTCAGAAAGACTATAAAGTGTAACCAAAGGATAATTTTGTCTCTAAAATGAACAGCACACTGTCGAACATACATTTTCAGAAACAAACTTTCTCTTTGTTTTAAATTTTACACAAGAAATTCCAGTCTTTCATCAATCGTTATTTAAACAAATAAGTAAAACAATGTTTTCCTTTCTCAAAGTGTTGAAACAGAATCAAAAGATATTGTTTATGTGAGTACTAATAGTATTTTTACTTTTACATACAGACAAATTAAGTACAGAGTATTTGTGAAAGATTCTGAAACACAGCAGGTGACTAAAAAGCTCTGCATGTTTTCTTGCTTATTGTAATCGAGGAACTAAAACATAAGAACAAATAACTTCAGTCTATAATTATAAATATTTGGAAATATTTAGGAACAAAGTCTTGGCAGAATTGCCTAAGCTGGAATGGGCTCACAATTGAGACATTCAACAAGAGTTTTTGCTTTGCAGGTTTTGCACACACATTTGTTGCACTTGAAGCTTACGTTCGATGTTTTATTCATCTTTTGTTGTTTGCAAAAAAACTTGAATTTGACAACACCTTCTATTTCCATATTGGCCAGTGCCTGTATCGAGTACCTGCAAGGGGAGATTTGCTCCCCTCTGCAGTTTATACAGGGTAGCAAGCTCATCTACTACTCTGAGGATAAAGTCTCGGCGAGAAATCTTAGAGGTAAGTAAAAAAAAAAAAAAAAAAAAAAAAAAAAAAAAAAAAAAAAAAAAAAAAAAAAAAAAAAAAAATTGTGTAAGAATTGATCATAACAAGGCCAAGAATATTGTAAAAGAGATGGGTGCCAGCTCGGACACTGTAGTGTCTAGTCATTTGGTCAACTGTATTGTCTCCACCCTTAGTTTCATCATAAAACTTCACAGTTTCTGCAAGTCACTTCTCAGTATTCTCAGTCATCTGACATCTATCATGCATGTTACTCAGAATAAGGATTTTTTCCCCTTGGTATGCTGTGAGTAGATTGTCACCTGATTTGTAGGTGTGTTGCATACAATGCATCATCTCCACTTCGCGCCTCAGGAGGGACCACCTCCAAAGAGTGCCAACTAAACTTGTTCCTTTTTGATTCAGATTATTCACCACTTTCACGAAGGTGAAGCTGTTAGTCGTGATTTTCTGTAAGAGTGACGCACCTGACATCTGCTGTCAAGTAAGAGAACTATTAGCAGCGACCTAGACAGCAGCAGTGTAGGTGGAGGAGGGGGAAGCAGCTTTCCCACTGTACAATATGTTACTCTGTAGCTCCCAGTGTCACTCTGTAGGTCTGCATGTTACCAGTCTGTATAAAATGGGACGCTGTGCTGATATAAGGTATCAGTACAAATTCTTCGTATTTCACATTCTTTTTGGCCCAAAGTATCATAATATAACCCAACATTTTGTGAACAGCGTCGAGGCATGCCCAGAAACTATTTAGTATGAGAAAATCGGTTTTGCTGACATCAAATTGCATTAAAATGGGTATGGGTCATTTCCATGTGGTACTTCTACTGTTAAACATCACTTGTTTGTCTACATTTTTCTCGAGTGACCGAAAAACCATGGCTTCTAGCGAAAATTTTTAGCAGCACAAAATAAAACTACTTTAAATTTCCTGCAAAAAATGTCTTATTTTTTTTCTCAGGACTAATAGTTTCCATACGGTATATGATGGAGAAGGAGAAATCACAATTATCAAAACAATGTTTGATTGGTATAAAACCACCGTTTACTGTTCAATGAAGTGCGTTAAGAATGAATATTAAATGTGAGTACCATACCTGAATGTAGTACAGCCATATTAAGGGGGTGTAACAGGGTCAACGGGTGGGGCTGGAGGATAAAAGTGCAAGAGAAGGTAGGTTGCTGGATTGTAGTCATGTACTTCTGTCCTTCGTAGGTCTGAAACCTGAAGGATGACCTACTATGTCGCAAGTGTGTTCCACAAAGTTACGCCGACTCTCTGCATGACACACATCGATATGTCCAATTACATCATAAAATATTATATAAATAATTAATATTTATCATCGTTTCCACTGTTTTTTCATATGTCGAATAGATAACGTTTATAACTATTAGAGGCATAATTTCCTCTCGTCGCACTGTAGCTAAAATTTATCTCGTGGATGTTACAGGTGGTTGTTCTGGATACTAATTTCTCACAATCTATGGACCCAAATTGCGTGAAAATGTAATCACATGTCAGTTCTAGTATAATATATTTGTCGAATTATACCTGTTTATCATCTGCATTTCTTCTTGGTGTAGCAATTTTAATGGCCAGAAGTGTATATATGTGGTCATGTTTACAAACAGTTCAACATTATGCAGCAGCTGTGCCAACAGGGAACAGGAGCAGTTCTGGAACTGAGTAACAGACCCACGCACACACTGCCGAGCCTATCATTAGCTTAACCATATATATGGTGCTTCCACCTTGTGTGTCAGTAGCGTGTCTGTAACTGCATCCAAGTAGTTGAGTGAGACAGTAAACATATAATTAAGTATGCTAATGCTACACTACTGGCCATTAAAATTGCTACACCAAGAAGAAATGCAGATGATAAATAGGTATTCATTGGACAAATATATTACACTAGAACTGACATGCGATTACATTTTCATGCAATTTGGGTGCATAGATATGCAGAACAACCACCTCTGGCCATAATAACGGCCATGATACGCCTGGGCATTGAGTTAAACAGAGCTTGGAAGGCATGTACAGGTACAGCTGCCCATGGAGCTTCAACACAATACCACAGTTCATCAAGAGTAGTGACTGACGTATTGTGATGAGCCAGTTGCTCGGCCACCATTAACCAGACGTTTTCAATTGGTGAGAGATCTGGAGAATGTGCTGGCCAGGGCAGCATTCGAACATTTTTGGTATCCAGAAAGGCCCATACAGGACCAGCAACACGTGGTCGTGCATTATGCTGCTGAAATGTAGGGTTTCGCAGGGATCGAATGAAGGGTAGAGCCACTGGTCGTAACACATCTGAAATGTAATGTCCACTGTTCAAAGTGCTGTCAATGCGAACAAGAGGTGACCGAGACGTGTAACCAATGGCCCCCCATACCATAATGCCGGGTGATACTCCAGTATGGCAATGACGAATACACGCTTCCAATGTGCGTTCACCTCGATGTCAACAAACATGGATGTGACCATCATGATGCTGTAAAGAGAACCTGGATTCATCCGAAAAAATGACATTTTGCCATTCGTGCACCCAGGTTCGTCATTGAGTACACCATCACAGGCGCTCCCCATCTGTGATGCAGTGTCAAGGGTAACCGCAGCCATGCGGTCCTAGCTGATAGTTCATGCTGCTGCAAACATCGTTGAACTGTTTTTGCAGATAGTTGTTGTCTTGCAAACGTCCCCATCTGTTGACTCAGGGATCGAGACGTGGCTGCATGATCCGTTACAGCCATGTGGATAAGATGCCTGTCATCTTGACTTCTAGTGGTATGAGGCCGTTGGGATCCAGCACGGCGTTCCTTATTACCCTCCTGAACCCACCGATTCCATATTCTGCTAACAGTCATTGGATCTCAACCAACGCGAGCAGCAATGTCGCGATACGATAAACCGCAATCGCAATAGGCTACCATCCATCCTTTATCAAAGTCAGAAACGTGATGGTACGCATTTCTCCTCCTTACACGAGGCATCACAACAATGTTTCACCAGGCAATGTCGGTCAACTGTTGTTTGTGTATGAGAAATCGGTTGGAAACTTTCCTCATGGAAGCACATTGTAGGTGTTGCCACCGGCGCCAACCTTGTGTGAATGCTCTGAAAAGCTAATCATTTGCATATCACAGCATCTTCTTCCTGTCAGTTAAATTTCAAGTCTGCAGCACTTCATCTTCATGGTGTAGCAATTTTAATGGCCAGTAGTGTAATAAAATGCAGGAGTCTAGGGAAACATCTGAATCTGACGTATCCAATGCTGGAAAGATAACCGAAGTAACATCAGTCACTGAGCAAGATAAACAAACATCCCTATTCACTGCAGAACTAGAGCCTCCAAAAAGTAGACAACATGATGCTCAAACAAGCATATTATAAGGGGCGTTCAAAAAGAAACAAGCTGGAGGCATAATTACAGAAACCAGTACCTGTTAAGTTAGAAGTATTGACCCTGGCTGTTGAAACACTTGTCCCTCTGTGACACAAGGTGGTGAATGGTTGTCTCATAAAATTCCCGGGGCTGTGATGTGAACCAGTTCCGCATGTACAGCTGGACGTCGTTGTCTGAGGTGAATCGTTTGCTACTCAGAGCCTTTTTCAGGGGACCAAAAATGGCGTAATCACAAGTAGAGGAGTCCGGACTGTATGGAAGGTGGCCGATAACTTCCCGTTTCAATTTCTGCAGGAGTGCCACAACTGTGTTGGCCGTATGAGGCTTTGCATTATCGTGGAGCAGAATGACGCCATGGGTAAGATTCCCTGGTCGTTTTGATTTGATCGCTTGGCGAAGGGTGGTAGGGTTTGAGAGTAACGCTGGGCATTCACTGTTGTTCCCTGCTGCAGAAAGTGAATCAGAAGGGGCCATCTTGGTCAAAGAACATCAGCATAACCTTTCCTGCACTCGTGTGTATGACGACGTCCATCTTTACATGTGGAACTGGTTCACATCACAGCCCCGGGAATTTTATGAGACAGCCATTCACTGCCTTGTGTCACAGTGGGACAAGTGTCTCAACAGCCAGCGTCAATACTTCTAACATACAGTTACACGTTTCTGTAATTATGCCTCCAGCTCATTTCTTTTTGAATGCCCCTCATATTCAATCGTTTATCATCAACATTAGATCCCAGAAAACATACCCCACACCGTAAGCCATATCTCTGCAATATCCTTTCTTTCAGGAGTGCTGGTCTCACAAGTTTTGCATGAGAGCTTCTGTGAAGTTTGGAAGGTAGGAGATAGGTACTGGCAGAAGTAGAGCTGTGAGGATGGGTTGTGAGTCGCACTTGGGTAGCTCAGTCAGTAGAGCACTCACCCGTGAAAGGCAAAGGTCCCAAGTTCGAGTCTGTCCGGACATAGTTTTAATCTGCCAGAAATTTTCAATATTAGAAGTGATGCACGATTTGTATGCAGCGGTTGGGCAGTTACAAGTATGGTACAATGATTTAGTGGAGTAAGTACATGCCATTAAGGAGGTACAGCAATTCCTAGAGTTGGACACAAAGCACAACAATCAATCTACAATGATTCTTGACCAACACCCAGTACTGTCAACAGCACTTACGCCTTCACAGTGCATAACCACAGATGATAACACCAACTCAGAAGGGTATTTAAAACTAAAATGGTTCCACATGTTTAAACCTAATGGGAAGATCTCTCCAAAAGCCTTTCTGTCGTATTCAATTTCCGGTGCATTTGGGTGAGCAACATAAATCGCATTATGTATTAAGTTTTTAACACTAATTGTTTACAGTTAACTCAAAACTGTGAGGCACTGATGTAGTTTGAAAATAAATTCTTTAACAATTACTGGTCACCCAACACCTGAGCTCGCATTAGATCTGAAATATAACTCAAGAAACCATTTAGTGATTCTGATAGCAAGTGCTTAACTTATTACTTCACTGTGTTATGGCATAAAAACAAAAGTCTCACCCAATCCAAACAATAAGATTTTAAAGTGCTGGTTATTACAAAGTTACCCATTAAAATTTCAGAAGAGGCAATTTTGGAAGCCTCTTGGTTGACAGAAATGTTTCATACCCAGAATACTGAGGGGAATGATTTAGCAAATCCTAACAGTAATTACCAAGGTTGGACGTCAAGTAGTATTGATCATAAACATAACGAAAATTCACAGCATCCACTGTGTAGGCATGATAGTGGGTGAAGTCATAATGTGATTAGCAGCAGTAAAAAGAAACATATTAGTCAATACTGTAGTCAACAATGAGGGTACAACGTGGTGAACAAAAATTATGACAACAAATATAATCAACATTCAAATTTTTTTTTGTCATCAGTCTTCTGACTGGTTCGATGCGGCCTGCCACGAATTCCTCTCCTGCGCCATCCTCTCTATCTCTGATAGCACTTGCAACTTACATCGTCAATTATTTGCTGGATGTATTCCAATCTCTGCCTTCCTCTACAGATTCCTCAAGTACTATGGAAGTCAATCCCTAATGTCTTAACAGATGTTCTGTCACCCTGTCCCTTCTCCTTGTCAGTGTTTTCCAAATATTCCTTTCCTCTCTGATCCTGCGCAGAACCTCCTAATTACTTACCTTATCAGTCCACCTAATTTTCAACATTCGTGTATAGCACCCCATCTCAAATGCTTCGATTCTCTTCTGTTTCAGTTTTCCCACAGTCCATGTTCCACTACCATACAATGCTGTGCTTCAAACGTAATTTCTCAGAAATTTATTCCTCAAATTAAGGCCTATTTCTGATACTAGTAGACTTCTCTTGGCCAGGAATGCCCCCTTTCCCAGTGATAGTCTGCTTTTGATGTCCTCCTTGCTCCATCCATCATTGATTATTTTGCTGTCCAGGTAGCAGAATTCCTTAACTTCACCTACTTCATGACCACCAATCCTGATGTTAAGTTCCTCGCTTTTCTCATTTCTGCAACTTGTCATTACCATAATCTTTCTTATATTTAATCTCAATTCGTATTCTGCACTTATTAGAGTATTCATTGCATTCAGCAGATTTTGTAATTCTTCTTCATTTTCATTCAGGATAGCACTGTCATCATCAAATTGTATCACTGATATTCTTTCACATTGAATTTTAATTCCACTCCTGAACCTTTCTTTTACTTCCATCATTGCATCTTCGATGTACAGATTGAACAATAGGGGTGAAAGACTACACTCCTGTCTTACACCCTTTTTAATCCAAGCACTTCATTCTTTGTCATCCATTCTTATTATTCCCTCTTAGCTCTTGTACATATTGTGTATTACCTGTCTCGCCCTATACATTACCCCTACTTTTCTCAGAATTTTGAACATTTTGCACCATTTTATATTACACAGGCCAATGACAATTTTTTATGAAAAACTTTTTTACTTTCATAGCTGATCTTTATAGATTTTTATGAAATGAATCCAAATCTAGCCTTAGTTTTTTTGTATCATCCATAGTTTTTGAGCAATATGAACCATGGACCTTGCCGTTGGTGGGGAGGCTTGAGCGCCTCAGCGATACAGATAGCCGTACTGTAGGTGCAACCACAACGGAGGGGTATCTGTTGAGAGGCCAGACAAACGTGTGGTTCTTGAAAAGGGGCAGCAGCCTTTTCAATAGTCGCAAGGGCAACAGTCTGGATGATTGACTGATCTGGCCTTGTAACACTAACCAAAACGGCCTAGCTGTGCTGTGCTGTGCCAATGGCTGAAAGCAAGGGGAAACTACAGCCATAATTTTTCCCGAGGACATGGTTAAATGATGATGGCGTCCTCTTGGGTAAAATATTCTGGAGGTAAAACAGTCCCCCATTTGGATCTCCGGGTGGGGACTACTCAAGGGGACCTCATTATCAAGAGAAAGATAACTGGCGTTGTACGGATCGGAGTGTGGAATGTCAGATCCCTTAATCGGGCAGGTAGAATAGAAAATTTAAAAAGGGAAATGGATAGGTTAAAGTTAGATACATTGGGAATTAGTGAAGTTCAGTGGCAGGAGGTACAAGACTTCTGGTCAAATGAATACAGGGTTATAAACAGAAAATCAAATAGGGGTAACGCAGGAGTAGGTTTAATAATGAATAGGAAAATAGGAATGCGGTTAAGCTACTACAAACTGCATAGTGAACGCATTATTGTGGCCAAGATAGATACGAAGCCCACGCCTACCACAGTAGTACATGTTTATATGACAACTAGTTCCGCAGATGATGAAGAGATTGATGAAATGTATGATGAGATAAAAGAAATTATTCAGATAATGAAGGGAGACGACAATTTAATAGTCATCAGTGACAAACGCGATAGTAGGAAAAGGAAGAGAAGGAAACGTAGTAGGTGAATATGGAATGGGGCTAATAAATGAAAGAGGAAGCCGCCTGGTAGAATTTAGCGCAGGGCATAACTTGGGTCAAGACTCATAAAAGAAGGTTGCATACATGGAAGAAGCCTGGAGATATTAGAAGGTTTCAGATAGATTATATAATGGTAAGACAGAGATTCAGGAACCAGGTTTTAAATTGTAAGACATTTCCAGGAGCAGATGTGGACTCTTGACCACAATGTATTGGTTATGAACTGTAGATTAAAACTGAAGAAACTGCAAAAAGGTGGTAATTTGAGGAGATGGGACCTGGATAAACTGAAAGAACCAGACGTTGTACAGGGTTTCAGAGAGCATAAGAGAACGATTGACAAGAATGGGGGAAAGAAATACAGTAGAAGAATAGGTAGCATTGAGAGATGAAACAGTGAAGGCAGCAGAGGATCATGTAGGTAAAAAGATGAGGGATAATAGAAATCCTTGGGTAACAAAAGAGATACTGAATTTAATTGATGAAAGGAGAAAATATAAAAATGCAGTAAATGAAGCAGGCAAAAAGGAATACAAACGTCTCAAAAATGAGATCGACAGGATGTGCAAAATGGCTAAACAGGAATGGCTAGAGAACAAATGTAGGGATATGGAGACAAATGTAAGGATGTAGAGGCGCATATCATTAGGGGTAAAATAGATACTGCCTACAAGAAAATTAAAGAGACCTTTGGAGAAAAGAGAACCACTTGCATGAATATCAAGAGCTCAAATGGAAACCCAGTTCTAAGCAAAGAAGGGAAAGCAGAAATGTGGAAGGAGTATATAGAGGGTCTATACAAGGGCGATGTTCTTGAGGACAATATTATAGAAATGGAAGAGAATGTAGATGAAGATGAAACGCAAGATATAATACTGCGTGAAGAGTTTGACAGAGCACTGAAAGATCTAAGTCAAAACAACGGGAGTACACAACATTCCATTAGAACTACTGACAGCCTTGGGAGAGCCAGGCCTAACAGAACTCTACCATATAGTGAGTAAGATGTACGAGACAGGTGAAATACCCTCAGACTTCAAGAAGAATATAATAATTCCAATCCCAAAGAAAGCAGGTGTAGACAGATGCGAAAATTACCAAACTATCCGTTTAATAAGCCATGGCTGCAAAATAATAACATGAATTCTTTACAGAGGAATGGAAAAACTGGTATAAGTCGAACTTGGGCAAGATCAGTTTGGATTCTGTAGAAATGTTGGAACAAATGAGGCAATACTGATCCTACGACTTATCTTAGAAAATAGATTAAGGAAAGGCAAACCTACGTTTCTATCATTTGTAGACTCAGAGAAAGCTTTTGACAATGTTGACTGGAATACTCTCTTTCAAATTCTGAAGGTGGCAGGGGTAAAATGCAGGGAGCGAAAGGCTATTTACAATTTGTACAGAAAGCAGATGGCAGTTATAAGAGTTGAGGGCTATGAAAGAGGAGCAGTGGTTGGGAAGGGAGTGAGACAGGGTTGTAGCCTATCCCCGATGTTATTCAATCTGTATATTGAGCAAGCAATAAGGAAAACAAAAGAAAAGTTCAGAGTAGGTATTAAAATCCATGGAGAAGAAATAAAAACTTCAAGGTTCGCCGATGACATTGTAATTCTGTCAGAGACAGCAAAGGACTTGGAAGAGCAGTTGAATGCAATGGACAGTGTCTTGAAAGGAGGGTATAAGATGAACATCAACAAAAGCAAGACAAGGATAATGGAATGTAGTCGAATTAAGTTGGGTGATGCTAAGGGAATTAGATTAGGAAATGAGACACTTAAAGTAGTAAATGAGTTTTGATATTTGGGGAGCAAAATAACTGATGATGGTTGAAGTAGAGAGGATATAAAATGAAGACTGGCAATGGCAAGGAAAGCATTTCTTAAGAAGAGAAATTTGTTAACATCGAGTATAGATTTAAGTGTCGGGAAGTCATTTCTGAAAGTATTTGTATGGAGTGTAGCCATGTATGGAAGTGAAACGTGGACGATAAATAGTTTAGACAAGAAGAGAATAGAAGCTTTCGAAATGTGGTGCTACAGAAGAATGCTGAACATTAGATGGGTAGATCAAATAACTAATGAGGAGGTATTGAATAGAATTGGGGAGAAGAGAAATTTGTGGCACAACTGAACTAGAAGGAGAGATCGCTTGGTAGGGTATATTCTGAGGCATCAAGGGATCACCAATTTTGTATTGGAGGGCAGCATGGAGGGTAAAAATTGTAGACGGACGCCAAGAGATGAATACACTAAACAGATTCAGAAGGATGTAGGTTGCAGTAGGTACTGGGAGATGAAGAACCTTACGATAGAGTGGCATAGAGAGCTGCATCAAACCGCTCTCTGGACTGAAGACTACAACAACAAGATTATTATATACTATAAAAATCCTATGCTATACGGTAAATGGGGAAATTAATGAAATGCTTTGTTACAACATAAGCATGGTTTGTATTTACATTAAGCTAGTTAAAACAATGATGTGTGTTAATAGAGGTTTCACTTGTCAGCTGGAATTGGTTAGTATTTGAAGCTTCTTGTGTAGCTTTTTCTATGATGAGTCACTTGCTGAACTTCTCGGTGAAGTGACCAACAGTAGTACCCAATCATGTTTGTGTTCCATAGGCCTTGGTAGCATTTTTCCATAACTTAAATGTCCTGGTGAAAATGCTCTCCTTGCTCCTCACTAACATCTCCCATATTGTCCGGGAAGTAACCAAGGTGACTGCTCAAGAAGTGAACTTTCAGACTCATTAAACATCCTAAAGTTTTAGACTTCTTTAACACTGTAGGTATAGTAGAAACATATTCTGCATCTTTTCATGTCCTAAGAACTTTTTAACGACTTGCTTAAATGCTTCTTTCTCATTTAAGGTCATTGTCGATTCAAAGTTAACATCAAACATCAATTCAATTTTCTAATGTCAGGTCTGACAAAGACACCTTCTTTTAGTTTAGCTTCTGAAAGGTGTGGAAACTTTTGGCAGAGATACTTAGAACATGGTCCATCTTTAGGCAAAGCCTTTACACACTGTTTCATTAGGCCTAACTTTATATGTACAGGTGGTAGGAGTATGTTTTTTGGATCTACAAGGTTTTTGCGTAGAATGTTCTTCTCACCAAGTTTTAAAGACTCCGTCACAGGCCAGTTCTTTCTGCACCAGTGTTGATCGCTAGCCCTACTGTCCCATTCACACAAGAAACATGGAAATTTGGTAAAGCCACCTTGCTGACCAAGGAGCATGCATGTTACTTTTAGATCACCACATATCACCCAACCATGAGTAGAATAGCCTATTTTATTTAGCACTATTTCTAGGTTTTCATAGCTTTCTTTCATATGTACAGAATGTCCAACAGGTATAGGTGCATACATGTTACCACTGTGTAATAAAACAGCCTTTAAACTCGTTTTGGATGAATCAATAAACAGCCTCCAGTCTTACTTTTGTATCCAATACCAAACTCATTCATCAGACTGGGAATGTCTGAGCAGTACACTAAATCACCTTCTTGTTGAAAAAACTTGGAAAATTGCTGTTCTCTCTTTCTATACATGTATATGCTGGTTCCAACTTCCAATAAGTTCTTTTCTTTTAATCTAGAGTCAAGCAATTCGTTTCTTTCGTTAAGCCCAGATCCCTAACAAAATCGTTAAACTAGGTCTGAGTAAACAATTTGGGCTCTAGATTTTCTGTATTACAATGGAATTCATCATCATTTGGTTCATCTAAATCAGATTGTACATCAGAAAATACTTCTATTGGAATAGAATTTAAATCATCTGGTGGTTCAGGAAATGGCAAATCTACACCATGCCCTACTGGTCGGATGGTGGACGGAAGGTTAGGTAGCTTATTACCTTCTTGTTTTTCGAATTATGACCAGTAATATCAACACTGCAAAAGTAGCAATCATCGGAATGATTTATTGGCTCCCTCCATATCATAGGAGCAGCAAATCTAAGGCTTTTTTCTCTTTATTGGATCATTTTCTCAGATCTTCAACCACACACATAACATAACTTATGCAGTGGCCAAGATTTATCTTGATAAACAAGTTTAGATTCAAAGTATGATAGATAAACCTTTTTTACAAAGTCTGTAAAATTTCTTTGGCGTTTTTTAATCACAAATTCGCCACAAATATAACAAAAAACTGTCAGCAGAGTTTTTACAACCACGATTAGACATTGTACTGAGCACACGTACAGGAAGCAGGAAAGTGAGGTTTGGTTGACAGTAAACAAAACACCATTTGCTAACACAAAAATAGAATCGACCTTTTTTTTGCCAGCAAGTGTTTTTGAGCAGTGCTACAAACGTCATCTACATTCATTGCAACTCCTTTTTAAATTATTTTAGCTATATAAAAGCTGTTAAATTCTTTAAGAAATAGCTTAATTTAATAAATTTAACTGTAAAATGTGAAGGAATGGTGGGTGATACGGTTTTTCAAGTATCATATTTGGATTTCCCACCCTAGAAAACATAAGAATAAGGTATTTTCAGCAAAAAAGTTTTTCCATCGTTGGCCTGTGTTATCGAATACTTTTTTCAGGTTGACAAATACTGTGAATGTGTCTTGATTTTCCTTTAGTCTTGCTTCCATTATCAACCACAACATCAGACTTGCCTCTCATGCCTTTACCTTTTCTAAAGCCAAACTAAACATCATCTAGCACATCCACAATTTTCTTTTCAATTCTTCTGTATATTAATCTTAACAGCAACATGGATGCATGAGCTGTTAAGTTGATGGTGCGATAATTCTTGTACTTGTCAGCTCTTGCAATCTTCGGAATTGTGTAGATGATATTATTCCGGAAGTCAGATGGTATGGCGCTGGACTCATACAGTCTAGACACCAACGTGAATAATCGTTTTGTTGCCGCCCCCCCCCCCACCCCCCCCACCCCGCCACCCCCATGATTTTAGAAGTTCTGATGGAGTGTTATCTATCCCTTCTGTCTTTTTGATCTTAAGTCCTCCAAAGCTCTTTTAAATTCCGATTTTAATACTGGATCCCCTACCTCTTCTAAATAAACTCCTGTTTCTTCTTCTATCACATCAGACAATTCTTTCCCCCTCATAGAGGCTTTCAATGTATTCTTTCCACCTGTCTGCTCTCTCCTCTGCATTTAACAGTGAAATTACCATTGCACTCTTGTTGTTACCACCCTTGCTTCTAATGTCACCAAAGTTTGTTTTGACATTCCTGTATGCCAAGTCTGTCCTTCCACATTTTTTCATGCAGCAATTTCATCTTAGCTTCCCTGCACCTCCTATTTATTTCATTCCTCAGTGAATTGTATTTCTGTATTCCTGAGTTTCTCAGAACATTTCTGTACTTCCTCCTTTCACCGATCAACTGAAGTATATCTTCTGTTACCCATGGTTTCTTCGCAGTTACCTTCTTTGTACCTATGTTTTTCTTTCCAACTTCTGTAATGGTCCTTTTCAGAGACATCCATTCCCCTTCAACTATACTGCCTAGTGAGCTATTCCTTATTGCTCTATCTACAGCCGTAGAGAATTTTAAGCATACCTCGTCATTCCTTATTACTTCCGTATCCCACTTCTTTGCGTATTGATTCTTCCTAACTAATCTCAAACTCTTCATCACTACTACATTGTGATCCAAATCTACGCCTGCTCCTGGGTACGTCTTACAATCCAGCATCTGATTTCTGAATCTCTGCCTGACCATGATGTAATCTAACTGAAATCTTCCTGTATCACCCAGCCTTTTCCAAGTGTACCTCCTACTCTTGTGATTCTTGAACAGAGTATTCACTATTACTGGCTGAAATTTATTATAGAACTCAATTCTCTCCTATCATTCCTCATCCCAAGCCCACAATCTCCTGTAATATTTTCTTCTAGTCCTTCCCTTACAACTGTATTCCAGTCCACCATGACTATTAGATTTTCATCTACATTTATATACTGTATTACCCTTTCAATATCCTTTCGTATATCTTCTCTCTCTCTCTCTCTCTCTCTCTCTCTCTCTCTCTCTTCCTCTCTCTCTTAGTCTTCAGCTTGCGCCATCGACATGCATACCTGAACTATCATTGTCTGTGTCGGTTTGCTGTGGATTCTGATAAGAACAACCCTATCATTGAACTGCTAACAGTAACACATTCTTTGCCCTACCATCCAATTCATAACAAATCCTACTCCCATTATACGTTTTCCGCTGCTGCTGATTTTACTCTATACTCATCTGACTTGAAATCTTGTGGAACTAACAATGATGTAACATTAGGAGGTGAAACTCTGCTGGGTAACAAACTGCAAAACTCTGGTCAGTTTACTGACCATGAGCAGGCTGAATTGTATCACACACTTCTTAACCATAAAAATGTACTTTCAAATCATGTAGAAGAAATTATTGACTTCACCTATGAATTTACAATAATTCAAACGGATATTGTTTTCAAAAAAACAATATCCAATTCCGCAACCCAAGATACAGGCCATCAAAGAAGAGATTACTTGAATGATTGATAAAAACATTATTGAACATAGTTGTAATCCTTACAGAAATCTAGTCAAGTCCTGACAAGTCTTGACCTCTACGTGACCTAATGGCAAATATAGCCACATCCAAGGTTTTAGAAGTACACTGTATTTCTGGCTGAGGGAAAAGTGCCATCAGTTTAAGATATTACTGTTGTTTGGTATGAAAAATAGTGGTAGTGCATTATGTTTTAGGAACAATCACAAGATCCGAACTACACTCATGTCCAGAAAAAACAGAACACCATGAATGACTAGAGATAGGATGATCATATTCACAGGACATGTACATTAGTATGTTCTGCAGAAATGATTTCATTTGAACCACGCTGTCCCTTCAGGTTCAAGGTCAACATTGATATCATGGGGCAACACCACCTACCAGTAAAATTTGCCAGCGGCCCTCACTGTCAGTAGAAACTGAAGATGTCACTAAAAACTGAAGATAATAGATAAGAGTAACCTGAGCAGACATGCAGGTTGCCTCACAGACATATGCATGAACTGTGCTGCCAAATCAGTTCATTTGAAAGAGGGTGCATTATTTGAATGAAAGAATGTGATGCATCTATCCAGAATATTGCTGCTCTTGTACTATGAAGTGTTTCAGCAGCAGTGCAATGGGTGTGTGCAGAATGTTTCACGGAAGGCCATAGAACACTAGGAGGTGGATCAGCTCCCCCCCCCCCCCCCCCCTCTCCGCCTTTCCTGAGAAGACTGACATTTCATCCGAATGGCATTGCAGGACAGATCTGCACGACCTCCTTGGCTCTGCCACAACACCAGAACAGTCTAACACATTGTACACTATTATGGGTGCCAGTCTGTTGCCATTTATTACCACATGGGTTATTGTGCACTCCATCCACTTCGCCTACCTTTGACAATTGGTGTATGGAACAATGCCACGGGTGGGGAGGGGGGGAGGGGGGGGGGGAGGAATGGCATCAGATAGTGTTTTCAGACAAATTCAAGTTCTGTTTGTTTGAAAATGATGGCCACATTTTAGTTCACCACAGGCAGGAGACGGGGAGCTGCATCACAGTCACTGCATTCACACACAACATGCAGCACCAACTCCAGGTCTTGTGGTGTGGGGTGCTGTTGGGTACAACCACAAATCAAAGTTGGTGCGTGTTCGTGGCACTGTGAGCAGTGTGTGCTACATGAATGACATCCTGCGACCCGAAGCCATACCCTTTCTGCACAACACCCCAGATGCCATTTTTCAGTATGACAATGGACAACCACAACTTGCTGCATGAACATGGGTGTTCTTGGTGTTACAGGATGTCAGCCTTTTGCCCTGTCCCATCAGATCAGCAGACTTGTCACCAATCGAAAATGTGTGAGATATGGGGAAACGACGAGTGCAGCACTGTAATCCAATGCCAAGTACCAAATATAAATTTTTGAACCAGGTGAATTATGGATAGCTATACCACAGGTTGCCATTCGCACCTTATACTCATCAAAAGCATCATCATGGGTGGAACAAGTTATCGGGTCCCTCTTGGCGAATTGTCTCCCACACCTGCCTGTTGAAATGACAAAGGTAGAACAACATACTGAGCCAAGTTAGAAACAAATCATGTCATTACATAATGTGCCATTCAAAAATATGGTGTTATGCGCTCTTAAAAACTTGGCATAAATCCAAAATTATGACAATAAGTTCAATGTCATTCAAAGCTGAATCTACCCAGAACAAGGTGAGAATAATTCAGTAAAGGGTTACATGCATGCTTCGATGAAGTTGAGAGCTATGCCAGCGGTAGCATAGCTACTGACAGCGTCACCCAAGCCTGAGTGGTCTCTACTGAGGAGCCATACAATAAAGTTAGATGGTCGATGGTATTGTCACGAGGGGTGAAATATACAAACGCTGAAGTATGAGACAAGGTGTTGCTAAAGGTGCACAATGGAATTGCTTTGAATTTAGTGGTAAAACGTGCTAACACTACCTGGAATGTATACATAGTGTGAAGCATGCGGGTAGCAGCCGATATTATATTAAATAGCTGAATAGAAACCTGTATGATTTAGTCTGAGAAGGTTTGAGCTCCAGAGTACTGAAAAATCTGCAAATTAAGGGAAGTAGATAATATGTGTTAACAAAGACTAAGCACTAGTGTAAGAATACTTTAAAGCTCAAACAGAAAATATAGGTACTTGTATACAGAAATAACGATAAGAAAACTCGTACACCCCTGAACAGGTGCTATTTACAATAATTAGAAGTACAATCATAACAAACTTTAAGTAATAATGTTTGTGAAAACAAAATAGTTACAATTCTCTGTGCGAACTATAAATATGAAAACTTTCCAACATTTTCCTGATGTGGAGAAAAGTGATCATAAAGGCTCAGGTTACCGACTTAGGTTTAGACAAGTCAACGGCATCATGGTCACTGAACTTAGCGATAGCTTAAGACAATAAGTGGTGGTCCAACACCATGACAAATCTGGTTTAGATACCGTAATGCCCACAGTTGAGGAAAAAGCGACAACAAGTAGAGATCAGTGTGGAGAACAGCAGCAGGGCAGAAGGAGTCGGCAGTCTCTCACTGATGCGGTGATCAGCACTGTCCTCCCATATTCCCTGAGTATGGTAAACCCCGAAGTGGAGAAATAGAATCCCTTTCCAAATATGTCCACTGTGTAAAGTGATGATGTGGGTAACAAGGTGAATAGAAATGAATGTACAGAAAAAAGTGCAAAGTGTGGTGGCCGAGTATGCATACATGGCACAGTAAAACAACACTATCCAAAAGTCATGTATTAGAAGGGGGTTTAGAAGATAGACAATACAGTCAGAAAATTGATTATAATAAATAAGTATTTTGATTGGATGATGAGTAATAATGTCTGCACTTAACAGCAAAATGAGGCTAGAATTAGTATAAGCGGTAAAAAAACTGGAATCCGTAGTGAAAAGTTTGTCAAACACAATGTTAACGTTGGAAAGAGTGGTGGCACCACTATGGCTGTAAGAACTGAAATGTAGTTTGTGGTACTGTTTTTAGAAACTCGTGAAAAATTTAAAAACAATGGAGGTGGGGTGAGACGTAGCAATGTGCTGTCATAACACTGTGCATGCTCAAGCTGATAATTAACAGTTTAAACAATTAAGAATAATAATTCACATGCGTAACTAGTTTGAAAATCTGTCAAAATGATGCAGCATTTTATTACCATTAGAGTGGTAAAACCAGCATAATGACAGGGGGGCAGGCATGCATGTGTGTCCAAAGGAACATAACATTGTCATTTGGAATAACACAAGCACTGTAATATTGTACCATAGTTCCAGATTAGTGCCTTCTGATACAACTGGCATTTGGGCCAACCATTTTGTAGATAAAGAACAACTAGACTGAGCACAACAATGTCTTGGAAAGTCATAGCTATGTGATCCACTGTAACCGGAAATTCTCCAAATTCTGCAGCAATTGTGCACCCGTTCTAAAACATGACATCATTCACGTCAAACTGTAGATCTGGTCCCATATGAAATCACAATATTGTGTCCACACCTGGAGCCAATTATTTAGAATTAATTTCATAGTGATACGGACTTAGGAACAGGGTCCAGGGTTCATCGCTGGAGTCTTTGAGCTGATTTCTCAGTATTGGGAGAAAAAAGAGCCACCAGTGATCTATGGTTCATGAAGAAATTACATTTGGTCCTGTATTTGAAGACATGGAATTTCTTAATGGCATACAAAATGTCGCAATTCCCCCTTTTCAATCTGTGGACAGTTAAGTGTGTGTGGGTGTTACGGTTTTGGTAGTAAACGTGATTGGTTGTTCTGACATGTGAGCATTTCTCTGCCCCAATATGATTCTTCCTTTTGTGTTCTGAATACTCTGTTGCACTCTGTAGTCCACTTGATGGGGACACCTTGTTTCACAGGTGATTTAAGAGCATGTGATACTTCAGACTATGGCAAATTTGGAATTGTAATGGATCAAAAATCATTGGAAAACTGCTGGTGCACTGGCTACAATGAACATAGGTGCTTTTAGTAACACAGACCAAACTATTTCTTTTCACTGTTATATTTTGTAAGGTCTCAATGAGTGTAAAATGCAAATATGCATCAACCAAATCTACTTTGGATGAACACTCACCTCCAGATAATAGGTTGAGTAGTTGTTCAGGCCACCAAACTCAATGACAGATTGCAAATTGAATGTTGACTTGGAGTTGCTACACAGGTGAAGAGCTGCTACTGGTATTCGAACCACTCTCAGGAGTGATGTCCACTGGCCTGATGGGGTTGATTCCACAGTATTGAGCCTTTGCAATCTACTGAGTTGTTCTTTTAACTGTTGATCTTAACACAAGTACTGGAAAAGCACAGTGAAATTGTGGCTAGGACACTTGTTTTCATGGTATATGACTCTCATGCTCTGCTGTACATTGTAACCATGGAGAGAAGGTTTCTGTAGATTCATGGAAATACCATCTAATACTTGGAAGGCTCTTCAGCATATTGATAGAATTTTTAATGGGAATTCTAAGGGTTTGAAAGTATTCATTCGGAAGATGTTCTGAAACATGGAGCTGTCAACAACTATCAGCATGACAGAACAAATGACCTGCGTGTACTTCATTGATCACAAACTGTTCCTTCATCAATACTGGTTATTTTTGTGAATAACGAAATTATGGTGGTAAGTTGAAGCTGCTAAACGGCAGTGTGTTTTCCAGATTTATAAAGGCATGTAGCCACCAACAAGTAAACTTCCACATGTCACTTGCAGAAGCAACTTCTGCAAATTATTTGACATGGAAGCCAACTTCTGCAAGTTCTGTCTATTGGCAGAAGTAGCTTCCACAAGTTAGTGGAAACAGCTTCTTGCATCTTGCTGCAAACACTTGCTAAACTTGCCAGTTGCTGGAAGTTTTTCATCAAACTTACAGGGGGTTTGTGTGTTCAATATTGGTACGACATTATCAATGTCAAAAAGGAGAATGAAGACAAATGTACCATGGGAACCAACAAACATATAGACTTGACCACAGTCAGTGAAGAAAGAGCAAAAAAAGTAACCGATTACTTTTGTTTCACAAGTAGGAAAAGGAGAATGCCATTACAGATGTCCTTAAATTTCAGCTGGTTTTAATCTTAGCATAAATGTAAATCCATTATGTTTGTAATAAATAACGCTTGCTAAAAAATCAGAGTAATTAAATGGCAATCTCTTGGTGATACAGCTTGCAGCATTTCTGTGTTCTGTTTTTAAATTTATTACATTTGTAATAAAAGCAATGAAGACTGTTTGCAAAAAGTTAATTAAAAGGTGATCCCTTGGTGATGCAGCTTGCAGCATATTTGTATTCAGGTTTTGAATATTTGTATTGTACAACAGACAGATTTTCGAAAACTGCATACAACATTCTCATACTTTTTTAATGTAAACAAAGTCCTCGAATTTTAATTTGTTCAGTAGTGTTTCTTGATAATTACATACACCTCTGCATTTTCTTCAATAATAATAATGATGCAACAATCAAGGTGGCTGCTCTGTTTTTAGCATGATACTGTACACTTCCACTTGCCTATCTCACAATGTGTCTCTAGTGGAAACACTTCTGCAAGTCCTTACAGCAATTATCTTGTCCAAGTAACTTGCAGAAATAAACTTGCATAAGTTTTTGTTCTGATGTAAACACTTCAGCAAGTGCTTATAGAAGTTACTTGCTAGTGGACACATGCCTTAAGGGAAGCTACTGCACCTGTGCTGATGTGGAACTGGACCACAATTTGATTTACATTCAGTTTGATAAACAACTTTTTGCGAGAAATTGTTTTCTTCTTGCAGTGTCTATTTGTATCATCTCTGAATACCCGCTGCGCTTTACTGAGGAAGAATGTGTGTATGTGGTCCCACTTATGGAGAATGTACCACCACATCTCTGTGTGGTCAACAACTGCAACCATGAACACTTGGTATGCCGCTAATTGCCATATGTTGGTTTTGAGGCGTGTTGGAAAAAATTAATTGGTTTTGCTGCGGGGAAAATTATCCAACTATACACATTACAACAGTAGAGCACATACAGTAGATATCTCAGGTAAATTTTCAAATTACTTGTTTTGATTCCGGGCAATAGCAAACATTTTATCTAATGTAGCATCCTATAATCTTAGAGCCTCCTGCCAGACTTCTCTGTTGGTTGCAGACAGAGTAAAGAAAATTAGCATTTACTGTTCTGTTGAAAACAAGATCATTATAGATGGAGCACAAGCTCAGATTTGTGAAGAATGTGAAGCTATTTCGGGAAATCATGGTAAACCTAAACCTGGAGGTCAGATTGGCATTTGAACTGCCATTCTCCTGAAGGTGAGTCCAGAGTGATAACCACTGCACCACCTTGTTTAGTGTGCAGACTGAATAATGTTGTGTATCAAGCAGTCCAAGTCAGATTGGTGGTATGTAAACTTGCTTAGCCTGTGTAGGTTAGTAATCAATGCCCACTATAACTGTTCTGGCAGTTTTAGTCTGGCCACAATGACATGATATGATATGATGTTTCTTATAAATGGATGAACTAAGCAAATCAGAGATTTCATTGAAAGTCAATGCTGCTGGGATAGTTAGTGAAGTCATCTTCTTTAACAAATCATAAGCATCCGTACGGGGGGCAAGAGGGGATACAAATAAACTTTGAATTCATAACAAAAAGAAACAACATAATTCAAATTAATATGAAGCATCTAGAAATGTTCAATATGCTAATTCAACAAGGTGTGAACACATACAAAATCATCTGCATGAGGTGCACAATCTTATAAAATCTTCCCTTCATCTCGCAGGTGCTGACTTGCTGACTTATGATGGCCAGGAGTGGTGGATAGCACTAGAGCTGCTGAGGCAGCAAAGGCGTCCTTTGGCACCCCATCCCAGCTATCAAGTAGCTGTAAGAATCTGATTGGCATGCTGATGTGATCCTATGCAAGTACACTGATTCACTTTGCAATACTGGGTTGACACATCAGGGTTTAGCATCATGCTGACGATGAGATCATCAAAGACAGAGCACAAATTCATGCCCTCTAGCTTCACAAACAAGTAAATCAACATTACACCTGGTACTTTTCTTTCAACAACCAATCAAAGCACAGGATATGTGACATCACGCAAATGTGTTTCTGTCTGTAAAACACAACAAAGACATGTATAATGACAATGGAAATTCCTCACTGGAATAATAGGTAAAATAAAGGAAAGGCGACCACTTCTCTATAGCTGCGCGATGTGTGGCACATAAAAACATGCAACAGAAAACTATTTGTAGCTTTTGCTCTTTCTCTAGTAGCTGTACACACATTCATACAAACAACAGTACAGCACCCAAATGTACACACCCATGGCCATGGGAGATTATTGATAGCTATTGCCTGGGCAGGTGGAGGTGGGGAGGGGGTAGGGAAGGATGCACAAGATGAGGAAGGGGTAGTGAGGTAGCATGAGACAGGACTTTCCACAGATAACAATATGATAACTGGAATGAAGACAATGAATGTGATTCTATACGAAGCTATCAAACATATTAGACCTACCAGAACATTCAACATTATTCTTACTATTATGTGAACTAAGTTTGTAGTGAAGCCTGATCTGTTGCTTATCCCAAGGCGTAGGTTAGGTCGAACAATGATAATTTGGTTGAGAGTTGGTGAATACACTGAACGCATTTCCATACAAAGCTATCAATCATATTACTTGTGCAACAACATTTAAATTCTCCTGTCGTCATACGTGATGACTGTGGTGTTCACTTGATGCTACATATCCTATGCTATGTTTGCCTAGAAGCAAGCTGACAGATGCCATGTTAATGTATGTGCCTGGAAAACTGAAGTGCTATATTTGATGGTTATTCATATTTATACTTTACTATTATGAAGTTCAGTTCATGCATCACATTAAATATTTCTCAAAAACGTGTCAGTTTTTTGTATAATTGGGTGCAAAAAAGTATTGGGAATCGTCACGTCAGTGATTAAAACTGTTATCAGAATGGTGTTAATTGGAAATAGAGTATTTTTGTTTCACATTACATTTACAGCCATTGTTCTTTACACATGAAATTAATTGCCACTTAAAGATTATACATAATTCTCAGTGTTTAGAAAAATAAAATTCAATTTCAGCAGTCAATAACTATCAGTTACCCGTATTAGCAAAATGCTGCTCTCATACTTACAAAATTTTTACACGGAGACAGAAAAATGCCAAATTCTGCTACATTTTGTAAAAACTGATTTCACATTATTTCCCGAAAAACTACTGACAACGTGTCATGGTTTACACAAAATTTTCCAGTTCCTAAACATGGAAAGCAGTTGGGGAAATGAAATAGTCACTTCTGATTCATGCAGTAGTTCATCGTGTTTAGATGTCAGACAGTGAAAAAGCCACTTTGCTTTTCATTTGCCAACAATTATCATTCAAAATGAGTGCTGCAATTGAAAATCCTTCCATTGTGAAATTCATTTTAAAAGTGACAAGTAAGGGTGTTGCACATCAACGGCATCATTTGTTTGAGAGTGGAATAATGAATTTTTGTGATGGTTCATCTGTAGTCAGCTATATGCTGGTAAAAAACAACTGAAAATAAATAAATGGTTTCACGATTGTTGGTCGCGTTTCTGCAGCTTTCGCTGAGTGTTTTGCACAAGACTGTGACTAAAACTTAGGATCCCATAAGTTCTATATTTGTTGAGTTCCAAAACTCTTTTCTGAGAATAAAATTACTCAATGGATGACTGCATCTCTGTAGTTTCTTTTCTTTTCCATTATGAGATGAAAGCAGGAGGATTATTGAATAGAATCTTAACTGGAGATGAGAATTGTTTCTTGCACTAACATGCAGACAAAATAGCATTCAAGTCAAGATCCCCAAATTCTGCCTATGACAACCATCTTTTTGGGACTTTTGTTTGTAGATTCTACAGAATGTGGAAGGGCAATCTATTCTGAAGCCTACTATTGGAGATGAAGCATACTGAGAAGAACTGTTCAAAACAAGGATATAGCCTCTTGATTAAGAAATGTCATGTTTTTGCAAAACAATGCTTTGTCCCACTCTGCCCAGCAAACACATGGTCTGTACGACTCTGCCCAGCAAACACATGGTCTGTACGCCAGTTCAAATGCGAAATTTTTTTCTAACATCTGCTCTACAGCCCAAACTTGACTTAAAGTGATTTTCATCTCTTCATGAAAAAGTGCCTTGGCTCTCAACATTTTGACTCTGAGGAAGAACTTGGAAGATGCTATTACAGGGTGGCTACAATCTCAACCAGTAGAAATCCATGCAAAGGGATTCTGTCAGCTCATTAAGACACAAGACAAATCCTTCAACGTGAGTGGTGAATTTGTAAATAATAATAGAGAGATGTAGTTTTAAGATTTTTCTTATCAATTTTCTGTATCTATTCCAGTATTCTATTTATAACCGAATGTAACTTGCTTTCCAGATATCCTCTGCAAATCATGCATAAAAGTTCTGTATTTACCTATTATCATCAACATGGCAGATGGAACAGACACAAAAATTACAGAAAGTAACCAAATTAAGGAAAGTTAGTTTATACAAATTTTTTTAATATCTGTATTCACTGATGACATGCCATAAATTTACTATGAGGACTAAGGGGTGGGGGCTGGGGGACAGGGTGGGACAGCAGCACTTAGAGGCATCTCAATACAAAACCAGCCAGAAATTTCAATTTACTGAAGTTCTATCCACAATTACAGAACAATGATCAGATATTACACTGGCATAAATCTGTGCAATAATTACTCCTAGCAGTGAGAGACCTATCATACAATTCCTTTGATGGTATGTACGGTACCCATTAATCGACAGCTGTGTTTATGATGTTGAAGAATTCTATAATGGTGTGGTATCCTAAACCAGACATTTTTTATGTACAATATAAATGTAATGTATAATTTTTAATTTATGACTTTATTACTGAATACACATCAAAACACACATATATTGTCAGCGGTTGATGAGTAAGTAATATGAAATCAGACAAAATCTATGAATGAGTATTTGTGTTGTTAACTATTACCTTGCAGGAAATTCTGATAACTTTGTGCAAAGGAAAGTAGCTATTTTGAATGTGAGATAATAATATGGATTATTTGTGGTGTAATACACTATCTATGGTCTATGAAGAAACAGTGTAATTGTGCAATAATGGCAAAGGCAAAATAAGAAAAAGGGGAAAAATGCTCATATGTCTCATAGAATCATTTGCTGATAAATATACCAGATGACGTATGAAGCCAGAATTTCCCTACAGATGGTGCTAGCTGTCAGCATAGGGCCCACGAGAAAGCGTCTGCAGTGTCATCTGCTTCATGTAACAGCTGACGACAAATGTCAACACACAGTAACGCAAGTCCCATACATCAGTACCTGTTTCAAACCTGTAAACATGTCAAGTTTTGTCCCTACAAACTACAATTTGCAGACAGCATTGGTTTTCTGTTATCATTTGAAGAAAACTGCTGGAGTATCACATCAAATGCTTGTCGAAGCTTTCAGTGAACATGCTCTTGCATGTTTTGAGTGGTTCAAAAAATTCAAAAGTGGTAATTTTGACCTGAGAAATGATGAGTGTGGCAAACCACCAAAAAGTTTGAAGAAAACAAATTGCAGGCCTTATTGGATGAAGATGATACTCATACTCAATAGGAACTCGCGGAACAATTGAATGTGACGCAGAAAGCCATTTCTTTTTGGTTGAAAGCTGTGGGAAAGGTGCAGAAAGTGAGAAAATGGGTTCTGCATGAACTGAATGAAAGACTGCAAGCAAATAGAAAGACCACTTGTGAAATGCTGTTCGCTAGATACAAAAGAAAGTCGTTCTCCACCAAATAGTGACAGGTGTTGAAAAATGGATATATTTTGAGAAAATCCTAAGCATCATAAATCATGGGTGAATCCAGGCAAACCATCGACATATCTTCTGGTAAACCTTGCGGGATGTAAGGTCGTGGTCCATGAAGAGTTTCATGGACCACGACCTTACATCCCGCAAGGTTTACCAGAAGATATGTCATCCGGTCGTGAAAGCCTTCATACGAAAAACCATCGACACCCACTCCAAGACCAAATCACTTTGGAAAGAAAACAGTGCTCAGTGTTTGGTGGGATCAGAAGAGTGTCATCTATTATGAGCTGCTAAAACCTGGTGAAACCATTAACACTGATCACTACTGACAGCAAAAGATAGATTTAAATTGAGTATTACATGAAAAATGACAGGAATATGGAAAAAGGCAACACAAAGTCATATTGTTCCATGATCACTCACAGCAAAACGGGTCAGGGAACGATCGAGGCATTCAGTTGGGAAATACTAGGGCATGCAGCTTATTCTCCAGACTTGGCTCCACCTGATTGACATCTATTTGCATCACTGGGACATGCTCTAGCTGAACAACATTTCAATTCGTATGCAGTAGTACGAAAATTGCTCAATGACTGGTTCACTTCAAAAGAACTGTTTTTCTTTTGCGTGGCATTCATATCTTGCCAGAGAAGTGGGAGAAATGTATAAATAGCAATGGAGATTATTTTGAATGAAACAATGTTTATCAGTTTTAAACAACAGACGTGTCATTATTGCAACCAAATTCCAGTTTCATACTTCTTCACCTGGTAGTGAGCCCATGCATCTGCTTGCAGAGAAACAGTGACAATTATAAATTAAAATTGTGGATCAGCCACAAGCCACATATAACTTTGTCTTTATTTTTACATTTTTCATTCGACCAAAATAAAAATCTTCAGAAATTATGTAGCCGAGGACCACACTTTACAAATATCAGGCTATGTATATTTACATATGACAGCGCCACTACACATAGCCCCATACTTGTATCATGTAGCCCTTGCTATGTAATTTCTGAAGATGCTAACTTTAGTCGAGTGAAACATGTGAAAATAAAGAAAAAATTATATGCGACTTGTGAGTAGTCTATAATTTTGGTACATAAATAAATACACCATTTTTCATGGCAAATCTGACTTTGTTAGTGATGACTATAGGTGCTGAAGAGAAGTTATCATTTAGCGTTATGTTTTCATACACAATGTCACTCATGTAACACAGATTAGTTTTTGAAATGGGATTAGTGTATCAAAATGAATTTAGGTAATTAAAGTAAGGCATAGCTCCATAAAATTTGGTACTGTCAACTTCGCTCTCTAGACTCCACCTGAGACCCATTTCCCCATCCTCTTCTTGAAATACATAAAAACGTGTCTGATACTAGTTTATTTGTGTGACAAAAGTACCGCCAAATTCAATCTAAATAATAAGGAGATTCAAAGTATAAGCCAAGATTGAATTTTAGAAGGAATGAAACAAATGAAGATAACTAGTTACCAGACAACAAAATGCTGATAGGAATAACACTTCTGAGTACAATAAAAATAAATAACAAGTGAATATAAAAGCAATTTTGCACTAGGACTAGAATTCAAAAACTGGAGCCTAATTGCAATGCAAAGAGAGAAAAAGCAAGAAATACAAAAATTTTGCTGGCAGAGGCAGTCGTTTGGTATACAGTAAATCTTATGAACACCACATTTGTCAGTATGGACCACACTCTTGCCCCTAACATATCTCTCGCATAACTCTGTGTATCACATTCTCTTCTCTTCCAGGTTTTTGCCTTCATTCCCTTTTCTCTTGCACTTTAAGGCATTTAGCGATGTGGCTCAAAGATAAGTTATTCACATTTCACTCACATTTTTGTACTTGCCTTTTAGAATGGAGTCACATACTGATATTATACAGAAGTCTTCCTGCACACAGTGTTGGGAATTATAGATGAAAGATACGTTTTCTCTTTTTGGGACTCTTTTTGGCATCCTTCAGGCTATTATTTCCAGTCATGTAACGAAGAAAGTCTTTCATGACTTCTCTTTCTGTTCGAAGTTCTCTCTCTTTCAAGTGTTTATCAGTAGGACATTCCTCTGGGAAAATATCTGCCAGTGCCCGGTCAAGATGTGATGTGATGCCCTTCTGATCAGATTCTTTACATAAAAAACAAACACAGTTTTTAGAATGAGCATTGTTTCTTACAGACGTATTTTGAACCTGCTTTGTTTCCTCTACTTCTGAAACACTAGAATGTGCATCAGTTTTGCACACAAATAGTCCATCTTCTTCTACAATTTTTATTTTTACAGATGGTGTTACACTCCCTGAATTTGAGCAAGTTATACTGCTTTTCTTATCAAGTTGCTCAATAGTATTTTGAGCACTGTGATGCACGTTTGTAGTTTTCCTCCCGTCAGTGTTTCGAGTTGATTCCAGGTTTTCACAAGAACTTAATTGTACATCTATAACTTCATAGTTTCTTGAATCCCCAAGGAAGCCTGTGGATGATGTATCACTATCAACTGTCACAATTTTATACACCTCATGACCATCATCATCTTTCTGAATGGGTACTAATTCAGCACTTAATAATTCTGCCTGTAATTCACTCTTTCTTGGTAAATCATTTGCTACTGTATTTTTTGTACTAACACTATTCTTATCATCATCCAATATAATGACCACATCTTTATCCTCACACAAATCTTTCATACAATGATTATCTTTTTTATTGAATGTTGATACACCAGGGATTAATTCTGCAAATAATTCAAGCTTTCCTGGTGAATGATTTCCTACAGTATTTGTCGTACTCTGATGATTTAACAACACCAGGGGTTCAGGTTCTGGATTTGTGGTATCTGCCATAGATACACCATCAAGCTGCTTTCCTGCATTATTGTCATTACACTCACTACTCTTATCATCATCAAATATAATGACCACTTCTTTATCATTACATATCTCCTTGTCACAATCAATATTTTTTTTAGTCCTTACTGATTCACTAATGACTAATTCTGCATGTAATTCACACACCCTAGATAAATCATTTCCCACGGTATTTTTTGTATCTTGGGGAATTAATAGTATTGTTTGTTCCTGCTCTGGATTTTTCACATTGTTGTCATTACTGTTACTGGTGCTTTTCACTTCTTCAAAACCATCATCATGATCACTACCATCATTGTGGCCTGCACCTCTACAATTTCTCTTGCTCTTACTCTGAACATCTGCATGTTTGTGGCTCGAAATACACATATTAGAAATCGGGGCGCTGACTTCTGAATGCTGCATACAGCTGGCTAATTCTTCACTCACTTCAGTAAGTTCAAGACTTCTAGGTATGCTAGTAGGTGAATCATGTTCATGCAATATTGTATTACCAGAGTTTCTACTGTTACTCTGCTCCATCACATTTTCGTTCATTTTCACACAGCTAATGCAATTTGTACCTGATTCTCTTTGTGTATCAGTACAAATGTTATCATCCAAACTTGTAAAAGCTTTGGCTGCCACTGTGCCTGGATTTTCACACTTTTCGCTGTAGTTATTAAGCACTGGAGAACCTTTATAGTTAACATGGGGTGGCACAGCTTTCATATTTTCTACACACTTTGTAATTTCCTTTTCTAGGGAAGTTATCTCATTTCGTAGTTTGAATATATCCATACTGTCGTCAGTTTCAAAATCAATATTGCTTATATCAAATGCATCAACTTCCAAGACTCCTTTATCATTTGTATTCTCTGATGAAACATTTTGCAGAGTCTTGACGTCTGGGAAAATATCTGGAAATGTAACAGACTCTTCTGATGTATCAGAAATATATGGTGAGTCATCAGAATCATCTTCCTCTTCCTGTGGCCAACCTCTCTCAGACTCTGAACCTGTAACAAAAAGAAACTGTTTCTCATTCTCATTCTGTAGACTATAAAGGGGACCTTTTTTATACACATAGTTCACACACTACCATTTATTTTTATTGTACTTCAAATAAACTGCACACAACTTTCAAACACACACACACACACACACACACACACACACACACACACACACACAGTGATATTAAATTGAAAATTTCACTCAGGTATCAACACAAGGCTTTGATTGCATCATTCTCTATTCTTCTACATTATAGTCAGGCAACAGAGTGCTACAAAATGTAGAAAAATAGTATGGATGTTGGTAATGAAGTATGTTTGGCCAAGAAGAGACAATTAGTTTAGTACTCCATCTGTTGTTCAGTTTGTCTTCTATGAAAGTTGAGGACAATACATATGACATCAGCAGCATCACACGTCTGGAAAGTCAAGTGACCAATACCAGGTGCTATTATTTCACATTCAATGAATCTGTTCATTAGCTGCCTCTCTGTAATAGAATTTTGTCTACCAGTTTCACATCTTTTTCTGTCATTAAATGACTTATTCATTTTCAGCTGTTCTGCCAGCTTAGATTTTGAAATATTGGATGCCTTTACATAGCTGATGCAAACCATTTTGGTATTCATACTATTTCTACTGCATTATAAAGCTGCTATGTGATGTTGTTGTGGTCTTCAGTCCAGAGACTGGTTTGATGTAGCTCTCCATGCTACTCTATCCTGTGCAAGGTTCTTCAACTCCAAGTAACTGCTGTAACCTACATCCTCCTGAATCTGCTTAGTGTATTAATCTCTTGGTCTCCCTCTATGATTTTTACCCTCCACACTGCCCTCCCTTGATGCCTCGGAACATGTCCTACCAACCAATCCCTTCTTATAGTCAAGTTGTGTCACAAATTCCTCTTATCCCCAATTCAATTCAGTACCTCCTCATTACTGTAATCTTTAGCATTCTTCTGTAGCACCACATTTTGAAAGTTTCTATTCTCTTCTTGTCTAAACTATTTACTGTCCATGTTTCACTTCCATGCATGGCTACATTCCATACAAATACTTTCAGCAAAGACTTCCTGACACTTAAATCTATACTGAATGTTGACAAATTTCTCTCCTTCAGAAACACTTTCCTTGCCATTGCCAGTCTACATTTTATAGCCTCTCTACTTTGACCATCATCAGTTATTTTGCTTCCCAAATAACAAAACTCATCTACTACTTTAAATGTCTCATTTCCTAATCTAATCCCCTCATCACCACCTGATTTAATTTGACTACATTCT
This sequence comes from Schistocerca americana, assembly GCF_021461395.2. Taxonomy (NCBI): domain Eukaryota; kingdom Metazoa; phylum Arthropoda; class Insecta; order Orthoptera; family Acrididae; genus Schistocerca; species Schistocerca americana. The sequence continues at coordinate 376,963,568 of NC_060124.1, read as the reverse complement.
ATTATCCTCATTTTGGTTATGTTGATGTTAATCTACAGCCTCCTTTCAAGACACTGTTGATTCCATTCAGCTGCTCTTCCAGGTCCTTTGCTGTCTCTGACAGAATTACAATGTCATCGGCGAACCTCAAAGTTTTTATTTCTTCTCCATGGATTTTAATACCTACTCCGAACTTTTCTTTTGTTTCCTTTACTGCTTGCTCAATATACAGATTTAATAGCATCAGGGATAGGCTACAGTCCCTTCTCAACCCCCCCCCCCCCCCACCTCGATTGTTGTAACTGACATCTGGTTTCTGTACAGATTGTAAATAGTCTTTCGTTCTCTGTATTCTACCCCTTCCACCTTCAGAATTTGAAAGAGAGTATTCCAGTCAACATTGTCAAAAGCTTTCTCTAAGTCTACAAATGCTAGAAATGTAGATCTGCCTTTCCTTAATCTATCTTCTAAGATAATTCATAGGATCAGTATTGCTTCATGTGTTCCAAAAATTATTGGGCAGTGCTCTCTGATAACTGCCCAATAATTTTTATTTCATTAGTCAATCATCTGAGGACTCTGTATGCCTATAATCACTGTGATAGTTGCTCTGTTTTTCCTTTTTCATTTAAGCCAAGTATTTTTCATCAATACATTGTGTCTATCATGGAATACATCTCACCATTTTGGAGCAGTTGTTCATTTCTCACCTCAGAAAGTGCCAAAAGACATTATAGCCACTCTGAAGATGTATCAGGTATCAGTTTTGGTCTCTTCCAGTTGTATACCCGTTTCCTCCAGATCCTTATTACATTCATATATTATTGCATTCTGTCATTGGTTTGGAGTCAAGGGTATTGAAGATGTGTTTCACCCATTTCAAATCGTATGTTCTATTAACATGTTCATAAAACAGAACTCTGTCTTTATGCATTGTGTTCGTAGTTTTTTATATTTCACAATGTATTTCTTGTTTCAGGTTTTTATGTAGATTTTTAAATAATTTAAAAAATAATTCCACCACTTGATAACTCTCAGAGACAATAAGACACTCAGATGCATATAGGCATACTCATTGTCTTAATCTTTGTGGCCATATTGTCAGTTGTTGCTTTATAATTATCGAAAGTATTTCAAATCAATCTTTGCAACTGTTGTGGTGTCTGGCGGCGACACCACAACTGTTATACAAGAAAATGCATATTTTGTCACCAAATGTGTTATACTGAAATAAATCATCGTCAGTGGTCTGTGATAAAATATATTTACAACTTTAATTGATTTCCACATAAAACAACAGCTCATTAAAAAAATGTTAATTTTACTTATGCTACATTGTCAGATTTCATTGACATCGGGAAATGCTCCCTGCTTGCATATTTCTGAAGAATTCCTTTCTTTGGTACTGTTAGTTCTGTCTTAATCTTACATTGCTTTGCAGAATTATGGATTTCTTACTGTGAAACACAACATACAGTATCACAAGTACTGTATGTTTGCTTCTTTCCAGCTAAATATTTCTTGTGTGTTTTGTTTAGTGTTACCAACTTAACTGTTAGTTTTTTCTTTGATCTAAAAATATTCTCTTCATTTGCCATTTGTCATATGTTACATATATTTATTTAAAATGAAGGAGTTAATTGGATCATAAATGCAATTTAGTAGACTGGAGGATGAGTTGGTAATGATGCTGTAGGAACAGGGTTGAGGAGTATGCACACGAGAGAGAGAGAGAGAGAGAGAGAGAGAGAGAGAGAGAGAGAGAGAGAGAGATATTGGGGGGGGGGAGGGGGGGGGGGAGGAGGAGGGAGCAGAAAAGATCTTTAAAATTATTTTATATAGTGTCTGTCCAATATAATTTTCTGTTAGCTGGACATCTATTAAGTGTTTATAACTGAAACTTCTGCTACAGCTGAACAAAATTTTATAACTGAAGTCTTTATGTAAGGCTTCAGTGATAAAATGTAGCAGAAGTTTCAGTTAAGAATAAATTTTCTATTGTCCTTGGCCTACAGAATTCTTGTTTCAGATGGTCTGTAAATTTTGAGTAATTTTCTCTTTATTTCGATGCCCTTATGTGCTTCTTATATCTTGTGTCAAACATCCTGCCAGTCATCCCAATGTAGATTTTTTTCATTGGCTGTGTAACTGAGCTGGTAGATATCAGATTGTTGCTACCTTTCTGGTTTTTTATTTTTGTTTTTGTATGTGTTTCTGTATAGAGTTATTCATTTTGTAGGCAATGTTTATGCCCTGTTTTTTAATATATTACACCCCATAAAGTCACATTAAGAAAGGTAAGACTTTTATGCCATTTTTTTGTGACTGAGTTGCTTGTATCAGAGAGTGATTTGGTTTGTTTGTGTCTTTATTTTTGTATTAATTTTATCTACCAATGTTTCTTTGTACCCATTCTTTAATACTATTGTTATATAGTGGCTCACTCTGTTTGGTAATCAGAGGTATTAAGGGAAATCTTATTGAGTCTGTTCAGCATGTATCTGACTAACTTGTTTGTGATTCTGTGGATTTAGGCTGTATTTATTATTGTGTCTGTTGTTGTGGGTTATATGTGTATGTCAAAATTATGGTTGTGATAAACATCTGTTAAGGTTATGTCTAGAAAGCTGAGTGTGTTTTCTTCTTGTTCTATTGTAAACAATATTTTGTTCAGAAGTTCATCTAGCATGCATATTATGATATCCATGTACCTGCACCAGTAGATACTGATGTAGCTTTTGGGAACACTAGCCAACATCCTCATGAATCATACAGAGGAACTACTATTAGAAGATGTAACAACAAAGAACAGCTATGTCATCATCTAATGATACACATAAATGGATGCCATAATGGGAATGGTTGATGAATCTCAGAAAAAATACAATAATTACACTAAAACATAAATGCTATACACGAGAGCAAAGTTAACAATAGATGAAGAATGAAGACACGCATCCAACCTTTCTAGATGTAACCACAATAAAAGACAATCACAACCACGCCTTTTACCCATAACAACTGACCCAATGATAAATGCAACCTTAAACCACCCACAGAATCACAAACAAGCTGCAATCAGGTACGTACTAAAAAAACTCCATAAGATTCCCCTTAACACTTCTGATTAGGAAACAGAGTGAGCAAATATAAAACAACAGCATTAAAATGAGTACAAAGAAACTTAACAGAAAAATATAATATCAATACACGCAAGTGGCACAATCACAAAAATACGACATACAATGACCTACCACAATACCCTACCCCCATGAACCATGGACCTTGCCGTTGGTGGGGAGGCTTGCGTGCCTCAGCGATACAGATGGCCGTACCGTAGGTGCAACCACAAGGGATAGGCATCTGTTGAGGGACCAGACAAATGTGTCGTTCCTGAAGAGGGGCAGCAGCCTTTTCAGTAGCTGCAGGGGCAACAGTCTGGATGATTGACTGATCTGGCCTTGCAACATTAACCAAAACGGCCTTGCTGTGCTGGTACTGCGAACAGCTGAAAGCAAGGGGAAACTACAGCCGTAATGTTTCCCGAGGGCATGCAGCTTTACTGTATGGTTAAATGATGATGGCGTCCTCTTGGGTAAAATATTCTGGAGGTAAAACAGTCCCCCATTCGGAACTCCGGGCGGGGACTACTCAAGAGGACGTCGTTATCAGGAGAAAGAAAACTTGCGTTCTACGGATCGGAGCATGGAATGTCAGATCCCTTAATCGGGCAGGTAGGTTAGAAAATTTAAAAAGGGAAATAGACAGGTTAAAGTTAGATATAGTGGGAATTAGTGAAGTTCGGTGGCAGGAGGAACAAGACTTTTGGTAAGGTGAATACAGGGTTATAAATACAAAATCAAATAGGGGTAATGCAGGATTAGGTTTAATAATGAATAAAAAAATAGGAGTGCGGGTAAGCTACTACAAACAGCATAGTGAACGTATTATAGTGGCCAAGATAGCCACGAAGCCCATGCCTACTACAGTAGTACAAGTTTATATGCCAACTAGCTCTGTAGATGACGAAGAAATTGATGAAATGTATGATGAGATAAAAGAAATTATTCAGGTAGTGAAGGGAGACGAAAATTTAATAGTCATGGGTGACTGTAATTCAAGAGTAGGGAAAGGGAGAGAAGGAAACATAGTGGGTGAATATGGATTGGGGGAGAGAAATGAAAGAGGAAGCCGTCTGATAGAATTTTGCACAGAGCATAACTTAATCATAGCTAATACTTGGTTCAAGAATCATAAAAGAAGGTTGTATACATGGAAGAATCCTGGAGATACTAGAAGGTATCAGATAGATCATATAATGGTAAGACAGAGGTTTAGGAACCAGGTTTTAAATTGTAAGACATTTCCGGAGGCAGATGTGGGCTCTGACCACAATCTATTGGTTATGAACTGTAGATTAAAACTGAAGAACCTGCAAAAAGGTGGGAATTTAAGGAGATGGGACCTGGATAAACTGACTAAACCAGAGGTTGTACAGAGTTTCAGGGAGAGCATAAGGGAACAATTGACAGGAATGGGGGAAAGAAATACAGTAGAAGAAGAATGGGTAGCTCTGAGGGATGAAGCAGTGACGGCAGCAGAGGATCAAGTAGGTAAAAAGACAAGAGCTAGTAGAAATTCTTGGGTAACAGAAGAAATACAGAATTTGATTGATGAAAGGAGAAAATATAAAAATGCAGTAAATGAAGCAGGCAAAAGGGAATACAAACGTCTCAAAAATGAGATCGACAGGAAGTGCAAAATGGCTAATCAGGGATGGCTAGAGGACAAATGTAAGGATGTAGAGGCTTATCTCACTAGGGGTAAGATAGATACTGCCTGCAGGAAAATTAAAGAGACCTTTGGAGAAGAGAGAGCCACTTGTATGAATATCAAAAGCTCAGATGGAAACCCAGTTCTAAGCAAAGAAGGGAAAGCAGAAAGGTGGAAGGAGTATATAGAGGATCTATACAAGGGTGATGTACTTGAGAACAATATTATGGAAATGGAAGAGGACGTAGATGAAGATGAAATGGGAGATACAATACTGCATGAAGAGTTTGACAGAGTACTGAAAGACCTGAGTCGAAACAAGGCCCCGGGAGTAGACAACATTCCATTGGAAATACTGATGGCCTTGGGAGAGCCAGTCCTGACAAAGCACTACCATCTGGTGAGCAAGATGTATGAGACAGGCGAAACACCCTCAGACTTCAAGACGAATATAATAATTCCAATCACAAAGAAAGCAGGTGTTGACAGATGTGAAAATTACCGAACTATCAGTTTAATAAGTCACAGCTGCAAAATACTAATGTGAATTCTTTACAGACGAATGGAAAAACTGGTAGAAGTCGACCTCGGGGAAGATCAGTTTGGATTACATAGAAATGTTGGAACACGTGAAGCAATACTGACCCTACGACTTATCTTAGAAAATAGATTAAGGAAAGGCAAACCTACATTTCTAGCATTTGTGGACTTAGAGAAAGCTTTTGACAATGTTGACTGGAATACTCTCTTTCAAATTCTAAAGGTGGCAGGGGTAAAATACAGGGAGCGAAAGGCTATTTACAATTTGTACAGAAACCAGATGGCAGTTATAAGAGACGAGGGGCATGAAAGGGAAGCAGCAGTTGGGAAGGGAGTGAGACAGGGTTGTAGCCTCTCCCCGATGTTATTCAATCTGTATATTGAGCAAGCAGTAAAGGAAACAAAAGAAAAATTCGGAGTAGGTATTAAAGTCCATGGAGAATAAATAAAAACGTTGAGGTTTGCCGATGACCTTGTAATTCTGTCAGAGACAGCAAAAGACTTGAAAGAGCAGTTGAACGGAATGGACAGTGTCTTGAAAGGAGGATATAAGATGAACATCAACAAAAGCAAAACGAGGATAATGGAATGTAGTCGAATTAAGTTGGGTGATGCTGAGGGAATTAGATTAGGAAATGAGACACTTAAAGTAGTAAATAACTGATGATGGTCGAAGTAGAGAGGATATAAAATGTAGACTGGCAATGGCAAGGAAAGCGTTTCTGAAGAAGAGAAATTTGTTAACATCGAGTATAGATTTAAGTGTCAGGAAGTCGTTTCTGAAAGCATTTGTATGGAGTGTAGCCATGCATGGAAGTGAAACATGGACAGTAAATTGTTTGGACAAGAAGAGAATAGAAGCTTTCGAAATGTGGTGCTGCAGAAGAATGCTGAAGATTAGATGGGTAGATCACATAACTAATGAGGAGGTATTGAACAGAATTGGGGAGAAGAGGAGCTTGGGGCACAACTTGACAAGAAGAAGGGACCGGTTGGTAGCACATGTTCTGGGGCATCAAGGGATCACCAATTTAGTATTGGAGGGCAGCGTGGAGGGTAAAAATTGTAGAGGGAGACCAAGAGATGAATACACTAAGCAGATTCAGAAGGATGTAAGCTGCAGTACATACTGGGAGATGAAGCAGCTTGCACAGGATAGAGTAGCATGGAGAGCTGCATCAAACCAGTCTCAGGACTGAAGACCACAACAACAACAACATTACGCTTCCGCATGCATCGCATTGCCTTCACAGCTGACAGAGAAGATGTAGCAACAAGTTGTGCTAGCGGATGAAGATCGCGCCTACCAACGAATACTGTGGAGGAGTGGCAGATCTGCACCACTGCAGGAATATCGGTTAAAGACAGTCATATACAGAATGGCCTGTGCACATTTTCTTGCGGTACAACGTCTGTTACAATTAGCTCATGAAGAAGGCAGGTGTAACAAGGCAGCAAACATTCTTGCTAATAACTTCTATGTGGACAACTGTATCTCAGGTTACGATACAGTAGAGGCTGCAATCAAAGTCCAGCAAGGTCTCATGAAGCTTTTGAAGAAAGGTAATTTCTCAATAACTGAAGTGGTCCAGTAAAAGTGTGGAATTCCTTGAAAATATCCCCTCAGAGTTAAGAGAGACACAAGTACCCTTACGGCTTGATAACGACGAGGATATTAATACTTTAGGTTTACTCTGGCACCCAGCTGCTGATCGGTTCCAAATTGTGAATAATGTCAAGCCAGCAAGTAAGGTCTACAGCTCCACAAAACGCATTGTACTGGCTGTCACATCATCCATTTTTGATCCTCTGGGATTAATCAGTCCCATTGTTATCACATTCAAAATCTTTCTGTAACGTCTGTGGCAGCTTTAGTTAACATGGGACAAGCCCTTGCCTCAAGAGTTGATTTGCATGTGGCAGACAGTACACAGAGGGTTTTGTATGATAGATAATATTCGTGTCGATCGGAGAGTCATTACAGAAGGAAAACTTGTCAGCATTCAACAGCACGAATTCTGTGATGCTTCAGAGAAGGCCTACGGCTGTTGTATATATGTATGATCAACTAATCATCATAGAATCACATGCATCAAATTATTTAGCTCCAAAACATGAGTATCTCCACTGAAAAAGTTGTCCTTACCTCGTCTGGAACTCTGTGGTGCTTTATTGCTGTCATGACTACTACAGCATGCTGTTCGCTTGCTGGGTATAGACACTGAACAAACTTACTTGTGGACTGACTCATCCATTGTACTGGCATGGCTCACTTCTCCACCCAAGCGGTGGAAGACATTTGTGGTGAACCCTGTCGCTGAGGTACAGGGAAATACACCAGCTGTGATGTGGAACCATGTATCTACAATGGAAAACCCAGCAGATTTGACTTTGCGAGGAGTATCTCCTGCAGACCTGCAAGAAAACGGCTTGTGATGGGAAGGACCAGCTTGGCTTAAGGAAGACATCACTTCATAGCCCGTGATAGACACTTCTAGTGATTCTGTAGCCCAGGAGCAGCCAGAAGAAAGGGCTTAAGTCCTCTGTCACATCAGCAGAGCAGTTCAAGATAGTATCATCTGTCGATTCTCAAAGTTGTCACGATTACAGTGGATAATGGCACAATGCCTTAGATTCATTAATAACTGCAAGACTGCAAAGGAAATGAGAGTAACTGCTGAATTGTCTCGCAATGAACTGCATGACGCTTTGCTACAGTGTGTCAGGATAGCACAAGAAGACTTGAAGACCATAACGCTAGTGGATAAAAATAGCAAGCTCAAATCACTGCATCCTATCCTCAAAGACATGAGACTGCTATGGGTTGGAGGAAGGCTACAATATGCTGATCTGTCATATGAGGAGAAGCATCAACTCATACTGCCACCTAACCATCACCTCACATGACTAACAGCGGAAAGTGAACATCATTGTCTTTCCCACGACGGGTGTCAACTGTTGCTTACGTCTCTCAGAAAGCAATACTGGATACTTGATGTACGAAATGCAATCCGGCGTGTTCTGCACCAGTGTTTGACTTATCAACGATTTAACATGAATCCTGCACAACAGCTCATGGGAGACCTGCCACCCCCACGTGTAAAAGCTGTGATGCCTTTCTTCAATTGTGGGACTGATTACACAGGACTGTTCTATGTGAAAACAGGCTCACGGAGATCCAAATTAAAGTAAAAGTGCCATGTTGCCCTGTTTGTGTGCTTGGCTACACGAGCAGTGCATTTGGAGGTAGTTGGCAAATTGACGACTGAAGCATTCCTGTCAGCCCTCAGAAGATTTGTTTGACAGCAGGGTAGGTGCCAAAACCTGTACAGTGACAATGGAAAAAACTTCGCTGGAACTAGTCGAGAGCTTTGGGAGTTACAAGCTGCTGTGAGCAGTCATTATCAGCAGACACAGGTGAAAAGCTTTATGCGCAAAGAAGGCGTCGAATGGCACTTCATTCTTCCTGCATCACCACACTTTGGTGGAAAATGGGAAGCTGGAGTGAAGTCCTTCACGTACAACTTGCAGCAAATGATGGGAACCATATGTCCAACTTTCGAAGAGCTGACAACCCTGACTTGCTAGATTGAGGCTTGCTTGAACTCTCGTCCTCTCATGTCACTGTCTTGCGATCCTACTGATCCCCAAGCTCTCACTCCAGGTCATTTCCTGATTGGAACCGCAATCACAAGCATCCCTCCGCCAGATCTATGTACAGCCAACTAGAGCTTGTACAAAAGGTGGGAACTACTGCCGCAAGGCTTCCAAATCTTTTGGCAGCGCTGGTCATCTGACTGCCTGCATCACCTGCAGCAGCGGACCAAGTAGATGGTCCCTAGTTAGAATGTGCAACCTGGTGCATTGGTCATGGTAAGAGAAGATAACCTGCCACCCTTATGTTGGAAGCTGGCCATCATTGAAGGAGTGCACCCTGGGATTGATGGAATGGTACGAGTGGCCACTATTCACACACCGCAAGGGGTTTTCAAGAGACCAATCTGCAAGCTATGTCTTTTACCAAGTGACTTGTTACAAAAGTGAACAGTATATTCATCTTTTTTATTTGTGTGTTTCTCCTTTTGTCTTGTGTGTACCTTGAAGCAGACTCAATGTATTTCGACATGTTTTATATTAAATATATATTTGTTTATGTGGTTGTGATTTCTAGATATCAGTTACAAACTCTATGGACAGAATACCTGATTCAAGGACGTAATGTTGTGTGCATTTACTTGTGTTATTGTCTATGTTGTAGCAGGGGTTGTATTACTTGTTTTATGCTGGAAAGAAATTAATATTTCTTTGACGGCCGGTACGTTCGGTCGTTACATGTGACTGAGTCTCTGGACAGTGCTGCCCTCTCGGGAGGTATTTGTACATGAGGGGGAGTGGTCAATGTGCCACCCCTCCAAGGGCACCTAATGGTACACTCGCTGCAGCGAGGGAGATAAGCAGTTGTGAATGGGAGATTTGCAGTTGTGAATGGACACTCGGTCTGGCGGCTGTCGCATGTTGGGGCCCACACGCCTCATATGCTAAAAGGCGAATATGTATATTTTCTTTGTGTGTGATTGCTGTCAATAATAAGTGCTTCTCTACATATGTTGTCATTCATTGCAGTCCGAATGGATTCAAACTATTATATAGTCTGTTAAATTCCTGGTCCTCCGGTAAAATTGACAATTCAAATTTCCACCTGCGGGCGCTAACAGCAGAGATTAAAAAAAGATCTGGATTTGACACAAGATATGAAAAGCACTTGAGGGCATGGAAATACAGTACGAACGACACATTTGCAAACCACCTCAAACAGGAATACTACAGGCTAAGCACCACAGAAAAAGATGTGACTACAGAAATGTTCCAAGAAAACTTATACATACACAAAGTATTAACATACAACAGTTCCTCATGGACCAGATTGCAAGAAACTAGACACTATATAAAGTAACTGAAAAATTCATATATACTGGCACACAAAACTGAAAGACGAAAGCAACTTTCACATGATGCTTCATTGCCAAGTAACACAGCTCAGTTGAACTTGGAATATACATAGAAATAATTGCTACGCTAAGGTGACAAAAGTTATGGGACGTCTCCTAACATTGTGTCAGAGCTCCTTTTGCCCAGTGTAGTGCAGCAACTCAATGTGGCAGGGACAACAAGCCGCTGAAAGTTCCCCGTAGAAATACGGAGCCAAGCTGTCTTTATAGCCATCCATAACTGCAAAAGTGTTGCCAATGGAGAATTTTGTGCACAAACTGACCTCTCAATTATGTCCCATAAATGTTTGACGGGATTCATGTCAGGCAATCTGGATGGTCAAATCATTTGTTCAAAATGTCCAGAATGTTCTTCAAATCAATAAGGAACAACTGTGGCCCAGTGACATGGCGCACTGTCATCCATAAAAATTCCACCTTTGTTTGGGAACTTGAAGTCCATGAATGGCTGCAAATCGGCTCCAAGTCTCCAAACATAACCATTTTGAGTCAATGGTTGGTTCAGATGGACCAGAGGACCCAGTCCATTCCATGTGAACACAGCTCACATCATTATGGAGCCACCACCAGCTTGCTCAGTGCCTTGTTGGCAACCTGTGTCCATGGCTTCATGATGTCTGTGTCACACTCAAACCCCACCATCAACTCTTACGAACCGAAATCAGGACCCTTCTGACCAGGGACGGTTTTCCTGTCATGTAGGTTCCAACTGATATGGTCACAAGCCCAGGCGAGGTGCTGCAAGTGATGTGCTGTTAGAAAAGGCACACGCATCACTTGTCTGCTGCTATTGACCATTAACACCAAATTTCATTGCACTGCCCTAAGGGATATACTTGTTGTAGAGCCTACATTGATCTCTGCGGTTATTTCATGCAGTGTTGCTTGTCTCTTAGCACTGACAACACTACACAGACACCACTGCTCTCAGATGTTATGTGAACATATTCAGTCACTGCGATGTCCGTGGTGAGAGGTAATGCCTGAAATTTGGTATTCTTGGCACTATCTTCACACCGCACACTGCGTATTTAAGACTATTGAAATCCCTAACGTTTTTCGAAATGGACTGTCCCATGTGTCTAGCTCCAACTATCATTCTGTGCTCAAAGCCTCTTAATACCCATCATGCAGCCATAATCACATCAGAAATATTTCCACATGAATCACCTGAGTACAAATGATAGCTCGGCCAATACACTGTCCTTTTATATATTGAGTACGTGTTACTACCACTATCTATATATGTGCATACCGCTGTCCCATTTCTTTTGTCACCTCAGCGTAGTACAGAAGGGAACAAAGAAACATGTGATGAGATGAGCAGAAATGACACTTTTATTCAAAGATAATAATTACAGTGAATTACCTGAAGGCACAATGGTCCTCTGGACATTGCAAATGGTTCTTAATAGCATGTGTGATCATCATGAACAGCAGAGAGACATGGCAGAGACAGGCATCCTGTCATAATACAGGCAGCCGAGTGGGGAGGGGGGGGGGGGGGGGGGTTGATGGCCACAAGAGCATGGTTTGACAGTTGTGGGCCATGCTAGACAGCATGAACTTTGCACAACATGGCCAGTAGGTGGCAGCACCTTTGATGCGTAATGATTTGTGGAGCTCAAGGTATGAGAAATCCCAACTGCAAGTCAGCTAGTCTGACACACTGAACACACAGTGGGGAAATGCCAACCATTTTAATTAACTGCAGAGGGTAGCCACCATGGCTAGAAAAAAAAACAATGAAGTAATGGAAATCCGAAATAAAAACTGAACCATTCCAGTGAAATTTTAAATAAACATTTTTCTCCCTCAAATACAACTTCTACCACATCGTAAGTGCAAGCTCTGAAACGTGCTCCTATGCTGCCTACAAGACTGATAAGGAATTCTTGTTGTAGGACATTCCATTTCTCCACCAGCATGGTTGACAACTGCTGGAGGTCACTGGGGCGTTGGTGCATATGTCTCTCTACCACATCCCACATGTGCTCAATGGGATTTAAGTCAGGGGAACGGGCAGGACAGTCCATTCACCAAATACCCTCTCATTCCCAGAGCTCCTCCACTTGCAGTGTTTAATGTAGTCATGCATTGTCATAAATACCGTGCGTGTACTGTGCTGAAAGATATGGAGGTCAGTACACCCTGCAACATTGGGTCTCCCCACACAATAAACATGGACTGCTAAAACAATAATATTTAACTATGCTCTAAGGTACATTATGTGTTACCACCTCTCAGCACATGAGGGTATGTCCAAAATCGCTACTCAGCCTGAATCTAATCTCATCGGGGAACATCACACAATCCACTCTTTGTTAGTCCACTCCCTATGCCCTTGGCACCATTGCAAACAGTGCTGCCAATGTGCAGGTATCAACGAAAAACATTGTACTGGTCATTGGGCAAAGACACCATCCCCATTCATTTGCTGTGCCACTATGGAACATGAGATTGCATGCCTTGCAGTCCTGTGTCTGCAACTGCACCTGTGCTTTGATATGGGTCCCTTTTAGCATGTTGCGCAATGTAGCGGTCATCTGCTGTAGCTGACAGTGGTCAACCACCTCCTCTTCATCAGGCAGCAATGCTTGTGGTTCAAAATGCTCCACACACATGTGATGCAGCGCTGTGAGCAGTCCCAAACTCCTGGCCTACACTTTGTCCCCCTTCCAGTTTCCCATGATGCTTCTCCAGGTTCACAATTATTTTTCTCAAAGTGAAGCCATCCTAGAGCTGTCTCCAGGCCATGCCGTAATGAAGAAAACCACCACAGTGCACCATAACTGCTCACTGAACCACAAACACTGTCTTTTCCTATTTCTTCAACTGCCACGCATTGCAGGGCCAGCTGCATTTGGCATACAATCACGCTGACCTCACACTGTGTGATATCCAACTTACTATGCAAGACAGTGAGAATGGCAACACGCTCCCACACTTTCATTCATTTGCACCAAGTAGTAAAAATGTCATATTACTTTATCTAGCTCATACTTATCTTATTGTTGGGTGTATAATAATTATGTATTATTTATGGTCGTTCAAAGCACAAAAATACATAAAGACTTATTATAGGCTAAACGACATTTTAGAGAGTTCAACACATTAAGCCACGATATTCAGAAGCGACAGCAGTCAAACAAGGAAAGCCAGCACATGTGTTGACATTGGCCATGCTTCTGCCCAACATGAGAAGGCTGATGAACAGCAAAGTTTGCACAGCAGCAGTCAGCACTTCGACGGATTAATGACCAAGCACACATGCAACGTTTCCACGGAGAACAACGACCAGCACAGTTCGCACATCAGCAGTCAATGCTCCAGGAACTGTCAGCATACTGGACTCATGTGCATGATGTATCTGCGATGCGGATGCGGAGGATGACAGGGAACACGCCAGCATAGAGGTAAAACAATGGAAAGCCGGCACATGTGTTGACATTGGTCATGTTTCTGCCCAACATGAGAAGTGTAGATCAATGACTGAAGAGTCAGTCGCTGCCCTAGAATGTTTCAATAACTGTTAGTGGAAGTACCAATGTTTCTCTCACACCTCACCCACTGAGCCAAACACAGAACCCATTCCACGGGTCACAAAGTGTCGCTTTCCTTCCCGCCATCCCTGATAAGATAATGACCTTTGCTGCCCTCTGTCATTGATTCTCAGTATCTAGTGTCACTAAACCCCAACCCACTACATTTGGTGTCACATAACCTTGGCTCTATTTTGAGGTGTACATGGTAGGGAATTTGTGGTACAAGAAATTTATGATGTCATCACCAGTGACGGGCCATGAACAACCCACAGACAGCAGATTACAACCTGCAGCCAACGGGCAGTATCTCAGCACATTGGTAAGTGCAAATTGGTTCCAGATGTATTTCCTTTTCAAGTAATGCTTTCACAGTGTAAAAAACAAATGATGCAAAACTCTCATTCTTTCAAAGAAATTTGACACTATAGAATTCCTTTTCTGAGCCTATTTTCTTGTAGTCAAAGGAAGTATATTTTTGGGAATAAACATTTGTTAAACAGGGAAGCAACACAATGACAGACAGTAAGACACAAAGAGTTTCTACCCACAAGGCTATTCAGAGCCTACTTAATGACCAACTGAGGTCTGACAATAGCGAATTGTGGAATCAATTATCCGAGTATAGGTTGACATCTAGATCAACCCCTCCCATACTGGATTTATCAGCAGCCACCCTTATTACTCCCTTCTCTGGCAGGCCAAGTGAGGATATAGAAGAATTTTTTGCTGATATGTCAGCAGCCACTAAACTTGGGTCTTGGTCAGATGAACAGATGTTGTACATGACAAAATTACAGTTAATCGGGCAAGCTAAGACGCACATACTATATCATGAGGAGTTATGAAACACATTAACATTTGATGGATTGTAACAGGGTTTGTTCAAAAGATTTAAAAAGCAGAACAGTTGCTGTTTTTATAGGGAGCAGTTGAACACCATGTTCCAAAGACACAACAAAACAATAGAAAGCTTTGTGGATAGAATACAAAAAGTTAATAGTAACACTTACCAGCTGTCAGCCAGCAATGAAGCCAATACTAGAAGCGGAGAATAGGGCGTTAGATACCTTTTTGTGTGGACTGCCACTCCAAACATTATGCTGTGTTAGTGCAGAATGTCCAAAGAATGCAGTGAACATTGCTACAGCTTTAGAGGAAATAGACAGCGTGACAAGGTGCAAGGAAAGAAATAACGTATTGTCCACAGGGGTCCGCTGTTTCAGATGTGATTGGCAGGGACACATCATGAAAAACTGTCACCAATCATAGTGTACAAATTGTCAAAGTGTGAGCCATACATTTGGTGCGCGTAGCAGTGCTGGGAAATTTGCAAACAGGGGTCCGTTAAACAGGAAAGGGAACCCTGAAACCACAGCCAGGCATTCCCATTAAAATTCCATGCAAAGGCAGAGTGCTGGTTACCAGGCACTATTAATGGTAAAAAACGTAGACTATTAGTCGACACTGGGACTCATGAGTCAGTCGTAAGTAAACAGTGTACTGACGTCAGCAGATACGACTGTCCAAGATATAAGTTAAGTGGTATAGGCGGAAATGACTTATGTTCAGTACGCTGTAAGTCACTAACCTTCACATTGAGAGTGTAAGATTCCAGGAGGTTGTGGAAGTCGTACCAAGGGTAAGCAATGAATATGTTGCTATCCTACGGTTAGATTTCCTGAAAAAACATCACGCTAAAATTAACCTCGAGCATCAAACAGTGGAGCTTAGCAGGACATTGTTTCTATTACATGACACAGCTGCCAAGGATGCTCTGCCGCAAGAGCCCTCTCCCCAGAAAGAAGAATCATCTAAACTGCGAGCAGTGTCCTTGAAGGTAGATTCGCAGGATAAAATCCTTCACTACAGAAAAGCTTCTTTGGGTGGACATTAATGCTGCTTTACCTGCAAACACACTATGCATAGTGGAACTGTTAGAGGAAAATGATGAATTGGACACAGCACATTGTTCTGTGCGCGGGAGTATACTTTGTGCCACAACAATTGATGGAGTACAGAAGATACTAGTGCATATAGATAATTTTGGAACAGAGAAACAAGGAGTTACAAAAGGGAATGTTAATAGCTAACATAAGTGCCGTATAGGAAGATGATTTCGATTGGTCAGATGTAGACAATAGGGACAAACCAGCCTCCTACCAAACTGCATTGTGCCAGAAGATATCACACTTAAAAGGAAATGAATGGGATATGATAGAAGCAGTGTTGGACAAGTTTCAAGATCTGTTTAGTTCACAGGGACTGCTACCAGCAACTAACATCACACAACACAGGCTTCCAACAAGAGATAACACTCCAGTTTATAGGAAACCATACAGAGTTCTTCACCAGTTACAACTGTTACTTGATGAATTCACAGATAAGCAATTAAAGGATGGTATAATAGAGTATTTGGATTCACCATACAGAGCAAATGTCATAATTGTGCCAAACCAATCTGCTGACAGTGCAAAACATTAGACTCTATTGTGATTAAATGCATTTAAATAGCAAAACAATGTCAGACGTGTATCCATTACCGAATATCATTGATATCATTGACCATCTCATCAACAGTAAATATTTCTCCACAATTGAGTTGAGTGGTGGGTATCATCAAATAGAAGTTGCACCAGACGACAGGCATAAAACTGCTTTCTTCACCCCTTCAGATCATTGGCATTTCTTAAGGATGCCTTTCAGATTAAAGAACGCCCCCACAACATTCCACAGATTACTAGATGGTGTGTTACATGGATTAAAACTTCAACAATGCATAATATACCTCGATGATGTAATCATATTTTCAAAAGACATCAAAGAGCATGCAATTCACTTATGAAAAGTTCTCAGACATCTCAGGCATGCTAAATTAACATTAAATTTGGAAAAGTGGCACTTCACATTAAAGGAAGTAACATATTTAGGCCATGCTATCAGCTAACACGGAATCAAAACCAAACCACGGCTAATAACTGCAGTTAAAGATTTTGCAACACCGCAATCTACCAAGGAAGTACAGCAATTTCTAGGCTTCTCAAATTTGTAAAAGACTATGTAGAAATAGCAAGACCTCTCACACAATTATTGAAAAAAGGTACTACATTTCACTGGACAACAGATTGCTACACAGCATTTGAAACACTGAAATACAAATTAACACACAGTCCTGTATTCATCTACCATGATTTCAGCAAAGAATTCATCCTGTCCTGCAATGCATCTGGATATGCTATCAGAGCAGTTTTGGGTCAAAATATTAAGAGTGCAGAACATCCAATAGTCTACGCATCTGCACAATTAAATACGACAGAAATGAATTACTCAACAGCATAAAAGGAGTTACTGTGTGTCATCTATGGTACAAAATATTTCAGGTGCTATCTCTATGGGCATAAATTCAAGCTGCTCTCAAGTGATTACTTGGGCTGAGAGACCCATCAAGTCATTTGACACGTTGGTCCCTATGCCTCTCCGAAATGGGCTTTGAAGTTATTCATAAACCGGGGAAGAAACATTCCAATGCAGACTGTCTTAGTAGAAAGTTAGCAGTATTAGAAGCAGCAGGTCGTGATGCAGAAGAATGGCAAAAGGCACAGGCTTCAGATGCATATTGCAAAAGATATGTGACACAATGGCAGTTTTGCATACAGGATGGAGTCTTGTATCGAACAATTAGACTTGGACTGGGAATCATGGTTCCCAAACACCTCTGACAGGAAGTCATGCAAGAGGCTCATGGACACATTCCTTCAGGTCACAGTGGTCAAAGAACTACTGAAAGACACATTGCTGAATGTTCCTGGTGGGAGACAAGAAACCACAATGTAGCACAATATGTGCACAATTGCATACTGTGCACCCAGTGAGCAGACTATTGCCGTCAACGTATAGAAGGAATGGATGTATTGGTCCCTTTAATAAAACACCAGTTGGGAATAGGTACTTACTAACAATTATAGATCGTTTCTCAAGATATCTAAGTCTCTCTGATCAACAAGGAAACACCATCGCACAGGCTATGGTCAATAATTGAATTTTAAAATTTGGAGTACCAGAAGCACTTACAACCGACCAAGATAGTAGCTTCACGTCCGACCTCATGAAACAACTTTGCCGTCCCGCTGAAAGTACATAAATTACACACCACCCCATTACAAACACAGGCAAATAGATGGACAGAAAGGGTCCACCACATTATTGGGAAAATGCTTTGTTAATTTATCAATGACCAACACAACAATTGGGATATCATCATTCCACACTGTGTAAGCACATACAGTGCCAAAACACACGAAAGAATGGGCATGCCCCTTTATGAAGTTATTATGGAAGGAAGATGCTGTCACCATTCAATGTTATTAAGCCCAAAGAAGGAAAGAATGGAGAAGCAGTTAGGGAATTTGCTCGAAGGACATGTGGAAAAGATACAGAAAGCAAATACCAGAGCATCAGAACAGCAAGAGAAATTAGGCAATGTGCATCCAGAATTCAAAATTGGACAATGGATTTTCCTATCCACTTTCTATGTTGCTAAGGGTAAGACAAAAAAATCTGTGACAAATTACCAGAGTCCTTACCAAGCTGTTGACATCACATCACTAGTTAACATCAAGTTACAGTTACCCACAAAACATTGTTCATGCAAGCTGGTTTTAACCTTTTAAGGGAGTAATGCCACCAACAGTAGCAAATACTGTTCTGAAGCGTGCTGGAAACAGAAGACCGCTGATCAACCAACACAGAACACACACACAGCCTCGTATAACCTTCAGCTGCGCGCAGTCAATTACATATCCACAATGCAAAATGTACCTTTCTAAATGTCAATAAGCTTTGTATACTACAGATTCTAGAGATAATGCACTAACAGGGAATCAGGCACAAAAAAGGGAATTAGCAAAATACATGAAGGGGAATTCTGGGTTTTAAATAATAGGAAGCACCGACATATGTTTAGACACTGAGTGCTCAAATAAGTATAAGTCATTCAGTAGAATGTATTAATAAGAGAATGTAGGTAATACAAAGTGCACAAGAATTCTTCTTTTGCCATAAAACCACAATTATGTAAGATGTTCTTGGCCATACTACTTTCCATATTACAGTTATAGTGGACTGATAGCTAATGGCACAGTATGTTCTCTCTTAGGCATGAAATTTCTGCTACATTACGCATTATGTTATGCAGAGCAGTGTGTATACAGGGTGTTACAAAAAGGTACGGCCAAACTTTCAGGAAACATTCCTCACACACAAATAAAGAAAAGATGTTATGTGGACATGTGTCCGGAAATGCTTAATTTCCATGTTAGAGCTCATTTTAGTTTCGGCGTCCACCTACACTCAATGGAGCACGTTATCATGATTTCATACGGGATACTCTCTACCTGTGCTGCTAGAACATGTGCCTTTACAATTACGACACAACATGTGGTTCATGCATGATGGAGCTCCTGCACATTTCAGTCGAAGTGTTCGTACGCTTCTCAACAACAGATTCGGTGACCGATGGATTGGTAGAGGCGGACCAATTCCATGGCCTCCACGCTCTCCTGACCTCAACCCTCTTGACTTTCATTTATGGCGGCATTTGAAAGCTCTTGTCTATGCAACCCCGGTACCAAATGTAGAGACTCTTCGTGCTCGTATTGTGGACGGTTGTGATACAATACACCATTCTCCAGGGCTGCGTCAGTGCATCAGGGATTCCATGCGATGGAGGGTGGATGCATGTATCCTCGCTAACAGAGGACATTTTGAACATTTCCTGTAACGAAGTGTTTGAAGTCACGCTGGCACGTTCTGTTGCTGTGTGTTTCCATTCCATGATTAATGTGATTTGAAGATAAGTAATAAAATGAGCTCCAACATAGAAAGTAAGCATTTCTGGACACATGTCCACATAACATATTTTCTTTCTTTGTGTGTGAGGAATGTTTCCTGAAGGTTTGGCCGTACCTTTTTGTAACACCCTGTATAAAAAAAAAAAAAAATTCTTCTTTTCCCATTCTTCACTCTCTCCCCCCCTCCCTTTTTCTATTCATCTTTTGCTCCTCACCCATTTTTCTCCGTCTCACTACCAACTCACTCTCCATTCGTCTACTTTGCACTCATTGTTCACACAGTTTGCCCCCATCCCCAACATACTATTTAGATCTTCAACTCCATCATTAATCCTTCATTCGTCCTACACATCAAATAAATATATATTAAATTAATGGAACAACATAACATACATATGATGAATCACAGAGGAAGAAATCATTTTTATATTAAAGGAAAAACAAGTGGTTAAGTTGGTAACATTACACAAAACACAAGAAAATATTTAGCCAGAAAGATGTAGTGATACTACAGTGACTCGCGTTTCACATAAAGAAATGCATAACTCTGTAAGACACTGGATTAAGTTGGAATCAACAAAGCCAAATGAAGGAATACCTCAAAAGTGTGCAACCAGATGGCATTTCTTAACATGTGTGAAATTCTTGCATAAAATACCATAGATAAAATCAGCATCTTTTGTAATAAACTGTTTCCAATCTAGAAAGCAAGCCAAATTGTAAAGATCTTTCATTACAGCCCACTAACAATTATTTGTTTCTATAACACAAAATGCATTTGGTGACAAAACACAAATTTTCTTGCAATTGCACAGCTGGATTTAAAATACTTTCAATAACACTCATTTTGCAAAAGTGCTGTAATGATGATATTTAAAGCCCTTTATGTGTTTTAATGTTCCATATCTGGTGATATTTGACATTACTTATATTTTTCCCACAAGATATTTGCACGGCAGTTTTTTCCGCTACTTTTCAGTACATTAACTTATTTTGTTGCTTGTTCAAAATCTGTCACTATGACTATAACAACCACACATCCTATTTCAACACCAATATTCTTAGTCCTGATCATTAAAGACAGGTTCTGAAGTTTTTATTCCCTGCATGATTCACGTATTATTTTTTCAAAAACATAGTTGAACAATAGTGTCGAGTTCATCTCTCTGTTGAATGCCTATTGTGATTTCAAAGAGTTTAGAGAAACATGCTTGAAATTTTACTTTGGGCTGTTTGTTCACCAGGATAATTCTTATAATCCCTAGCAGTTTTTCATAAATTCCCATTTCTGCCACTATGTTAAGCCGCATGTAACAGTCAACAAAATCATATGCATTTTTAAGATCTACGATAATAGATACCTGGCTTTCTCTCAGCATGTAGTATTTTATTAAGACAAAGTAGGAGTGATGCCTCAGCAATGTAAAATTCCATGTGGTATAAGCTTTGTTGTTGTTGGTTTTTTTTTCCCCAGATTCTAAGGTACATTTTTTCAGAATCTACCTTAGCTAGGGAGCTATTTCTTTAGTTTATGCTCACATCTTTTGTATCAATGTTGAAACAAAGATATTGCACAATCTTGTTTGAAGAGTCCAACTACATTACAAAAAATTCTTTTTATTGCCTGCAAATTACTTATTGTGCAAGTAATGGACGTAATACTGTTTCAGTACAGTCACATTAGCTGTTTAAGCACTCACAGAAAATCCAATGACCCTACCTTTAGTAAAAGTTGATAAAAGACACATTAAATATGGAAAAAGGAAACTTACAAAAAACTGAGATTTGAGCAGTGATAAGTACTTTGTAAAGAAAGGTATGAAAGCAAAGGTCATTAATGCCAATTTAAAGAATAAACTGGAGGACTCCACTCTTTCATATTCAACTGTTTCCAAGTGGACAAATGAATTTAAATTTAGTCAGGAGAGCTTAGATTATGATCCGCACAGTGATCGGTCAAGATGTGTCACTATCGCAGAAATCAATGCAAAAGTGCACAAAATGGTCATGGAGAATCGCCGATTGAAAGAGCATGAAATTGTTCATGCTTGCCATCTGAAAGGGCATATCACATTTCAACTAAAGAATTAAAAATGAAAAAATTAACTGCAAGATAGGTGCCATGACTCTTGACGCTTGATCAAAAACACATTAGAATGAACATTTCGGAACACTGTTTGGCCCGTTTTAGGAGAAATGAACACGATTTTTTGCACTGGTTTGTAACCACAGATGAAGCTTGAGTGCACCACTATACCTCAGAGACAAAACAACAGTCAAGGGCAGTGGAAACATGCTGATTCTCCACCATCAAAGAAAGCAAAGACAATTCCTTCAGAGGGAAACGTCACGGCATCAGTGTTCTGGGATGTGAATGGGGTTCTGTTTGTAGATTATCTCCTCACTGGGCAAACAATTATGGAGAATACTATTCTAACCTCCTGAACAAATTGCAACAAAATATACGTGAAAAAAGGCCACGTTTAGCAAGGAAGAAAGTCATCTTCCATCAAAACAATGCGCACCCGCACACATGCCGTAGTCATGGCAAAATTACACGAACTAAGGTATGAACTGTTGCCACACCAACATTATTCACCTGATATGGCTCCGTCAGAATTCCATCCCTACCCAAAACTTAAAATTTTTCTTGGTGAATGAAGATTCACTTCAAACAAAGAATTGATAGCAAGAGTTGACAACTATTTTGCAGGCCTGGAAGAAACTCTTTTACGAGATGAAATAAAGGTACTGGAACATCATTAGACCAAGTGCATTAATCTACACGAAGACTACATTGAAAAATAAAAAAAGTTTCAGTGATGTACATACTTTTTTTCTATTCTGTTCAGAGAACTTTTCAAACCAACCTCGTTGATATAGAAGACTTCCTATTGTCACTTGATAACTTACATTCATATCACCTGATTCAACTGCTTCAAAGTCCAAAGCAAGTTCAAGTGGTGTTGACACCGGCTTGGCTTTGTTCATTCCAAATTTCTCCAGAACTTTTTTTGCGTAGGATTTCTGGGAAATACAAACTTTTCCTTTTACACAATCCTATGTAATTTCCATGCCTAGGCGTTGGCTTATCTGTCCTAAACATTTTATCTCAAAAAATCTCTTCAAAGGACTTTTGAATTGATCCAAAACACTTCTGTCATTTGAGAATAATAGTATATCATCAACATATAAAGCTATGATGACTGGAAGCTTTCTCATCACTTCATCAATTTTTTTATTCCAATTCCTACCAGCCTGTTTGGAATCCATAAACAGCTTTCTTCAGCCTCTATACTTTTCCAGGAGTTGAAAATTTTCTGGTGGAATGACATAAATTTCTTCATTTATTATTATATCTCCATAGAGATAAGTAGTAGTGATGTCAACATGGTCAATCTCCAGGTTCTCTAGAGCTGCCATAGACAAGAGGTATCTAATGGATGCATGCTTGACCACTGGTGCAAGTGGCATCCTGATAATCAACACCTTGAACTTGGGTGCATCCTTTTACCACTAGGCATGCCTTAAATGTTTCTGGTGTACTGCTAGTCCCAGGCTTTATTTTTAGTACCACTTGGTCTTAAGTGGTTTATGTCCCCTGGGTAGCTCTTCCTCTTCAAATGTGTTATTATGAACTAGAGACGATAATTCTTTCTTCATTGCTTTTTTCCATTCTTCATTATTTGCCCCCTTCCAAAGCTTCCTAGACATCAATGTCTTCACTTGGAAGTCCTTCTTTCAAATAGTAAGTAAAATGATCAGGCCATGTCTTTGGTTTGGTTCTCTGTTTGACCTTCAAGGTGTAACCTCTTGAACTATGGATCGATTCTCATGACACTCATCTTGAGTTTCAGTTTCTATTGAATCACTGTCAAAGCAATAAAAGGGTTCATTATCACTGTCTTGTGATTTAACTACTACTTCAGTTTGTGAAGTACTGACGTCCTGAAGAAATGTTTCTTGTTCCAATCCTAAGGCACTTGTGATCTCAGTTTCCTCTATCTTTGAACTTGAAAAATTCTCATCCTCCATAAATTTTACATTCCTGCTGACAATTATCTGGCCAGTCTCCCAACTGACGAAACGATACCCTTCGGTTGCTTGATAGTAGCCTACAAATGTTAACTTCTGTGATTTTTCACCCCCCTTCTTGTGATGTGATTTTGGTTGGTTGGTTTGGGGAAGGAGACCAGACAGCGTGGTCATCGGTCTCATCGGATTAGGGAAGGATGGGGAAGGAAGCCAGCCGTGCCCTTTCAGAGGAACCATCCCGGCATTTGCCTGGATTGATTTAGGGAAATCACGGAAAACCTAAATCAGGATGGCCGGACGCGGGATTGAACCGTCGTCCTTCCGAATGGTATGAGCCTTTTCAACCAATGTTCTATTAGCTCTCTCAGCAACACCATTTTGCTGTGGACTGTAAGGCACTGTAAGGTGGTGGATACCTTCAGAAGTCAGAAATCTTTTTTATTCATCATTGACATACTCCTTTCCATAGTCAGACTGCAACCTCTTGATATTTCTGCCTGTCTGCTTTCCCACCATGACTGAAGTTTTTACATATCAGTGTCACCCTGCATTTTTTCTTCAAGAAATAAATATCTTGAAAAATCATCAACGAATGTGAGAATTTTTCCCATGAAAAGGGTAATCTGGGAACAAGGCTTTTTGTCTCTATTATTCCAAGAATTGTCCTATCTCGTCGGATCTGAAGGTTGGTTTTCAACAACATCCCACAGTTCGTCATGGGTCAAATACAACTTCAAGACAAATAAACGCATCAAATAATTTTCACATCCAATCAACTTTTCAACCACTGGAACTCCAGTTCGGGCTGTATGACTCATTTTTAGTTTTGGGTGGGGCAAAAAAAATATTGGCAATCTGCACAAGTAAATGATCAATCGGCAAAAATTAAAAGATCGGCACACCAGTACGAGCGTAACAACACTTACATACCCCAGAATCCATAATCACCACCGAATATTTACAATTAAAAAAAAAGGTTGATATCAATTTACATATCTCAACAGTAATATCAAATGTCAATGTTAAAAAACCATACAAACAGAAAGTACAGAACAATAAAATGTGTGAACATAGTAGAATACCTAAGCTATTTGATTACATTTGGGACTAGATAGTACTATCTGTGAGATGTTTACTTGTACCACTAAAATGAAACCAGACATTTATATTAAAAAATGAAATAACAAATACATTCCAAACAAAGAAAAATCAGACAATATGTGCAATTACAGAGTTTGGTTTTATGGTCAAATATGAGGAATGAATGACTCTAAATGGATGAAACACATTTGATTCAAAAATAAAAACAACTAAGCCCTCGTACATGAATGTATGAAAAATAGAGGAAATGGGCATACAACTGGAAGATGTACCAAAACCATGACATCTATAGAACAGCTTCAGCTATTTTCAGGTCTTTCTGAGATGAAAAATGGAGAGCTTCTGTGAGATGGTTGGATGAATGCCATGCTGACAAAGTGAAATGATGAACAATATTTCACAAAAAAGAGAAGGAGGATGGGGGGAGGGGGGGGTGGAGGAGAGAGAGAGAGAGAGAGAGAGAGAGAGAGAGAGAGAGAGAGAGAGAGAGAGAGAGAAGTGAAACGATGAACAATATTTCACAAAAAAGAGAAGGAGGATGTGGGGGGGGGGGGGGGGGGGGGGAGAGAGAGAGAGAGAAATTAGAGAATAATTAACTGACAAACCTGGTATAATCTTGCCATCTCGACCAACACGGACAAATGTGTCAGGATACTCTGTACTCACTGGAAATGGACACTGGAAAATAAAGATAGCTTGAGATAATATCGAAAATAATTTCAACTGAATCACTTCATTGTTAACTTATTTCCTCTATAATTTATGCTACAAGACCTAAATAAGCTTATTCTATATTTTTTACAAGCAGGAAGGCATACTAACTCAGGCATCTTTGATGGTCTATGTCATGTTTCCTTATCAAGTTCTCACCTACACTTAAAATTTTGTAAACTATGTTTCATTCTACTGTACCTGCTATTTACAACAGACTTGTACTGTGGGCTGTCACCTCTCCAGGAGATCGCACATCTATAGCTCACATCAACAACTCACCAAGCTGTTTATGTCCTAGCCTCGGACAGCTCGGGCCATTTACATCATAACCCCACACAGCCTCCGCAGTGTTGCGCAAAACCAGCATCGCCAATAGGCTATTGTGCTGTAAATAGTGCTGTAGTCATGGGCAACACTTTTCTATGCATGGTCACATGCCCACTCATTGTCATGCTAGTATCCTTCACTGGAGGGTATTTATAGGCTGCCACCCAATGACACTGTGGCTAGCGGATACTCCAGGCTCCATGCCAGCTGCATCTGCAGCCCACCAATCGAAGTAGGCTTTGCCCTTGCCGTGACCAGCTGTTATTGACACTTTGCTGAATTCCTTTCTGTCACTCCCAGGTACCACACTTCAATCAACTATCTCACATCATCCCACCGGCTGCAGCCATTATCAAGCCATGCCTCCAACATCCGTCGAAGTAAAACATCTTGGGGTCACTGTCATCCCAACGGCAGCTACTGTTGATTGAGCCACACACTCATCAGCTGCTGACATCCCAGAAGTAGGGTCATCTTTGAGGGCACATCCTCGCCTTACTGGATCCTATTGGTAATCGTTCTCGGCACCTTTTTGCTCCACTGTGTACTATGGCTTTATGAACTTCGTCACTGTAGGCACCTTCCAGACATCAGCAATTGATTCATTCCCAAAAACTGTCTTTTAGTTTAGTTTCTTAATTCAGCAATAAACAGTTGTTACTGTGATGTGTGCATTTCAATAGTCATCTGCTGCAGCTCTTGGCCACAGACGCTAAATATTCATTCGTCTCCTCTAACACGTTATTGTTAATAGAAAATTCAAGGACTGCAATTCAGAACGAATGTACCAAGTTGTAACTAAGTTTAGGAACAGTCAATTCACAGGGAACTAAATACTTTTCAAGCAAGTAGAACTCCCACTTTCTGGTAGCAAAGTACTTCTGTAGACTTTATTACATCATCATCATCATCATCATCATCATCATCATCATAGGTAACTACTTTATAAAGTTTTTATTAAAAATGCAATTCAGACTGCAATTTGCAGATAGTCAGCGTGCTTTCTCTATATAAGAGTTCACTCACTGTCAAAGCCATTCCAAATACAGGGTATTGTTTACTCTGTCAAATGTTGAATACTTGCCATCAGATTAAACTAATGCTCAGAGACTACTGGAACAAATGAATGCCAGCAAGGATGAATAATTACAGAGAAGCTACACTTGTAAAAGAAAATACCATCTGACTGGGCATGAGTGAACTTTTTGTTAGCTTCAATTGCCTTCACTTTTTGGGCAAGTTATCTTCTTCCTAACACCTTCTCAGGCTAAGTGATGCAGTGCTTAAGTCAGTTAAGTTGTACTCAGGAAGAATGGGGTTTACATCTTCATTCAGTCATCCAAATGTAAGTTTCTTATGATTTCCACAAATCGTTCCAAGTAACCACTAAGACACTTCCCGATCAAAGTGTTAAGCCAGTCCTCCCCTATCCTTGTCCATTTGTAAATTTGTGCTTCATCTCTAATGATACTGATATCCACAGGACATGAAATACAAATCTTCCTTCTCTTTAACAACACCGTGTTATTCTTATCACCCAATTGATACCCATTATGTTGATGGTATTTGGCACTCTCTTGTTCCCATCCATTTCTCCCTCACTCCCTCATTTTTTCTTTCATTTATCAACTTTTCGATTTTTCTTTGTTAAGATGATTTTTCTTCACTAAAAAACTTACTTTTCTTCTGCCCACTTATCTCTTATATGTGACTATACTTCTCCCTCTAGTCTTAATTAATTTCTCAGCTGTTGACTCTATCTCTACCAATTCTAATTTCTTAGGCTTTCAAATTCAGATCTGTCCATAGTGAGCATTTATGTTGATTTTCCTATTCTTCAATCACCCCTGACCTAGAGTTTTGAGACAGTTACTTTATTAATGTGTGTTTCTACTGTAATAGCCACCTAGATGGAAACAACAATTTTGAAAATTTTGGGATTCTTACCAATTTTATATTTGATGTTTCATGAAATTTCTGTCCACTCATTTATAATTTCACTGTTTCAAATGGCTTATATCTATTCAATGGTTTTCAATGACACTAGCCACTTTTGGCCATCAAAATGAATCAGAGGTAACAGGTGAAAATTTGTACCGGACCGGACCAGGACTCTCCCACTTAATGCAAGCAGTTGCCTTAAGCGCCATGGAATTTTACACAGGGTGTTTCATTTATTGTGTGGAAATTAGTGTTTACTTCTGGTGCTAATAAGTTGTTTTTGCTTGTTTGAAATCACGTAATATGAATGACATTAGGACCTGAACTGTTAATCAAATGTACACCTATTCAGATATCATCTGAGTTGGTCTGCTAAAGTTCAGTCTGAACCCTTGATTAATATATTTGTATCATCAGCAACACTAGTTAATTGAGTGGATGATCATTTATGTAGGTTACAAACAAGAGGGTGCCCAGTAATGATTCTTGAGGAACGCCACATTAAGAGTAAGTACTCCCATTCTGAAGTTCGTTTCAGATACCCTGTGGTTTCTATAATGAAGATAAGACTCCATCCAAGCAAGAGGTTTGCCACTAATGCCAAACATTTTAGTTTGCATAGCAGAATTTTGTTATCCACAGAATCAACAGCTTAGGCAATATCACAAAATATGCCAGTAGGATCATTTTTCTCATTTAGTTCTTCTAGCATTCATTTCTGATGTATTCATATTGCTTTATCCACAGAGTATCCCAATAGACAGAGAACCAGTTAACAAGTTCTGATCAGCTAAATGAGTCAGTATTGTATCACAAACCACTTTCTCGAGCACATCAGGAAAGACTGGAAAGATCAAGAGAGATGGTTAGCTTATGCCCAGTTTTGTGGTGGGTCACCAGAGCATGCTTTCCATCCGACCCAAATAACCACCCTGTTGCATATTAATAGTGCAGAGTCACATACCCATGAAACGCTCTTCCATTTCAGATTCCTGCAAAAGAACGCGCCTGGTGAGCACCTGCACTGAAAGATTGGATCATTAGTCTTCGCATCTTACTGATATATACATTCTACGTGGGAAAAATATGTCTAAAAACAAAGATGATGTGACTTACCAAACGAATGTGCTGCCACGTCAATAGACACACAAACAAACACAAATATACACACAAAATTCTAGCTTTCGCAACCAATGGTTGCTTCGTCAGGAAAGAGGGAAGGAGAGGGAAAGACAAAAGGATGTGGGTTTTAAAGGAGAGGGTAAGGAGTCATTCCAATCCCGGGAGCGGAAAGACTTACCTTAGGGGGGAAAAAGGACGGGTATACACTCGCACACACACACATATCCATCCACACATATACAGACACCCTAAGGTAAGTCTTTCCGCTCCCGGGATTGGAATGACTCCTTACCCTCTCCTTTAATACCCACATCCTTTCGTCTTTCCCTCTCCTTCCCTCTTTCCTGACGAAGCAACCATTGGTTGTGAAAGCTAGAATTTTGTGTGTATATTTGTGTGTCTATCGACGTGCCAGCGCTTTCGTTTGGTAAGTCACATCACCATATATATATAGTGTGTGTGTGTGTGTGTGTGTGTGTGTGTGTGTGTGTGTGTGTGTGATGTCTATTCTTTAGGACATGTCTGAAAGATTAGACACTGCATATATATGGAATATATTTGTTTGTGAAAGATTTTGAGTCAATTTAATTGCCAAGACCATTTTGAAAGTAGTAAATCTGATGGTTTGATGGTGTTTCTAGGATAACATTAAAATTTTGAACTGATTTGAAAGGATTACCTTTAAGTTACATTTGTGATAAATCAGTGCCTCAGGCCATATATCTAGACAGACTCAAGTATGATGCAGTAAAACTCGTTACCATACTTGATATAGGCAAACTGTTTCTCTTGCTCTTTTCAGTCTTTCCCGGTGTGCTTGGGAAAGCGGCCTATAATAGAATACCGATTAATTTAACTGATCAGAACTTGTTAAATGGGTCACTGTCTTTTGCAAAGGAATACTCTGCAGATAACTCAATATGAATACATTACAAATGAAGTGCTAGCAAAGCTAAACATGAAAAATGATCCTATTGGTATATTTTGCAATCTTGACAAAGCTATTGATTCTGTAGATCACTAAATTCCACTATGAAAACTACAATATTACAGCATAAATGACACCTTTCTTGTATGGATTGAGTCTTATCTTTATAAAAGAAACCACAGAGTCTCACAAATGGACTGTGTCATAGGGGTAAAACTAACTTCAGAATGGGGATACTTACTCATAATGCAGGGCTACACAAGAATTAGCATTGGGACCACTCTTGTTCATATCCTACATAAATGATTTCCTAATTAATTTAAAGAGCAATTTAAAAACTAGTGTTTTCTGATGACACAAACATACCAACCAAGGGTTCAAACTCAACTTTTGCAGCTACAACTCAGATGATAACCGAACAGGTGTACAGGTTGTCAACAGCTAACAGTTCAAGTCTTAATCTCATAAATACTCATATTATGTGATTTCAAACAAGCAACAACCTGTTAGTACCAGAAGTAGATACTAATGGCAATACACTAAATAAAATATGCTGTGTAAAATTCATTGGGGTCCAGTTTGGATATATAACAAGTTAAAATAGACAGTTAACACACAGATAAAGTAATCAAGAAGTTCAGTCCAGCATTTGTTTTGCCCTTATAAACATCTCTCACTGTGTAGACCTACAGACAAAAGTGGTAGCTTACTTGGCATATTTTTTATTCCACATTACTCTATGAAAAGGGGCAGTGCACCAAAAGAAAACAGTAGTCAGCTGAACTTACTAACACTTACCTAATGTCAGCTTCATGTTTTAACATAATCAAAATGTGGCATGTGATGCCATATGTGTACAACCAGACAGAGAACAGAATATGGCAAATATTTCTTTTGTGCCTGTAGCAGTTTCTTGACTGTATGCAAGTTGTGATGACATAGTGACCTGCATGAACTTCCAGCATGCTGGAATAGCTGTGAGTCAGCAACTTCTGTTAAATCAGTACAACGACAAAACCAGTCCAAAGTTGGAAATTTCTTTTTTTGATTCACTCAAAGACGACTTTCAGGCCGGGGCCCATTTTCAAATCATCGTAACATAGTCAAAAATAGTATTTTGGAAAACGCAAACTGTCAACTATCTGTATGCACTGTATTTGTTTGTTTGCACATTTTTGACATGGTTTTTGCATTTTCAGAAATACCATTTTTAACTACGTTACAATGATTCAAAAATAGGTACCAGCCTGAAACTAGCCGAGGGAATAAAAAACTGAATTTTGCAACTTTGGACTGGTTTTTTTTTTTTTTTTCATACTGATATTGATTGTAATAAACCTCAAGGTCTAGGTTTGGGTGAAAGGTGACAGTTTGGTTGTGAGTTCGTAAAGCAGTCTCAAAGGGTTCAGTTAATCTGTAAATAGTGCGTTTATTTAGCAGAAGTGAGCATTGAGAATACTGTGTAAATTACATAACCATACAGCTTGTCGAAGTCTTTTAAGGATAGCTATGTGGCAAATAAGTCACCATGACTAACTATATCCTCACCCACAATTACTTCTCCTTTGAAAGCATTCCCTACAAACAAATCCAGAGTATGGTTATGGGCAAGCTCAGGGCACCATCCTGTGCAAACCTATTCATGGACCATCTGGAGGAATCCTTTGTAAATACCCAGAATCCTAATCCCCGTACCTTGATCACATTCATTGGTGAAATTTTTGTGATCTGGATCGAGGGTGAGAACAACCTACCCACATTCCTCCAGAACCTCAACACCTTCTCCCCCATTCACCTCACCTGGTCCTACTCAACCCAACAAGCCACCTTCCTCAATGTTGACCTCCACCTCAATGATGGCTATATCAGTATCTCTGTCCACATCGGACCTACCAACCACCAGGAATACCTCCATTTCGACAGCTGGCACCCGTTCCATACCAAGAAGTCCCTTCCATACAGCCTAGCCACCATTGGAAAGCGCATCTGCAGTGACAAGCAGTCCCACGAGCTTTTTGAAGATTTAACACCATATTCTTCATCAGAAGATGACTGTCTACCATAAGTGAAGTCTGTTTCCTTTATAATGGCATCCGAGCTTGGCACTGGTCAGGTGACATTGCTTGGAAATGCAGAACAGGATCACTTGGAATCTAAATTTAAATGCGTTAAGAATGTATTCAGGAAAATCAAATCACATCACATTAGAATTGTATTTGTTGGTAAAAATAGGGGTAAACCCATCCAGCCAATGGAAGAAGACAAACCCACGGCATTCCTTCCAACAGCAGGGTGACCTCAAGAAAAATCAGGCACATATTACATAAATATAGTAATAGCCCAGTATTCTAACCTCCAAAGAAAACTAACGATTTGCTGCATCCACTGAAAGACAGCATGGATTTGAGAGTAACTAGTGTTGACAATGTGTCACTTGAAAGTGCCAAGAATTATTAGAGGACAGATAATCAACATCATAACTAAGTGCTGCACTGATCATAAACAGCCTTCATGGTGGGATATGTAGTGTCACAGGCTATTTTGTATGAAATAGCATTAAGAATGTGTTCAGGAAAAGCAAATGCAAATCACATCACATTAGAACTGTATTTGTTGGTAAAACCCCCTACCCCACGAGAGCTGCATCAAACCAGTCTCAGGACTGAAGACGACGACAACAACAACAACAGCATTTCACACTCAAGGTTTAACTTAGCTGATGAAATATCTTGGAAGATTTCTCAATGTGTAGGCTAGACAAAAAGACTAGACAGCCCACTGTGTGGGAACTTCTGTCCAGAGACAGAGTAATACATGGATGCTGTATATTTGGGGAACCCTACAGGTGTTAAACCATCACCACCTGGTGCAATATGAGGCTGCTTACTGCTTGCTGGTGTTGTCCCATGGACGAGCTCAGCCCATGGAATAGTGCGGCAAATGACAATACACAACCAGCTTCTTCTCTGTGCAAAGATATCAAATTTGTTGATTTTGACCTTGGGTGATGATCTGTCACAAAGAACATTGTCTGCTCTAGCAATTGTAATATTAATCTGATATTCTTCAAGATGTTAATGTGAAACATTTTTTTACAATGCTGAAGAACATATAAGTTAAACTGATGTCAGAGTATATGTTAATTTAGTTATGTTAGTTGGAGAAAATTCTCTCTTACAGCTCCGTGACTATCATGACTGGAACTGAGACTGGAACTGAGTAGCGGCCTGGTTCACTATTGCAAATGGCGATCAAATTATTTAAGGAATTCATAAGTATTAAGAACACAAGACAAGATGGTGTATGCACTTGTATGTACGTGTACAATATACATAAGTAAAAGCATCAATCAAGCTACCATGACACAGCAGGATCATGGAAACGTGTCTCCATGTAAAGCTGGAGGCAATCAATGGGAGAATTGATGTGGGAGCCAATGAACATGGATTTGAGGGTGTAATGCTAACATAAGAATTAATCAAATTTTATGGATGGCCTTTCCTTCACATTCTGCTTTTGCTGTCGACATTTCTGTTATCAATATATACACTGATTAGCGAGAACATTATGACCACTCCCATCACAAGACTGAATGCCACTTATTGATGTTGGAGGCACATGATACAGTGAGGACAGTATATAAGCAGAGCAGAGAAGTGGGGGAGTAATTCCAGCAACAATACAGGCTGCAAATGGTGAAATCCACTGTGATAATCGATATTATAAAGGGCATTGTTATGGCACAGTGTCAAGGAATGAACATCTTGGAAATGGCTAAGCTGGTCAGCAGTTCATGTACTACTCCCATTAGCATCTAAGGAAAGTGGTTGAAGGGTGGTAAAACTATGAGGAGGTGACACGATTTTGTACATACATCTTCATGTTTTTATGACGCAATAACTGCTCCATTAATTTAGGAAGTGCAGCCACATAAACTCAGCATCGTTGAAGACAACTTATGTTCACATCTCATCACACAACACTGTTAGATGTTGGAGGCTCGCCT
Organism: Schistocerca americana; assembly: GCF_021461395.2. Classification (NCBI taxonomy): domain Eukaryota; kingdom Metazoa; phylum Arthropoda; class Insecta; order Orthoptera; family Acrididae; genus Schistocerca; species Schistocerca americana. Next base: position 376,929,702 of record NC_060124.1, on the reverse strand, counting down.
TCTCTTTAAAGTAGGATGCATAGCAATTGGCAGGAGATTTAACAACAGAGCCAATTCTGAGGGAATCAGATTAGGAAATAAGACACTTAAAGTAGTAGATGAGTTTTGCTATTTGGGGAGCAAAATAACTGATGGTGGTCGAAGTAGAAAGGATATATAATGTGGACTGGCAATGGCAAGAAAAGCATTTCTGAAGAAGAGAAATTTGTTAACATCAAGTATACATTTGAGTGACAGGAAGTATTTTCTGAAAGTATTTCCATGCTACTCTATCCTGTTCAAGCTTCTTCATCTCCGAGTAACTACTGCAACCTACATCCTGTTCAATCTCTTTAGTGTATTCATGCTTTGATCTCCCTCAACAATTTTTACCCTCCAATACTAAATTGGTGATCCCTTGATGCCTCAGAACATGTCCTACCAACCGATCCCTTCTTCTAGTCAAGTTGTGCCACAAACTCCTCTTCTCCCCAATTCTATTCAATACTTCCTCATTAGTTATGTGATTTACCCATCTAATCTTCAGCATTCTTCTGTAGCACCACATTTCGAAAGCTTCTATTCTCTTCTTGTCTAAACTATTTATCGTCCATGGTCACTTCCATACATGGCTACACTCCATACAAATGCTTTCAGAAACGACTTCCTGACACTTAAATCTATACTCGATGTTAACAAATTTCTCTTCTTCAGAAACGCTTTCCTTGCCATTGCCAGTCTACATTTTATATCTTCTCTACTTCGACCATCATCAGTTATTTTGCTCCCCAAATAACAAAACTCATTTACTACTTTAAGTGTCTCATTTCCTAATCTAATTCCCTCAGTATCACCCGAGTTAACTCGACTACATTCCATTATCCTAGTTTTGCTTTTGTTGATGTTCATCTTATATCCTCCTTTCCAGACACTGTCCATTCCGTTCAACTGCTCTTCCAAGTCCCTTGCTGTCTCGGACAGAATTACAATGTCTTCGGTGAACCTTAAAGCTTGGAGAATAGCAAGAACTTATTGAAACCTGATATAGGATACATTCTTCTCATGTACCATGAACATCTTTGCCGAGTCTCTCTCACACGTTTCACACACACCATTTGTATTTCTCAATTTTCTTCAAGAGTCTTCCGTGCAACTGCAGCATTCCTGCATTTGGCTGCTGATTTCTTTCTTGCAGTTTTTAACTTCAACAAATAGTGTTCAGTAATTTCATCGAGAATATGTGTCTGCAGGTCTTTGCAATATGAGTGTTCATTACACACTTTATAAATTGTATAGTTGAAAAATTGTACATTGTGTGTTAAAAAAAAAAAAAATTGATTTCTGTATCTGAAGATATATATAAGTAAAGTTCCTTTACTGTCATATTCAAGCAATGTTTCTGCAAGCTCTTTTTCTAGTTGCTGGATCTGCAATAGAATTGATATCATTCATACTAGGTAACTGCCTACTGATTGTGAAAAAGTGTAGTTACAAGGCGAGGTTTTCTTCTCTCCTTAGAAAATCTGCTTGCTACCTTTTTAGGCAGGCTTTCCCATAGGAGCTTCTTTTATGACTGCTGAATTTTTTGAGGTGCTGCAAGGAACCACCTTCTTTACCCTAGAAACACCCCTGCTGAGGGATTACAGACATTTATATGATCCTATCTGGGAACCACAGGTTTCCAACTAATCTTCAGCTGGTACAGATTTTTGTTTAAGCCTGTACTTTATTTTTCCTTCAGCTCTCTCTTTACAATGTTCAATTACAAATTTTTCACAGGATGATGCCTTTAACTTCATGCTTTCACACCTATTTTAATTCTGTTCTCTTTGTTTTTCTTTCTGGGTGTTGCATTTGCTGACATCCTTTTGTAACTTTTCTCAAAGTTTTCACATATGCTCTGATGACATTGTTTTTCCTGTTATCTGGATAAATAATATGTGAATATTAGTGTTAACCATTGATGCAATAGTTATACCAACCAATGTAACTTAAGAATGCCAAGAAGCATTAAATGGTTTAGATTTTAGCAACAATCCAAAAAACTGTCATGGGTAAGACTTAATTATTTTCAACATTTATAGGTGGTCATTTACTTACTAAACACTGCTTTGTAGGTGACTAGATGTTTTTAGTTGCTTTTATCATTTCTATCCCAAAATCAACAGTCATTACAACTGCCAAGTTGTAGAGTACGCTTTTTCATTTTTTCATCATGGGTGGGGAACAAAATGTATAGCCGTTTTTGTAAATCAGCTGCATACTTAATATCTTACTGTCCTTTAAAAACTGAAGTTTGTCTAAAAGTTAAGATTCTGTTCTTGAAACTTAACTGAAACTAGCTGCAATTAATTAGGTTCATGCATAAGTGTGTGGTGTTTTTCCTCTTGCATGTTTGTATTCTGGTTGATATTGGTTTATTTATTGATTGTCATTTCTCACTTGTAGTTCATTGTCGCTCTGTGAGTCTACATATCACTTGGAAGTAGTCAGTTGAATGTGGCCACTAGAAAATGGAGTGCCAATTGGAGAAATTGAAACATTTCCTATACATTCTTTGGTTTACATTCAGCAAAGGGATGACAGCAGCGCAGGCAGTCAGAAACATTTGCACCATGTATGAGGATAATACCACTCGACAGAGTACGCAAGAAAATTGTTTTCTGATTTTAAGGAGGATCATTTTGATATTAGTGGCTCACCACATTAAGGAAGACCTTCATTGTTTGATGAAGATCATATAATTAATCCACAATTATCCACATCAGTGTACCCAAGAACAGCAACAACTGGCAAACGTGATGAACTGTGATCATTCCACCATCGTGCAACGTTTTCATGCAATGGGAAAGGTTCAAAAATTGTGTGTATGGTCACTGCATGCTCTTAGCCAAAATCACAAAAATCAGTGGGTGCCACATGAGCATCTCTGCTTGCTCATCATCATCGGGCTTGTGAACACCACCAACCGCCCCTACCCTGTATTGTTACCCGTGATGGGAAATGGTGACTTATGCTAACATACAGAAAAGAAAGGAATGGCTGAGCCAAAACAAAGCACAACTCCCCATACAAAGAGCTACACACATACACAAAATATAATTTTATGCATCTGGAGGAACAGAGATGGTGTGGTGCACTATGAATTGTTTCTCTGAGGTGTAACCATACGTGCTGACATTTATCGTCAACAAGTGAGACATTTTGCAGGTGAAATCCAAGAATAATGACTAGGAAGACTGCATGAAGCGATGCTACTCCGTGATAATGCCCACTCGCATTACGCTAGACTGAGGGGGGGGGGGATTACGGGAAGCCATTCCACACCCAATTTATTCACCTGATCTTGCAACCTCAGATTTTCACCTTTTCTGCTCTCTACTGATTCAAATAGTTCTTCACCTCAAAACCACATGATTTCTACAGTCATGGAATTGAGAAGCTACCCCAGCATTTGCAGACTGTTGTAAACAGTGACAAAGAATATATTACTGATGACTAAAGTCTCCTATGGGCATCTATTGTGTTTATTAAACTTATGGAAAAATGCTACAAACTTATGCACCAGCCCAATAAATGGTTGACAACTTTTTATCCTTCATTCTCATCCATAGAAGTGCCAACTTTGTTTAACTATATTCCTATAAATAATTTTGTGGCTTTGGCAGTTTTTTTCAGGATAGTAAAATTTAGACTTTTTACATTCAGAAAGCTATGACATAAATTTAATTAAAAATAAAATGAGGAGCCTTGCGGAAAATGGGACAGGCCCTATACACAATGAGAATACAATGTTATCTAAGCTGATACACATTTTTGGCAGACATATATTTAATATGCAAATAATATTGTTGAACAAAATGTAGAAAGCACACTATAGCAAATAACAAAGCTTTCGAAAGATCTATCTAAAGCTAATTGGTCTCTATTACACATACATATAAACATAAACATGAATATTTTTCCAGGTTTCAAACACTAGATTTACAACAAATGTCTGATATCATAAGACTGGATATGAATAAACTGGCTGAATAGAAAAATAAATATTCTAAGACCCATAGTTTTTCTGTTACATATGGGAATGAAGAGAAATATTCAATATGAGTCAGCAGCTTTGACTACTGATATAAGGAACAAATGACATAAACAACATGATGACTATAACAAGATCCCTAGGGCAAGTTTTTCACATGGGCTATGCTACAGATCACGCTGTCACCACAGCAAGGTTTTTTAGCTTCACATTTGTGGTCTCCCAAAGTCACAACTAGATTGCCACCTTCAAATTACTTACAGCAGACAATGGGCTATGCAACAGACAAATTTGACACCACAACCAGGTACACCCCCCCCCCCCTTTCCAATTTATTGGCTTTGCCAACTAACAACAAGACTGAATGTACACACCAAATCATGAAGTCACGGCAGGCACTAATATTAGATAATTGGTCAAAGCTGATGGTACTCTTATCAAATACTTCTCTTGATCCACAAAGGGAAGGAGGACAGAATGAGACAAATGCGGTTAAAGTGTGATATTGGACTCACCCTCATTTACGTAATTTTGGCTGCTATGTCAGATTGATCTGCAACTCAGCCCGAGGTCTAGGGAAGGTTGAAAGGTGGTAATTTGGTTGTTTCCTGGAGAAGCCAACGCACGTGAAAGACCAATAAAGATAGTGGTAAAAGTTCACCGGTAGCACAGCATAATGTTTACGTTCACAAAATATCGAAAAACGGAAGGAAGGTCTAAGACCCAAGACTTTTACCTCGAGAGCAACGTACTGATATGTAATACAAGCTGATGGAAGGTATCTACCTCTCTGTGACGAACTGTGGCAATCTACCAACACACAAACTTCAGTCTCAGAACATGCAGCAATACAAACACATTAGTCTAGATTCGAGTACATAACTTATCAAAGCTCGGGCAGCTACTGGATTTATTTCTGATAAAAAACTTATCATTCAACAAAATATAAATACCTTTTTGTGTTTACATAACAAAGCTGCGACACGTAAATTTAAGCGGAAAAACTTCAGTTTCGAATTAATTCCTTTCGTTTTGCAGAGCGGACAAGTGCTTCCTTCCTGAAAGAGGTCAACGCATTACTGAAACATTGTTATTGTAAGTGAGATAGTCACAAATGAAATTTTTATGCCTACTATTCTGACAACAACTAGATAATTTACACAGAGCGTTGTTCCCCAACACATTACTGAAAAATTGTTAGTGATAAGTGAGATAGCACAAAAGAAAATTTTTATGTCTACTCTTCTAACAACTAATGCGTAATTTACCCAGAGCGTTGTTCCCTGCATGCTTCACTACAGAGCACCAATTTTAACCGCGCTTAACAAAAGGCACGAGGCGGCACATACTGTTTGTTTACATCTATCTGACAAGTGACAACTTACACTGTGAATGTCAATGAAGCTCAACGACGAAGAGTACTTGGTGCACAATAGATCGCTCGGTATGTATCTCGATACTATTTTTGTGATCTTATTTCGCGTTCCAAATTGTTTTCCATGAGAACTGATCAAATGAGACACCATTCCTCGATAAGGAAAGAATTTTTGTTAGCATGCAAATCAGTAGCTGTACTGAGATGGAACGACTAGCGCCAAATACCTTTGTCAGTGACGCATCTACATCTCTCTACATCCACATCTGTACTCTACAAACTACTGTGAAGTTCACGACAGAGGTTATGACCCCTTGTACCAGTTATTAAGGTCCCTTCCCGTTCCATTCACGTATTGGGCGGGGAAGAATAATTGTTTGAATGTCTCTGTGCGTCGTTTAATTTTTCTAATCTTAGCCTCACGACCCCAAGTGAACGATACGTAGGGGCCTTAGTGTATTCATAGAGTCATCACTTAATGCCTGTTCTTGAAACTTTGTTAACAGACTTTCTCGGTATAGTTTAGGTTACGTTACATTAAAACTTGTTCCATATGTCATGAATACGACATTTTGTAATGATGTGGGACAGGCTACTTTAACATAAAGCTTTTTACAAGATATATTTTTTATAATTACTATTTCATATCTAAAAATTCATCTATTAAGTAGAAAGAGTTGTCATTCAGAAATTCTCTTAATTTGTTTGTAAATGTTGACTGATTATCTGTCAGATTTTTAATGCTATTTGGCAGAAAATCAAAGACTTTTGTGGCAACATAATTCATCCCTCACTACGCCAAACGCATAGTGAAGATCATCCTTTCTTCTAGTGTTGCAGGTTTTCACTTTGCTATTATTCTTGAAATGGGACAAGTGAATATATTTATTGTGAAGATACTACAAATATACCCAGTTCGTTGAATAGAAATCTGCAAGATGGTCTTGGGTGGGCTCCAGCTATTATTCTGATTACAAGCTTTTGTGCAATGAATACTTTTTCTCTTAATGATGAATTACTCCAAAATATGATGCCATGTGAAATCAGAGTATAAAAAGAGTTATAGTAGTCTAATTTAATAACATGTCTATCAGCAAAATTCGTAGTAAAACTAATAGCATAAGTAACTGAAATCAAACGTTTCAGCAGATCATCCATGTTGTTTTTCCCATTCAATTTCTCATCAATGCTTACTCAGAAATTCTGAATGCTCTGCCTTAGTAACAGATTTCTGTTCCAGGTTTATATTTGTCAATGGCGTTATACCAATTGCTGTGCAGAACTTATATACCGTGTTTCCTCAAAATTTACTGAGAGTTCATTTGCAGAGAACCACATAATAACTTTCTGGAAGACATTATTTGCAATTTCATCAGCTAATTCTTGTTTCTTGGGTGTGATTACTGTACTTGTATCATCAGCAAACAGAACTAGCTTTGCATCTTCATGAATACAGAGTGATAAGTCAATAGCACCTACACACACACACACACACACACACACACACACACACACACACACACACACACACACACACACACACACATAAAGAACAATAAGAGACCCAAGACTGAGCCCTATGGAACACTGTGAAGCCTCAGATAATTTTTGCCGACTATCTGTACTGCAAATTTCAACTTTCTTCCAGCTAAATACGAATTAAATCATTTGTGCACTGTCCCACTCATACCACAATGCGTAAGCTTATGTAGAAGAATTTCATGGTTCACATAGTCAAAAGCCTTTGGGAGATCACAGAAAATCACAATGGGTGATGTTCGGTTATTCAGAGCATTTAATATTTGGTCAGTGAAAGTATATATAGCACTTTCCGCTGAAAAGCCTTTCTGAAAAACAATCTGACATTTTGTCAGTACTTCATTTTTACAAATATGTGAAGCTACTCTTAATACATTACTTTTTCAAGAATTTTGGATACAGCTGTCAGAAGTGAGACTGAGTGATATTTGTTAACATTAGACCTATCCCTCTTTTTATGCATTGGTTTAAAAATAGCATATTTCAGTATATCTGGAAAAATGCAGTGCTTGAGTGAGCATATGGGGCTGAGAATCCTATTTCTCTTTTGGAACAAGCTTTAAGTACTCTGTTGGAAATGCCATTAATTCGATGTGAGGTTTTACTTTTGAGTAAATTTATTGTTTTCCTAATTTCAGTAGTAGAGATGAGTTGAATTTCAGTTTTATCAAATTGCATATGTATTGCCTCTACCATACACAGCCTTGCTTTTTTCCAGTGAGCAGCTGGATCCTATTTTCTCTATAAGACTTAAAAATGATTATTAAAATACGTTCTACTTCTGTCTGTGTGTTTACACACTTTTCATTGAGTTTGATAGAAATTCACTCTTCCTGTGCTATCAGTTGCCCTGGTTCCCTCTGACCAATATTCCAAATCATCTTAATGTTATTATCAGAGTGCTAATCTCAGATGTAATGCACATACTTCTAGGCTTTTTAATAACTTTTCTTAATACAGTGCAGTAATTTTTATGAAGTTTGACTGTTACTGGATCGAATGAAACAATCATTTTACTGTTACCAGTCACTATTTATATCCACAATGTGTTTTGAAGATTTAAACTTCCATCATCAGGCGGATTTACACATGTTTGTGTCATATATGTGTATATTGTGCTACATTTTTCGCGTAACTCGTGGCACAGGTCATAGGCGCCTTTCATTATTGTAACACATCACATATAAATTGTCACATTTCATAAAATAATAACCCCTAATAATTATTATAATGTAATCCCACAAGGAACTGCAACTGCTTGTACTATGACTGAATGAAAATGTTTATAACTATTAAACATAGTACCAGAACTTCCTGGTAATTGTAGACAGATTTCTGATTGCATTTGGAACATTCTGTATGTTACATAAATCATTTATAGTGTTTATATAATCACCTATAGAAGACATTCTCATGTGAAGTGCCTAGAGGCAATCCCACAATACTTTACTGGTTGACTCCACAATTCTTACAATGCTTGTGAATCGTATTGTGAACATCAGAGCTGTGTCTCGAAAACTTCTTCTGGGTTCTAGTAACCCATAACAATTGTTGTTTCACCGACTGTCAATGACCTTAAAAAATTATGTTACCCCATTGAAAGAAAATCTGCACCTACTTGTATATCGAGCTAGATAAGGAAGTTACGCACAGTAAGCATATGGCAACGTACTCTCCTCTTTGCATGCTATCATTTGCCAAAATCTTGTTTCGACATCTCAAACCATTTATGAGATACGAGAGTGTTACGAATATTTATCGTCTGGGCGCACAAGTGAAATGAAATGTGCTGAAAAGAATCCATTACAGAGTTACAGGTCCCAACTCAAGTTTAAGGAATGATTAATTATGTTGACTGCATTTGGTATGCAGCAACATATGACCTAATATGCACTGAATGCACATTCATAGCGACTTCTATTTTCTTTCCAAACTACTCGACTTTCTTGCAGAAGCTTGCTTAAATTTTGAAGTATCACAATAATTATGAGGATCGGCAAGAATCGAACTTGTTTACTGTAGATTATTCAAAATCTTTTGAGAAAGACTGCATATCAGCCGAATTGTTTGCCAACTGCTCGCTGTTCCCTGGGCACAGTTTATCTGGACACTAAGCAGCAACTGCACAATGCATGACTCTACTCTGCTCTATTGTGCCATTCCACTATAATCTGGGACTGGGGAACACATATCCATGCACACAACGCTCGGACATTATAACACAATAATGAAGCAGAAAACACTAACACTCAATATGGAAAGTGACATCGAAAGGATATTGAAGGGAGAACACAAAGTCATAAGAAAACCTGTCGTCCTAAAGCTGATGGACAGCAACATCAAACACAGTGGCAGCTGTCAGAAAAAGAAGGTTTGAAGTTTTACAGCCCAATCAACAGGCTACCATCGACAAGGCTCATCAACAAAGTTCTGACAACGTACAAGTGGTCAAATGAACAACGCTATGGATCAAAGAAGTCTAACTAGAGCTAGCAAAAGAAAAAATCGATCGAATAGGAGTGGAAAACAGAAACATATGCAGAGATAAGATACAAAAGTGGAATGTGAGGTTAGAGAATGAAGTCCCAGGGGCAAACTGGACTGAAGACAGAAAGAAACTCCATGGAAAAAATGAGAGAATAATGGAAGATCAGAAAGAATGCTTAGATGAGCCACAATGCTTTACTTGTTCCTACAGGGTGTCAACTACACTGATATTCATTATGTTATTGTCTATTTTTCTTTATTTCAAGGAAATTTAAAGCTACTGTTTTATTTTTATTTATTATTGGATTGTTATGGATGAATCAGATCACAATACTACACACTATATCAGTGTAACTGATAGTGTGTTCTGAAACATTTCTGCATCTCATCACTGATAAGATTTGCAACATGCCAAGTCTTATCTGCATATTGGGCTTCTGTTTGCCTGACTGCAGTATTTAAATTATGCACTCACAGTGAGCGTGGACAGCATTTGCGGTACTAGCCATTCGACCATGATGCAGAGACCAAGTGGCACTGGGCAGTGGCTTGCTTCCAGTGAAGGCAGCCTTGCTCCACATGGGTTTTTCACAGGCTCGACGAGATGTCAGGTCCAGTAGCTATTGAGTCTTTCAAATTGCGTTGCACTTATTTGCACATGAACTGTGCTGATTACAAGGGAAAACAAGGTGTCAACAAAAGTGAATTTGATTATGAATCCAATGGTATACAGATGTGATCCAGAAATGTTATATGAAGAGGAGATACAGAGGCAATTAAGTTTGAATAGGAGTAGTTTACTAAATAATTTATAACTTTTAAGGTATTCATCCTGCCTAAGAGATCAGGTACTCATTTTGTAGCTACTGATAAGACATCAATGGAACTATATAAATGCTCAATAACTCTAATATTTAAACATTGAGAAACATTTTAATTGGAATATTAATTAAAATTAACACATATGAAGGCAGATAAACTGACAGAATAACAGTATGTGTTTGCAGCGATTATTATTTACCACACACACTATTTAGGTGTTAAGATTTACTATTTTTATTGTCACTTTTTATTGTTTAATATTAAATTTCATTGAAGATACATGAAGACCAATGACATTAATGGAAAGAGGACACAAAATCCCATAAAACGATGTACCATTCATAATGGTACCGTAAACAGTAAAGGCACCATGTGAATCAACAATACTCACCATTGCAAGCAAAAATTGTAAATATTTAAACTTTGTATTAAGGCACACTATGGTACCTAAAAATTATTATTATTATATCTGTTTCTTTTGCAAACAGAATTTTAATCAAACTTGTACATCAAAAGTTGTATAAAAGGACTGTTGATCACACAAGGCCCTTATGTAACATCAATATATGCACTATTCACTGGTGGGTGTGCTGAGAGTTGCAGAAGACGACAGTTATCTGGAAGATTTTTTTTATAAGACATGGAGCCAGTCCACGCCCACGCTGGCATGATGGTTACCACAAAAGGTCTACTGGCATCTCTACATAAGGGCTACTTCTCACTAAAGTGAGGTGTCGCAGGATGAGGGTACTACGATGATTGCATACATCTAGTTAAGGTTAACCATCAATAAGCGCTCATCTGAAGATAGATTGAGTCGAAAGTTAGATGAAAGGTAGTGGTTTGAGGGCAGAGGGAAAAAAGTGCCAAGGCAAGAGCCAAGGGAAAAAAAAACCTCTGCGATAGTTGGGTTGGGTTATAAACGGAAAAGGTGTCATCCAAGCCGACTCTACACACCTCCAAGCCTACAAAATGGCCTTCTTCCATTCTTGCATACACCGAGCGCTCGCCATTCCTCTTTCAGCAGACGCAATGGAGAACGAGTTACAAACCTTAGCAGATATAGCCTATAATAATGGATATAAACCAGAAATTGTGAGACAGCTCTTTAACAAGAAAACAGGTAAAAAACTGTGACTTCATCTACACTAGGTGTCGCACCAGAGGATAACTCCACCAGCTTCATTGAAATTATCCACTCGTTAAAGAATACTAATGACAAATTATCTCGTTCTGGGGTGTACAAAATCACCTGTACTGATTGCCCGTATTATTACATCGGCCAGGGAGAGCCCTCTCAGCTAGATATAAAGCACATATACCCACGAAAAGTAGTGATGGCATGCAGGGCTCGACTTTTGCCAAACACCTTGTTCAATTGGCCCATGCTCCCAAAGTACCAAATAACACAGAGCTATTAAATTGCAGGGTTAAAGGCACTAGGCTTGACATCCTTGAGGAGTTGCAAATCCTTAAAGACCTGTTGCTTGATAAAGAAAACCTACTTAATGACCAGCTACAATTGAGAAATAGGAATTTTTTTCGTAGGTTTTCAACCTTTGCTTCACTGGCCCTGATTTTACGTTGCCTTTGCAGTTGCCGTTGCCTGACTCCACTTTCTTTAATCAAATACTAATGTATTCAAAATTGAGGAATAATTTTGCTGAGTAATAGCTAGTCTTTCTTACGGGCTCCAAATCCATTTATAGGGTTCTCGTTCTCCTCAGAAGTAAGGTTGGTTGCATATTATGCCGTTAACAGTTTTAATGCTTATATTAATCCAATTCCTAACGTAAAGGTAGCTACTGTTAAGCATCTATATTTCCAGGTGCGTCATGCACAGCAGTGGTCGATACATAGCTGCTCGCTGCGATTATTTCCGACGCAGCTCTCGCGGCCTACCGCCCTCATCCATGCAGTGGGGCCTCTGTTTCTCTTCAGGTAAGTAATGTAGATTTATGACTGGGTACTACAGTGCTATAGTTTTATACTTGACATGGTCAAACTTTGGCATGCAATAGTTAAGTGTCAACAGCTTCTGAAGAAGGCCAAATTATTTTGGTTGAAACCTAGGTAAAGATTGGTTTCTATTTGCAACTGAGGCTGAAGTGTTACATGTTTAAATACGCAATTGTTAAGCCACGGTTTAGAAAATCTGATGAAGGTAAGATTTCCTACCAATGGCCAGTTTTATTGCTAAAAAGTCTTTCAGAAATTCTAGAAAAACTTATGTTCAAGAGAATCATCAATCATCTTAATAAATATAAAGTTTTCCATAAAAACCAGTTTGGGTTCCACAAGTGTGTTTCAAATGAAGACGCCTTTTCTTCATGTGTCAACCAGCTCCTCGAATAGATAAACAACAAAATGCCACCAGTTGGGATCGTCTTAAAGCAATCAAATGTGTAGATCACGAAATGCTAATTACAAAGGCTGAATACTATGGCTTATATAGTAAAGTTGAAATGTGGCTCAAATCATATCTAGATGAGATAACGCTAAAGGTGGTATTGAATAATTTTGCAATTTTACCTGACTGCCTCTGACTTGGGCACAGTGAATTATGGAGTAGCACAGGGCTCAGTGCTAGGTCCCTTAATTTTCCTAATCTTTGTCAGTCCTCTCTTGTGGTGTATGACACAAAAAGCACACTTAACTCTATTTGCGACGATACAACCATTATGAAAGAGAAATCAACAAACTACAGTCTAGAGAACTCAGTGACTACTATTTTCAAAGAAGCAGAAGAAACGCTAAATATCATGATCATGACACAAGAAGTAAACATAATCTTCACAAAGATACAAAAAATCTCATCATGGCACAGAAACGAGTACATTATTCAAGTATAAAAGTATACAATAAACTTCTAGTCTGTCATTGGAGATAAGACTAAATTCAAAAAACAGGTCTAACTTTATCTTTTGAATAATGTTTTCTATTCTTTACAGGAATTTTTTGACAATGAGTAATAATTGGTGAAATATGTTTAATTTTAAGCTTTTCTATAAGATGTGACTATGTAGCACTGGTATATCAGTTGCTGACAGAATGCTTTTATACGGATTAGGATGTAAACCTTATAATTTGTTTGTGTAACCATTATTATTACTACAATCTGCGTTGTTATTTGAAAACTTGAACCTCGTCTCATTACATATGATTTAGACTGTAGGCCTATCCATTTACATACGATTAGTACTCTAATATCTGACACATTCTACATGCTAATGATACATTAGTTTATTATTACTTTATTACTAGATCTGCTTCGTTTGCTAGTCAATACTGGATAGACTGTTTCAGCATTACATACCAATAAGTTATCTATCGTTTTTGTTATATGAACAAAGAAAAATATTCACTTTTTGTCACTGCAGAAGAATTCTTCAATGGACTATTACGGGTATTCTTTCAGGTACTGTGTAATTTTTCTTTTGAACGGTTCTGGTGGCAGGGATTGTACTTCTTGGGACAATGAATTTAACATTTTTAAAGCAACTGCTGGGAAATTGACTTGAGTTCCAGACAGTTGACAGCTTGGTACATCATTGTCCCTCCTGTTTTGGATGTCATGATTTCGTACAGCTTACCTCATGCTGAAAACTGCTTGGTTTTCTTTTACACTTATGAGGCATAAAAACACACACTGACAGAAAATTTTCATTATTCCAACTGGGTAGGTATAGGCTTGCAGTGCTCCAGTATTTTGCTTGATGCAATGATTCTCACTGCATTCCTCAGCAGGCATTAATACATCCTGTAGAATGTCCCCACAACAGTAGGCCATAATTTAAGTGGCTATGAAATAGTGCATAATACACTGTTATAAGGTATGTATCAGCTAATACACCTTTAAGTCAGCTCAGAAGGTATACTTCAGAGGAGCTGTGCTGAGTCACTAATAATTTGCTGTCACTCATGAATTCCAGCAGTCTGACAGCTTCAACAGTATTGTGATATCCAGTGATGCTAAAGTTGCATGTCAGATGTGTTTTTTCTTCATTCATTTTCATTTTACTGTCGATGAACCATTCTTTGGTGTTTTCATAGAGCATACTTCTTGGATCCTTGGGTGTTTTCAAAGAGCATGTTTCTTGTTTGCAGAGCTTGTGCAGCAGCTTTTTCTTTTGCAAAATGTCTTCTGTCATCAGCAAACTGTAACATTTGGTTGTTACAACGCATATCATTGACGTAAATAAGGAACAGGAGACATCCTGTGATGGAGTCCCAGAGTACGCCATGCTCCAGTTTTTGTTCTTGGGAGATTGCACCATGAACTGATAATACCTGCTTTCGGATTTCAAGAGAGGACTGAAGAGTAGCCAGCAGAAATAATCAATATTTCATGTAATGTGCGGTCCAATGCCTTGCTAAGATCAGAGTGTCAGTGCCACACTTTTCCTGTCTTCAAACCCTTGCCTTATCTTGTTAATTAAGTCCAATGTTGCTGTAATGGTCGACTTTCCCTTGCAGCAACCATGCTGTGTGTCCTGAAAGAGTTTATTGTCTTGGAAGTAATTTTGTAGTTGGTGTTTCATTACAGATGTCATAAATTTAGTTAGAATGGGGATTATGGAAATTGATCTACAAATGGACATTTCATATGGGTCACCTTAGTAGACGTGTACTATCCATACTAATTTCAGGAATACTGGCCAGACATCAAAGGATAAATGCACTTATTTCCAATTTTTAATAGTGCAGCAGCTTACTTTTTTATGCAAACTGTGGGATCGAAGCCTGAGTCATTTATGGTATTTCCTACTATCCTTAAAAATTACTGATTGAAGGCATCAGGTCTATAGGAATTTAAGGCAAAGGTAGGTTTCTTTCTGTGCTCATTTACCAGATTCAAAACTACTTTATGCCTCTTTAATGAGCCCCTTTAATGAACTTCCTCTATGCATCACCCATTCCCTTTCTGCAAAAATTCTTGGCTCTTAAGTAGTTATAATGAAGCAGGACCTTAGTTGGAAGATCTAAAGCTGTCTTCATATAGTTCCTGAACAGTAATACCTTTTTAATCTATCCAGCTCAGATGTATACCGCATGTTCCCTTTAATAGGTTTCCCCTTCCTTCTGATTTGCCTGCAGGATATTTCTTGAGGGTTATTGGGAAAATTTCATCAAATTTTGCTTTATGTCTGGAAGAGACATTCAAGCGAGTCACTGGCCCCAATATCTGCTATTTCCTGCTGACAAATCACACCAGATAGTCTGCTTTAAGGTCATTTAATCTCTCTTCTTTGTTAACCTTTCTACTGAATGTGTAGCTTGACTGCTATGTCCTTGGTTGCAATTTACTCTTACTCTTCATGCTGAGTTCCAAGGATATATGGAACTCGAAAATAAATAAATAAAAATAAAACATTTGTACAGCTATTTTAGATGTACTTTTTTTATTCTATGCCCATAAATTACTTTAAAGTTATATGTGAACCATATAAAACACTTTTAAATTTCAGAAATACATTGGTGCTGGCACCTTGTATATGACCTCAAATTCTCATATTTTTCTAGCAGTTTGTATCTCTGGCGAAGGTAGTTTATTCAACACCATCATCCTAGCAAAGTTAAAACTATTGAGACTTATAATGTCTGAAAGTGCAAATATAACAGGACAGAAACGGTAAGCAACAAAGCAGGCAAGTGAAATGAGCAGAAGCAAGTGATATGAGAGTATGCAAGTGTAGCACATAGCTTAGCAGCTACTTTTAGAATGGAAGAACATAAGCAGCCATGTGTTCTGTGAAGCCAAATGAGTATGGTCATGTGATGTCAATTTCCTGTCAGAAATGTCAACGCAACCTGGCTTTTTACTGGCACAAGACACTTCCAGGATGATTATCTCATTATTGCACCAGTTTTTCGCTGGTTCTCAGCTTTTAAGAATGTAAGTGTATCCTTAGAAGATGAATCATGCAACAGACGTCCTAAGTCAGTTCAGGCAGACCACAATGTGGTAAAAGGCAAGGAAGTTGTTGCCTGCGATAGAAGAATTGCCACCATAATCCTTGTTGTGGAACTTGGGGTGCCAATAAGGAAATGGCCAAGGGCATTTTAGAGAAAGTTGCGCAAGAGAAATATTTGTTGTCGGTTTGTGCCACTGTCATTGACAGAAGAGCAGGGAGAGCATAGAGCTGCATGTGCACTAATTTCATCACTGCATGTGACGAAGATCACAATCTGTTGAAACGAATTTCAACCTGGGATGAACGTTGGAGTTTTCAATTCAGTCCAGAGACAAAACTTCAGAATATGGAATGGCGTGGAATATCGTCACCGAATCTGAAGAAGCACAGGTTGCAAAAGTCAAGCATCAAGAAATGACGTTTGTTTTTTATATGTTCACGGAGTGTTCCATAGTGACTTTTTTGCCGAGGATACAACACTTGGCTGGTTAGGACTACTTAGGAGTCATTCAACGTCTCTCTGCTTGCCTGTGTTATGTCAAGAGGCATCGATTTCAAAGCAAGAGTTGGGTTCTTTCAGAAGACAATGCACCAGGTCACTACGCAGTACCTATAAAACAGTTTTTTGCCTGATATGGCACTTGCAGACTCTTTTCTATTTCCAGGAAAGGCAGTGTTTCGGTAGAACTGAGAACATTTAGCGTGCTGTGACCTACAGAGTGCATAAGATACACAATCAGGACTACCAACTTTCTTTTGACAACTTGTAACGAATGATGCAAATGTTTTGTGGAGGTGGAAGGGGATTATTTTGAATCTATGTAATTGCAAAATTGAAATAATTTTTTTAGTTTGGGTGTAATGTTAGTTGTCTCGTTATTATTTTGGTGTTCAAAATGGTTCAAAAGGCTCTGAGCACTATGGGACTTAACAGCTGTGGTGATCAGTCCCCTAGAACTTAGAACTACTTAAACCTAACTAACCTAAGGACATCACACACATCCATGCCCTTGGCAGGATTCGAACCTGCGACCGTAGCAGTTGCGTATTATTTTGGTGTACCACGTATATAATTATGGTGTCCTGTGTAAATAATTAACACCTAACTGCATAAAGACCTGTAAGTAACGCACAATTTTTTCTTATCGAATAACTTGTTAACTATTTGAGAAAGTTATCACTGGAATAAAGACTCCTGTGACAGTATAACAATCAAACTTTTGCCTCTCCCGTCCTGACATGGAAAGAAATATTGATGCTTGTGTGTTAACGTTTAATAGAATGAGTTTTCTTGAGGAATGGACACACGTAAGGATTAAGGCCGATTCACACTAGAGTTCAACAGAATGGCAGGTGATGTCATTGTCAAATTTTGATGCATTCACCCTAAACAGAACATCAGCACATGGTCACTCCTCTTAACCCAGTACCTAATGTTGACAGTGATGTTATCAGACATGATTCATGTTACAAGTACTTGCAATATTGTGTCATATTAATGATAAAATTTATTGATAACCAAAGCAAACTTCATAATGGGCGCTCCGAATGCAGTTTGTATGGTAAACAGCTGAGAAGTGATATAATAGTTATAGTGTCACCCAAACATTTTAAAACATCGATATTTATTTGCTAGTGTAAATATATGGTCCTACATACAAAGACATAAAACAATATTTGAAGTGAATGCATAAAGGCTTTTAACCTTTTTCTCCTTCAATACAGATGAGTTTTAGAAAATTTCTTCAATAGTTTAACATATATTATTATTTATGCACAATGTGTGAATGTATTGTGAAACGAAATATTTTTCACTGTCAGATGTCTGGTCTCTCTTGTGGAAGACCACTTCATCTACATCTACTTCTACATCTACGTACATACTCCACAATCCACCATACAGTGCGTGCCGGAGGGTACCTCGTACCACAACTAGCATCTTCTCTCCCTGTTCCACTCCCAAACAAAACGAGGGAAAAACTACTGCCTATATGCCTCTGTACGAGCCCTAATCTCTCTTATATTATCCTTGTGGTCTTTCCGCGAAATATAAGTTGGCGGCAGAAAAATTGTACTGCAGTCAGCCTCAAATGCTGGTTCTCTAAATTTCCTCAGTAGCGATTCACGAAAAGAACGCCTCCTTTCCTCCAGAGACTCCCACCCAAGTTCCTGAAGTATTTCCGTAACACTCGCGTGATGATGAAACCTACCAGTAACAAATCTAGCTTCTATGTCCTCCCTCAGTCCGACCTGATAGGGATCCCAAACGCTCGAGCAGTACTCAAGAATAGGTCGTATTAGTGTTTTATAAGCAGTCTCCTTTACAGATGAACCACATCTTCCCAAAATTGTACCAGTGAACGAAGACGACTATCCGCCTTCCCCACAACTGCCATTACATGCTTGTCCCACTTTATATCACTCTGCAATGTTACGCCCAAATATTTGATCGACATGACCGTGTTAAGTGCTACACTACTAATGGAGTATTCAAATATTATGGGATTCTTTTTCCTATTCATCTGCATTAATTTACATTTACCTATATTTAGAGTTAGCTGCCATTCTTTACACCAATCACAAATCCTGTCCAAGTCATCTTGTATCCTCCTACACTCACTCTACGACGACACCTTCCTGTACACCAAGGCATCATCAGCAAACAGCCGCACATTGCTATCCACCCTATCCAAAAGATCATTTATGTAGATAGAAAACAACAGCGGCCTTACCACACTTCCCTGGGGCACTCCAGATGATATCCTCACCTCCAATGAACACTCACCATCG